>NW_017566838.1:664032-679892 GCF_001661335.1 Babjeviella inositovora NRRL Y-12698
TCTTCCATCGGAAGACTTCGCGCGGTATTCAAGGAAATCCGTGCTAGGGGTGAACCCCGAGATGATCACCGTCAAGGGACCTTCCACGAACGTATCGCTGGTAAAATCATAATAGCTCAAATATCCCTTCGTGATAAAGCGCTGTAACTTTTCTCTCAAAACACCAAAAGTGGGGTTGGCGTGGGTCTTGAAATCGACAACGAGAAAAACCGTTTCTTGTGGAAGGTTCACGTAGATACCTCTTTGTCTCTCCGTGTCATTGCCGTCCACATTCATTTCGTCCAACATATACATCAAATGATCCAAATAGAGCGAATCCAACGTCTCATACTTGTTCAAGTTGGTGCTGTGGTGACCCACATACAACTCTTGGCCATCTCCTAGGCTAGTGTGGACAGCAGGAGGTTTTCCTGAAAGGAGAGCCACATAGTCTGAGTCTGGCCGGCTCCGTCTCTCATCCCTGAGCCAAACGTCCGCCTCAAAGCTCTTACATCCATTTTTAACGGCATAAAATAACGGAATACTCCTCGTGTAATCGTTATGCGAATGGATTGGGAGGATATCCTTGACATATCTTGTTATTTTCCTCACCGAGTAGAAGTTTTCGTGACTCACGGGGTCATAACTGGGGAAAATAGGAACCTTGAACAGAAGAGAGAGGTGGCCGAAGTTCATGAATATATTCAATCCAATGGTGCACGCAATAACTGATGCAACCAATATTGCGACGTTCCGCACTCGGCATTTGTGGATATCGGGCATATCGTTATATATCTGTCTGAGCATCATATCTAGAGTACGCAAAAATTAGAATAGTAGGAGGCAGGCTCTTCGGGAAAAATTAAGGTGGGCGGGAGGCTTGTCAGACGATCTTTGGACAACAGTGGCTTGTCGGGAAAATATAATCCTGAAAAGCTATCAGCTTGTGCGGATACTGAAATGAAAATGGCAAGAATATTAAAGAAAGGCGCGCAGTGTGAGGGTTCTTGACCAAGGCGGTTGGGGAAATGTCCATTATTTATATCTTATGTATTAACTGTAACCACGGGGCGGCTGTTACGCCTGGATGTCGCTTTTCCGAGTGCGTCATGCGGGCTTTTTAATAGCTTAGCTCCTGGTCAATCCTCGGATGCACGGCGATATTCTCCTGTCTCGATCGACCATCACTGTGGCTGTGTTGCCAGTGATCTGCAGGATATTATATCATATGGCACCGTATGACTAACAAAATGCTTAACATCCGGCGTACACAATGGTATATGTCGGTCAAAATTTTTTTTTAGATATGCACTTAAGATTTTCGGAAATAGGGGTCGGATACACGTGCGGGGAGTCGCCTGGAGATAAATGAGGGATTATAAAACTGTGACTAAACAGCTAAACCCGGCGCCATCCTCTAAACCAGATCTACAACAATAGGAAGATAGGCTGAGAACGTACCAATCCCCATGCAGGCTTTTCGATCATTCACTCCTTGTCTGTTTGACTGGCAGGTTCAGATCATGCCAGATAATAAACGCCTCCATCCAGCGACATACGCAAAGTTCTACACGGCCTTTAAAGCAAAAGAAAACAGAAAAGTGAGCTAGCATATGGCCATTTTCCAATGACTAATCCATGCAAAACCTTACGTACACCCACGTGCTTTCTTGGCAGCCAGGGCCATCTGTCTCTGCCTCGTGCAAAATGACTATGAGTCTTGGCAGCCGTTGTAAAGGACTAGGAATGGTCTCGCCCAGGATTGGATCAAAATTGTAGCGCATATTAAGCAGGTTCCATAACCAGCCACAGCATTACTCTGCGACAGGCAAAAACATAGACCCTGTCTATGGAGACCAGCTAGACCGGCCAACTGCCAGGAATTCTGAAGCGGTTCTTCACAAAAGATTGTCTCTACGCGGCTTTCTGGAACTGATCACATTGATGGGTTTATTTCTTCTGGTCCCTTACCCCGAAATATACCACTACTAAATCTGGGCTTACAATGTAAGCCTTTATTATAGTACTTGGCAAAGCAGCAGGGCTGTATCTAAGCCGAGGCTGTATCAATACGCAGTTTGCCGACGGTGTGTACCACCTAGTTTTCCGTTTAACGCACTACCATATGTATTATCCTGTATATTTTTGAGGAAAAATATGAAGGCATAAAGCCATGGCCCTAGACATAATAGTCAACTTCGTGGTCTATTAGTCAGTATTTTACTCCCCTACCATTGACCTCTTACTTACCTGCCTTGATATACAGCTAGAGATGGATAACGAAGACCTTTATGATGAGTAAGTACTGCCACAATCGTACCTCTTCGCTCCAGACTCCAGCGGAGGCTACCAGCGAATAGTCTACTAACTACTTTTAGATTTGGTAACCTTATCGGTGATCCATTAGACTCAGATGCCGAATCACACTACAGTTCTGATGATAATCGCAGTCAAGGAATACCAGCTGGCAACGAAGATGCTATGGACGTAGATGAGCATACCCCAGAGACAGCTTCCCAAGCGATCGTTTTACATGAAGACAAGAAGCATTACAGCACCTTATCCGAAACCTTCGGTGCTGATGTGGAAACCATTGTCCAGACATACGATAACCAATCTATCTCAGAGCCTATCGTTCATCCCCATATCGAAAAGAGCTTCAAGGTCGAAGAGAAGAGTCTTCCAAGGGTGGCCTATCCCCGTGACTACTTACTATCTGTCTTGAATACCGCCCCCCACAGAGTCAGAAACGTTGCGCTCGTGGGGAACCTTAACAGTGGTAAAACCACATTCTTGGATATGTTGATCTTGCAGACGCACAAGGAGTTGCAACTCTCGACTTGCTTGAAAAACTTCAAATCTTTGAGATACACAGACAACCACACGTTGGAGATCGGCAGAGGCATGACCCTAAAGGTATCACCAGTCACCCTCTTGCTCCCCAATCTAAAGGGTAACTCATTGTGCGTCAACCTCTTGGATACCCCGGGTCATGTCAACTTCTATGATGAACTAGCAGTGGCGCAGCGGACGGTTGATGTGTGCGTTGTGGTAATAGACTTGGTGGAAGGTCTCACGGTGGGCACCAAGGTTGCCATTGAAAACGCCTTGAAAAACAACTTGGAATTGAAATTGATCTTGAACAAGATTGATCGATTAGTTTTGGAGTTGAAGTTACCCCCGTCTGACGCCTACTTCAAAATCAAGTACATCGTGGAGCAGATTAATGAATTTATTGCGGACTCGTTGCGGTCTTCCCCACAGTCCCAGTACCCCTTCCCCGTCCGGTTGTCTCCAGAGTTGAACAATGTCTGCTTTGCGTCCTCCACCTTGGAGTTCTGCTTCACCTTGAAAAGTTTCATCAAGCTATATTTGGAGAAGTTCGATCCTCAGGGAACAAAGATCAATATTGACGAGTTTGCTGCCAGATTATGGGGCGACATTTATTACGACCCATCAACAAACAATTTCACTACTAAAAACAACTCTTCTTTGAGCTTGACCAGATCTTTCATCTACTTCATTCTCACACCGTTATACAAGCTTTTCACCCACGCCATCGTTATCAACAAGGACAGCTTGTCTCGGATATTGTACTCCAACTTTAACGTCACCTTGCCGAACGCCACGTACAAGTTGGACTCCCAGATTTTGTTAAAGCAGGTGATGAAGGCTGTTTTTGGCGAGAGCTTGGGGTTTGGTGACATGTTACAGGCATCTATCTCACCTCTGGAGACAAACTCTCAGAGGGTGCAGAGCCAGCTCGGACTAGAGAGCGATGGAGGCCCAACCTCGCCGTTGATCGCACATTTAACCAAGTTGGTTGAAACCTCCGACGGTGAGTCATTCTTCGGCTTGGTTAGAATTTATTCGGGGGCATTGAAGCTCAACTCTAAGATTAAGATTTTGGGAGAAAACTTCGAGGAAGATGACGAAGACTTCCACGTGATTACAGTGGATGAATTGTACTTGTCAGGTGGAAGATACCGGGTACCTGTGGATGAATTAGGTCCCGGTGCCATTGGGTTGATTGGTAACGAAAGCTTACACACATTGGTTAGTAAATCCGCCACTATTTATGACGATACCATGAGCATCCCACATAAAAACTTTCCGTTGATCGATTACATTGTTGAGCCCGTGTTCAAGGTCGCCATTGAGCCTGCCATTCCCTCGGAACTTCCAAAATTATTGTCAGGGTTGCGTTCCATTAACAAATCCTACCCCGGTGTGGAAATCAAGGTGGAGGAAAACGGCGAGCATGTGATTTTTGGCTCCGGGGAGCTCTATATGGACTGCTTGTTGCATGATTTGCGTCAGTCATTTACGGGGATTGAAGTCAAAATCAGCGATCCAATCACCCGCTTTAGCGAATGCTGTGAGACTATCTCCTTCACCAAGATTAGCGTCGAGTCTACCAACGGGAAGAACCGAATCTCTGTGGTTGCCGAGCCCTTGGACAACCCCAAGTTGGTTAAAGCCATTGAGAACGGTCAAATCAACCTTCTGAGGGGCTCCTCTAGGGCGCTTGTGAAGATGCTCAGGCAAGAGTACGGTTTAGATTCGTTGACTGCCAGGTCCATTTGGTCGCTTGGACCAGACGAACGAAACTCACCAAACTTGTTACAGGATGACACTTTGCCGCTGGACAATCCCGATGAAAAGGCTAGATTGGTTTCCATGAAAGACTCAATCAAGCAGGGCTTCAAATGGGCGACGCGTGAGGGTCCACTCTGTGACGAGCCGATTCGTAACACAAAGTTTCGTATCATCGATTGTGCCCTTAGTGACGACTTAATGTCGAGAAGTACATCCCAGATCATTCCGATGTTGCGTAAAGCTTGTTACACGGCCTTCATGACTGCCTCTCCGAGACTATTGGAGCCTATTTATGCCATTCATGTTACGTGCACCCGAGCTGCGATCAAGGTTGTGGGCCAATTGGTGGAAAAGAGAAGAGGTTCGGTGTTGAAGGACTCCCCAATTCCTGGAACTCAGTTGTATAATGTTTATGGTAACGTTCCGGTTATTGACTCGATTGGGTTGGAAAGTGACATTCGACTCGCTACTGGAGGGCAAGCTATTGCCTTACTCGTGTTTGAAAAATGGAGCGTGGTTCCCGGTGATCCGATGGACAAGACGTGTTTCATCCCTCAATTGAGACCAGCCCCCTATAAATCATTAGCCAGAGACTTTGTCACCAAGACCAGAAAACGAAAGGGCTTGACCGGGGAACCAGGTTTGGAGAAGTACGTCGAGAGGGGTCTAGTTGAGAAATTGAAGGAGAGTGGGTTGATTCAATGAACATAATTAGATTAGATATAGATGCACAGTTTGATGAAGGTTGTCGTGAAATTTCACGTAAAATATAAAGAGCCTAAACGGCAGCACTTTAGATCCCCCCAAGAGCAAGATTTGTGACATTCTCATTTTTGTGTGCTTCGAGGTCTTGACTCAGATCCATCCGTCTCGGGGTTGGGTTCTCAAGGGGAGGTAGCCTCCCAAAGGAGTATCATTATTTATTTATTTTGCATTGGCAGTCCTATTTTCAGGTGGCGAAACTTTTCGCATTAATTCCTTCCCCCAAGAATTCGGCCACCCTAGCCAACTCTAGCCCTACCAGTTCTGTTTCCAGAATCTCGGTTACAACTAGCTTCTCAACTGAACTTATCGGAACAACATTGAAAAGGTAACTTACCAGCGTCTCCTGCGATTCGCATGCCTTGTTGAACAATATAACTGTCTTTGTAATTGGATCAATATTGTATAGCCTCCCCTGAATGGTTGTGTCTGTCCCCTCATCCGAAATGTGAGGCCTGGAGGCAACGGTGACAACTTTACAGGGGTATCCACGGAAGTTTTCAGCCGAAGACGGCAATAGTTGGCACACCTGTGGGTTTGTGAGTTCTTGCACGCTAGACATGGTTAAATTGAATGCCAGGTATATCTTTTCGCTGTAGCGACTACTTATCTCCAAAATATCTCAGATAATATACCTTGGTGCAGGATTAACTGTTTTTTTTTGATACGTGCAGGATTTACGCTAACTAGTAGCTACAGATAGGTTGCGATGAAGCTTAGTATGCGAAGTAGGAAAATAAAAAAGGTAGGTTTACACGGGGAAACGTTCCTCCTCCCCTGGTCATTGAAAAGGGTGCTTAGTGTTCGAGGATAGTCAAGTTACCGGTAACGACAACATTTTCCAACACCGCGCCGTTTGGAATATCAATTCTCTGGCCATCAGAACAAACAATGATGACAGTCCCCTTCAAGGTAACGCCCTTGCCTAAAGAGACATTACCGGTAATAGTCAAGTGGTCCAACTCCAAGATCTTTGGCATATGAGGAATTCTCTGCTGGAAGCCGCTAACCTTCTTGAAGTGGGAGCCCAACTTGATCAACGGGTTTGGCCCGAAGCGGGACTGGTCCAATCTCAAGGCACCGTGTTCCAAGAAGAACAAGTCAGACTTGACCAACAACAAGTCGGAACAGGTCTTTACCGGCAAGAATCTGGATCTTGGAACAACCACCCCGTGGGCACCCTTAAAGTGTCTGATGGCGGCACCGACAGCGGTCTCCAACTGCAAGACATTGTACTCGGCCTTGTTGATAGTGATAGCCTTGGCGTTGGGGATGATCTCAACCTGGATGGCGTTGGCCTCGACCAATCTCTTAACGGCCTTCAAGTTAATCCACAAGTTGTTGGTATTGAAGTTCTTGAATTTCTTAATCGACTTGAACTCCTCAACGTGCTCCTTCGGCACCTGTGCAATCTCCAACAACCGGATCTCACCGTCGTAGTTGATCAAGGTACCCCCCTTGACGTCAGCTCTAGTCTTGTCGGTCAACTCCATGATGTACTCGGCGTCGGTCTCGAGCATATGGGTGAGGATCTTGGTGTCGACGGTGGCACCCAAGTTGTCACCGTTGGAAACGAACAACACCTCTCTGCCCTGGGCCAAAAGCGCGTCCAACTCCCCGGAGGAGACCAAGGATTCAAACAAATCACCGTGGCCGGGTGGGTACCAGGCTTCCAAGCTGTCGTCGAACGACTGTGGGACTGGTAACAAGGAGTCCTTAAAGATTCTTGGAAAGCGGGACTGGTTGAAGGTCTTGACTCTGATTCTGTGGCCCTGATACTTTCTGATAATCTTGGCGGTGTCAGAATCGGTGTTGAAGGAGTTCATCAACAACAACGGCACGTCCGCGTCGTACTTTCTGTTCAAGTGCTCAATCTGTCTGACGGCCAAGTCGAGGAAGGTGTTGCCGTCTCTGACTTCGATGACAGACTTTGGCCCAACACAGCCCATGGAGGTACCTAAACCACCGTTCAACTTCAACACAGCCAACTTGCTCAAGTTGGCAGCGGCATCTTCGCCGTTAGACAAGGACACATAGTCAACAACCTCGTCGGACCCTGGCGATCTAATCTTGTCCCAGTCCAATGGGGTGTCGGCAGCCTTGTCAGTCAAGTATCTTCTGAACAAGGAGAAGAACGAATCCATTTCGTTCTCGAAACGGTCCTTGACAGAGTCGTCCTGGACGGAGTCGGCGAGCTTGTTCAACGCGTTACGCATCAGGGAGGCGGCCACACTGGTGGTGGTGTTGTCAAAGGCCTAGGGGGTTAGTACCAAACAAGCATGCGCCGTAAAGGGGAAATATTGCAAGGAAAATCGACGCCAAAATATTTCTGGAAGTGAGAGACATATGAAAGGTTAATGGCAAAGGGGACAATGGCATATATTTGGCACTGGTCAGTGGTCTCCAGCGCTTAACGATGGCAGTACTTCCTTACCTCTTCGGGGATCATTAATTAGTACTTACGTAGGCGGATTGAGTCTTGGTGTGTTTTTTTGGGGCACTAGCAACGTCAGACATGGTGTATATAGTGAATGATGGAAGGCAATTGGTAGAGTTTGCGTTATAGTCTTTGTGCCAGCAAAAGTGGCCCGTGCCTCCGCTATATACTGATCTCAGAAAACGCGACGGACTGAGAAAAAAAGAAACGGGATGCGTGCAGCGCCATTTAGGTTTGTTGACCTTTGAGGGGCGCCATGCAGGTGATCTCGAAATGTATTGGTGAGATTTGGTGAGGGGATAAGCATGTTATACTTGTAGCATTTCGTAGTGGGTTTGCCGTTCAATGTAACATTGGGATTATCGTATGTAGCATTATTTCTTACGCTTGATCTAGTGACTGCTTTCGGTCCTACTTTCAGTAGTTTGGGAGATATACCAGGGGACTTATTTCGAGTCGTCGCGCAGTCACCATTCGCTCAATATTGGAGCTTTAGGTCAGTACCATCTAGAAGCCCCGAGATTATCATTTCAGACCCGGACCGGGAATACAAGCTGTGACTAGTGGGTAGCATATAGCGACAACCACGGTGGAGGTTTCGGCAAATGAACTTCGAATGAATCATAGCGAAAGCAATTACTAAACACGGATTGGTTGAAAAAGGTAAAGGTGTTATTCCTCCAGATCCCTTATCTGCTGGAACACGCGTGCTTCAAACTAACGGGCTCTGCGCCAAGCATATCCTGGATACGGGCGTTATTCTACTCTGGAGAAAACCCACTCAGCTACCAGCCAGCACACAAGTTTCCAAAAAGTTTAGTGAGACTGGAAACGTATCTGCTTTGTTGCGACTTATATAATGTAGCTTGGTCTGTTTCTGGAGCACAATCCAAAATGTGAATCTACAGCTCCTCATAAGTTAATGTTTCCTACTCGAACTTCTGGAGCAGGAAAATACCCAAAACGGTAAGTTTTGGCAACGATTAGGCGGTGCCTAGGCCTCTGACCTGCAGGTCACCCCCACCGGGTGATTGTCTTGTTGAACTTCCGTGCGCAACTCCGAAGCAGAAGCGTGCGGGATAATAGTGCGGCGCGCCAGCTTACACAAGGCGGGGTGCTTAAACCTTAAATGGACTACCGTTCTATCTATTGGCCTAACAGGTCTTTCGAGCAACCCAACATCTGTACCTTGCCGATTTGGCTGCTTTAGCCGAAGCCACTTCTAAGCAGCGAAGGCATGGGTGCACGGGTAGGCAAATTGGATCCGGACTCCTGCAAATCTAGTTGAGTATGGTTAAAAAAAGTTCGCTGCGAAGAGTAACCAAAACAATTCAAAAGCCATTTGCGTAGGGCAGATTTCCAAATAGGGCCACGTTAACCTTGTTCGTTCTCGTTTGATGCCTCTGGTAAGGATAAACGATAATCCTTGTTTCAATTTTTCCGGATCACCTTATGTATGTCATCAATAAGAGCCAAGACCATGGCTACGGAATTAGTTCATTCTGGAGTGTGACCCCACTATCAGACCTTTGATGCTGGTTGAATTTGAGTCCCGTGGTAAAACGAACCCATCTCATAGGTGAGAACTTGATGGTTGGGAAGGAAAAAAAACTACGGATGATTTCGCCCAGGATCGAACTGGGGACGTACTGCGTGTTAAGCAGGTGCCATAACCAACTAGACCACGAAACCATTCGATGAAGTAAAATATAATAGCGCTGGTGGCTCGAAAGAGAATCGGCAATTTGAAGCCTCGGTGCGATTGCACTTCCAATGTCACAACTTTTTATACCGTATTATGTGTTATTCTCCTATACCCTACAGGTTTGAATCTCAGTCTTAATTTTCAGGTCATAAAAAGCCCCAGGCTGTGCGGATCCATTAATCGTGCTATTCTAAAAAGATGAAATGCAAAAGATCAAAACACGTTGGTAATATTGGGATATAAATACATTGTGGGATGATAGCAGTTATTCAAATGATGGATTATCTATCTAAATAGATATCCTTTTGTAATTCCACCACTGGTCCCAATACAGACAGGAATGCCTTACTTTCTGGCCAACAAGGTTAAAAATTCGTCACGAGTCTTCTGCTGGGTTCTAAAGCAACCCAACATGCAGCTGGTGGTGGTGACAGCGCTGGTCTTCTGGACGCCTCTGCTAACCATGCACATGTGTTTGGCCTCGATGACCACTGCAACACCTTTTGGCTGCAAAATCTCGCTCAAAGCCATAGCAATCTGTTTGGTCAACCTTTCTTGAACTTGGAATCTTCTGGAGTACATTTCTGCTAATCTAGCGAGCTTGGACAATCCAAGGACCTTCTTGTTTGGGATGTAAGCAATGTGCACGTTGCCAAAAAAGGGAACTAAATGGTGCTCACAAAGAGAAAAAATTTCGATATCCTTTACAATGACCATCTCGTCATGATCCTCCTCGAAGACGGCTCTCTTGATCACATCCCTGATGTTGTCTTCGTAACCCTTGGTGAAAAATAGCATCGCACGGGCGTATCTCTCTGGGGTCTCCAACAACCCTTCACGGCTGACGTCTTCACCTAACTCGCTCAAGATCGTCTTTACCGCAGCGGCGATTCTCTGCTCGCGACCCTTGGTTTCATCGGACGTGGCATCGATACGTTGGCGGGCGCCGATGGATGGCCATGACAACCCGTCGGAATCGATTGGTGGATTTAAGGTATATGGAGAGGCTGGACGTGTTGATTGTTCTAGTTTAAGCTTTTTGTAGTATGGTTCCTTCCTGAACCCAGAAGGTCTTGGGTGCAAAAGTTTGGAGTTGGTCTCTTGACCTTCTTCCCTCTGTTCGGTTTCGTCTTCCGCGTAGGCTGCAGCGCCGTTTGGAACTTCAGATCCGGTGATCGAATCGGTAATATCTTCTATTCTGCTAGACATTTTGTGTGGGGTGGCTCTGAAGTTTGGAGAGCAATAGAAAATTGGGCTCGAGATAAACACTGATAAAGGGATTCTCAATTTTTCACTGGCGCGCCTTATTTTTTTCAGTGGGGCAGGCAGTGACTCTTATTTTTTGGTTTTCCCTGATTGTTCGGATTTGTACTTCCCCGGCTACACGATAAGCAGGGACGAGGAGAAGTGTGAAGCTGGTTTGCCTATCGGTAGGTATTCAATCAGAATAAAAAGTTTAAATTTTATACCTGCTCCACTGTATTAGGAAATACTGCCGAAAGCGAGTGAAGATGAAAATCCTTAGGGCACCTATACTTTGACCGAAATAGCATGTGATCATGTGATATTGTGTATTACTGAGCCATTCCTATCGACGTTCAACAAATCTGTACGGATCGCAACCGATCGTTCCTTCATCGGCGTTTAAGCATTTTCCTGCATATATAATTGTAAATTAGATCTTTAGGTGACTCTGTCTTTCCCGGTCCGCCGTTCTCTTTACATTGCCGGATTTACAGGCTATTTAAACCTGGATTGATACTTATTTTTCTTTGGTCGCAGGATTTGTGATTCAGTGTTCAATCAGAATTCCCCTCTCCAAGGCATTCCAACCCTAAGTTGTCCGATCTGAAAATATCTGGGGATAAGACGCCCGGTGACGGCTCTAGACAAGTATTGCATTTCTTTCCCCTAAGGTAGATACGCATACCGAAATAAATTTAACCGTGGAGCCGTACTCTGGGGACTCAACTTACCTCCACTCGAGCTCAAAGTGTCTGATTTTCACGTCGGTATTCTCTCCCAGGATTGTCAGCCATTCCGGGTCGGAGACACAGTTTAAGCACCATACTAACTTGCTCGTATATTCTGGTTACTCCAAGTCTGTGGAGAATTCAACTACAGAGTGCATTCTATGTTTCATGTCTTTTAGGGCACACAGCTACAAGCTCCCTGTAATCTTAAAGAAGTCGTATAGTATGAGGGTGATACACCGAGTGTAGATCTCCAGCAAAAAATTCAATTGTCAGGGTTCCAGCGCCTGTTGGTATTCCAGTCGGGGGGGTTGTAATCAGTCATTGATTCACAAGTTACTTATCGTGATCTTCCACAAAAATAAAGATAATATTAAAACCAAGATCATTCTTAGATCTGGAAAACTACTTCCTTATATAGCTTTCTTCGGTGCCTCATTTGCTTTATGCTACAGGATTAGTTTCAGATACTCATTATCAAACAATCCTAGTAGCCTCAACTGGAACCTCATAAGGTTCCTGAAATAACTCTCTAACTCTGACATCAATCATCGAATGGTTTCGTGGTCTAGTTGGTTATGGCACCTGCTTAACACGCAGTACGTCCCCAGTTCGATCCTGGGCGAAATCATCCGTATTTTTTTCCGCTATCCTCTAAAATTTTTCTAATGCGAAACTAAGAATGGAAAGTTATAATGCAAATATCTGTACATACTCGCAAAAATATACTATGTAAGGTATCAACTCCGTATATAACGGTATATATATAAGTTTACCATGATTAGTCATACAAATACAATATGCAATTGAGATGTATATACTCTAATTTATTTGTATATTAAACCAGTTTAAGTATAATGTTTGATATTACGTATTTGAAAATCAAAGTAGTGTTTGTTATCTAATCAGATTGAATTTTAGAAGGATTTGATTACATAATATTATGGATTATATTACTTATGTGCTAAATATTTATCGGGTCAGTATTGTGTTATATCTAACTGGTGATTTAATGTAATCAAAGATAAATATTTTTTAAATAGATATCTAACACAGCGGACAAGAGTGGCTACTTACAGGGGATCGGCCTAGGCCGCAAAAGGTATGTATCCACGATAAGGAGTATTAAATCGAGTAACGCTTTCTGCTTTGAATACGTATGGCAGCCGAAGAAACTGCCCCGATGAAACCTGGATACAGCAGAGACAGCTGTTTCAGTTTCTAAACACGATGCTGTGCCAAGTCTTTCTCTTCTTCGATACATCATCCTTGCATCCAGGTGCAGTCTTCTACGGCATAGGCTTGGAACGTGGTTCAGCCGCTTATGACGCATGCAGCTTAAAATGAGCAACCGGAAATAAAGCCCAACATGTTACCAACTACACTTGTCATTGTGGACCGTTACCTGGGATACTTCACGGCTGTGATAAAGTTTCCTTGATATACAAGCTAAACCTTTTATCTCTCCTTTTTCACCCCGGGGTAGCTTGGTTTCCGAAATCAAAGTACAGTGCTGTGATGGTTAAACATATAAAAAGCACCCTATAAAGGTATCCATTACCTCTTCTATTCCAGCCTTGAAAACCATTTTTAATTCCTAAATCGGGTTCGGTAAACTCCGCCTCAAAACTATTACGAGAAAATATGTTATCGTTAATTTTTCCAACAGGTTAGCTACGACTAACTCGCAAACCGACAATGATGCCCTCGTGCAAGCTGACAGTACTGTCAAGTTGGCCGACAGCACCTTCCTCGTCATCACCATCTCATCCGGCTCTGTCAGTACTTTTGTTTTTCCAGTCGGTGGCGAACATTTATTCCTTGCGTGTGCTGGCTTCTTGGAATAATCACCCGCAGACAACCTTTCTGAAAAGGACTGCGACGGTAGTGCGTTGGTCGTCTTAATCCTCTCCCCTACGGGTAGCGATACCATTCCAGGTATTACTGACATTGTTGCCCTTTATCTTATCGTTTCTGTTAAACGGTTCTACGGTGACAATAGTTTAAACAGCAGGTTTGCTACCGCCACCGGTTTAGCCGTTTTTGTTTTTATTTTGGTTAAACAAGCCCTTACGTAGTTGAGGCATGCTCTTTTTACTTCTCGCACATTATATCTGCGTTAGACAGGTTACTGTTTTTATTCTACTTTAATTTTATACGTCATTTGTTTTAATCCCGCAAAAAAACCCTGCTCTAAAGTAATTTAGTCCGTCCTGTTTATTCACGGGGAAATCGCCCTAGCAAGCTTCTAACAGAGTTGGAGGCTAGGTTCTCTACTACCCACTTTTAGTTCACCCTAACTCCGAGCTTTGAAGCCAATATAAATAATCTGGCAACGCTACTGCAAGAGGTCTACCCGGAGCAGTTAGCAATAATTACAAACTGGCAAATTATCTGAAAAAAAGTTTTTCCACAACCCCTCAGTCCAAGAATTAGGACGAAATACAGGGATTTGTCTCGTCGAACGTAATAGAATGCCGCTGTGGACATCGTAATCGTCAAAAAACGTGCCATCAGGCCATTCAGGTCTATAACGGTTTGTTAGAGGCGTGGAGCATTGTTATGCGTGAAAAAAAAAACATCTCTAGACAGATCCGGAGCCTCAAATCCTACAGTAAACGCGTTATTGCGTTACCAGCGACATTAATATCTGTTGGCAAAGAACTAGAAACCATGACTGACTTACTACATCTCCCGAGGGAGGAAGAAAGGAGCCAAGCACAATCATAATATTCTGAATCGATGAAGACATAGCAACTTGACTCAGTTCGTACAGACATCTGAAACTTTATCGCCGTATGGTCCCAAAGCAGATATCACGTTCATGCAGGCCCCTGGTACAGGATTTCACGTGCACGCACTACAGCGTATTTCCACGTTACTTCCAACATCCAAACTTCCACACTCCTGATCCCTTATTTCGAAACATGATTTCGTTTGGTTGGAGATTTATCGCTTCAAAATATCAGCCATTACTTCGGGCTTATAATGGTGTACAGGAATTGCTTCAATTGGATAGTCAAGATCAGCAGAACGAAATGTATCATCATGCGGTCATAGCGCAACGTGGATCTTTGTTTGTTGTCGGTAACTACCGTGGACCAAGAGCATGTATAAACCAGAGCAATGTTCCATGCATAAGCTTCTGATGCTACATGTCCCAATTGAACACTGTTCGTAAGGGGGTGCGAAATTAGGCCACGTATGCGCATTTGCATGTAAGGGGGGTTAACACAGTACTAGATTGCCATGATTGGGTAGCTGAAAAAAGATTGCAATATTTATTAAAAGCTCACTTTATAACAGCTAGGAGCCCGGATTTACTCAGGAAGAAGGCCAGAGCTAGTACTGCGATTTTAATGTCCGTACGCATACCCCGCTGCACGTACTCCCGCTTCACGTGTTTCCAGAAAATAGAACATATGCAAGGAGACTGGGGCGTCAGCTGTGTACACCAAAGAGGAATAATGTGGAGGTGTGAGATGATACACTCCATATATCTATGGTATTACTGTAATGTACCGCCGTTAATATCTTAGGCCCTCTCCGTATACGTTCCAGGTGAAGTCCATAGTTAGCCCCAAATAATCAAGTTCTGGTGTCTGGCAAAGCCTAGGGAAGCTATAGCCCATAGTACAACCGCGTGCCTTTTTTGATACGCACAATCTTACATACATCATAACAATAGTAGACAGTCCGATTGAAATTTGCTGCATTCTCGCCATACTCTCCGCAAATCATTGATCCAATGCCCAATTATGATCCATCCTCGTTATACAATAGTTGCGTATCACTTTTGCACAAGCCCCCTAGTCCTTTAAACTCAATTCCTTTGCAACAAGCAATTAAGCCCATTGAGGCCTTGGTTGCTATTACATGTTACCTAGATATGCCAACGTGTGCGCAGCTGTGGAGCAAGGAGTATGCGACATCATTACACAGGATGAAATTTTAAGTGCATAATGCGTATGCGGCTCGCCTTTCGTCATTCCCCGCTAATTCTATATTAACCATACCAGGCTTGATCTGTGTAAAAGAGTCTAAGGCACATCTAGGCGTTCTGTGCGTATAAGGTTTTCAGGTCGTACGGAAAGTGAAACAGCAATTCTAAATTTCAGCACGTTTCAAGGTGTGGCAACCTGCAATGATTCCACAGGGATTGGTATATAAGTAGCTCTTTTCCCCTTTTTCGTCACTCTTCAGATTATTTCTTCCAAGTTATTCTTAACAAACAACAAACTAGATACAAACAATTCAAAATGGTCTTCGGCTTAGGTAAACACGACAACAACAACAACAACAACAACAACAACAGCAACTCCGACGGGTCTGGTAACAACAACAACTCCGACTCTTACGGGTCTGGTAACAACAATTCCGACTCTTACGGTTCTGGTAACAACAA
>NW_017566838.1:680110-1074754 GCF_001661335.1 Babjeviella inositovora NRRL Y-12698
TCTGGTAACAACAATTCCGACTCTTACGGTTCTGGTAACAACAACAACTCTGATTCTTACGGTTCTGGTAACAATGACGATTCTTACGGGTCTGGAAACAACAACAACAACAACAACAGCGACGACAGTGGAAACTGGTAAGTTAGCTGAAATGCTAGCGGGTTAGCTTCCCTGGCATGTGGTTTATATGAAACCTTTTACATCCAATTGTATTTTGTGACTAGAGTTACATTCAATTTGAAAAGTCAATATAAGGGTCACACTTCAGACTAGCTATAAGTCCACTTTGTATAGAGTCAACTGGGGGTTTTGTGACATTAGGGTAGAATGCCTGTATTAGTGACTAATCTAGAGCGTCGGATCTCTAGAGGCAATTACGGGCCTCAGTTTATCCATCATCACTGCTGATCCATACGTTGGCTTCAGTTCAACTTCTAACTGGAATTGCCAGTTCGATATACTAACTGGAAATTTACGAATTGGTTAGGTCTACGCTCCACAGGGGTGGGAAAACTCTGATACTATATTACCTAGTTATCATCTACTCGTGGAACCCTTAGCCAGAGCAAAGGGTTTATTAGCTATAATGGCCAAGTATCCGTTGTCTAACTCAATTCTAACGTAAACTTTATCACCCGTGGACTGCCAACTGGTGTCAACTATATCGGAACTTGGAACCAATCGGAAATATCTGGTCCTCCGCCTAAATGTATAGACCCAAATGTGAAATCCCACATCTTTTTTCACGCCAAGTGCCCGACGTAGTTCCCGGTTCGGTAATCTAAATGAACAAACGCCCTCTCCACCATGGGCAAGGTCTCAATAGCATACTGTAATGCTTCACCGATATCATGGGCGTCCTTCAAGTTGGAGTTTGGGTCCAAGACCAAGTCCACCTCCACGTTCAAACCATCGCCCACGTGGTAGATGTTGATCGCAGTGATCTGCTTAATCGAGGTGGCAAAGCGTAAACAGAGATACAAAATGACCTGCTGGTCAGCCTTGTCAGCTGCGGCACCAGTCAAGTTGTCGATGTGCCCGAAGGCGGTCTGGGCCCACGAGACAATCACGTACATGCACAAGACGAGGGCGCCAGCCGCATCCATCCACCAGATACCAAAAAAGTGACCTATGGTGGGCATTAAAATCGACACAGTGTTGAAAACAATGTCCGTCATGGCGTCTTGAGCCAACGCTTGCACGGAGGAGGACTTCACGGAGCGACACCAAACCCAGCAGCCGAGCTTGACAACGATAGTGAGCCCCATGATGACGGACGAGAAGAGGCCAACCTCCACTGCCACGTGGTCTTTGTCATGGAGAAGCCTGCCAAGTGCCAGGTTGCCGACCTGGAGGAAGGAAATGATAATAATGATCGAAAAGACCAAGACCCCGAGAGGCTCCAAGCGTGATCTTCCAACGGGGTACAAGTGCTTGGTCTTCCAGTCACGCTTGGTGGACAACTTATTGGAGACAAAGATGATGAGGGTGGACAAAAAGTCGAGTAAAGAGTCAACTAACGAGGCAATGATGGAGATGGAGGAGGTCATGACCGCTACAGCAACCTTTCCAAGAAGCAATGCAAAGTTCACCACAAAGTTGACCATGATGGCATACGCCACAACTGAATCGTCATTCTCTTTGTTGTATCCAAGCAATGTCCCTCCCTCAATGTCGATGTTCCCGGGAGCTCCGGCCCGACTGAGTATTGTGTCATACTGGTACAGGCCGGACGTCTGTCTATCACCGACATCGTCCACCACGCTTGATGACGCCTCACGCACCATTGTAGGCGTATCAATATCACTACCGTAGTTATGTAACATCGTCAACGTGATCCCCGAGTCCAATAGCGCGTCAATCTCCTCGTACCGCTCGATTAGCTCGTTCTGGTCGTCGTAGAACTCGCGCACAAGCTTGTTCTTGCATGCCTTCAACTCGCGCTGGGATACCGCAAAGTCGTTCCAGCTCACCCGTTTGTACTCGCCAACCAAATCGCGCGGCCTCATATCCTGGAGGTTCTCAATTCGTTCATAGTTGCTCCCCAAAAATGCAAACCCGGCGGGGGCATCTCCACCGAGAGACGAACGTGTGCGGCCCCCACCAGCCACACTGCCGATTCGGTGCAATTCAGGGCGCTCAACTGAGGCCGATCTAGTCACCGAGGCCGATCTGACACGCGAGGAGGCTCGCAAGATGGTGGTACGCGCCGTTACTGGGCGGTATCTCGACTCGGGATTTGCTGAGAGTGGGTCTTCCGCAGAAGGCACGGTATTTGGACGTGAGCGGCCGCTTCGTTCGGTAGTGTCGGGAATTGAGCGGTTAGACATATCGATGGGGAAGGCGTAGTGGGAAGAAGAGCAAATATGAACAGATAAATTTACCCCTGCCTATTGCGCAGCTGCTTTTTCTACATTCAGCCGTGCCGATGGGCAGGGAGTGTGCTGAGACCGAGTTGAGTTACATCCTGCATGGATAGTTAGATACTACTGAAGGGTGAGGGTAGCTTAAATTAGATAACGGTGATGTTGGGGCTTTATACTTTCACGTCGTCAAAATTCTTGCGATACCTGTCCAATAAGGAGGTACAAGCTATCACCACCACGTAACATCCAGTATGAGATGATCAGAAGGGAAATTTTGACTTATAATGAAAAGAACTGGAGCATCATATATTGTCTCACCCGATCTATCATCGGTGTCATACTCTGAAAAGGAGTGGGAAGATATGCCGCTCAATACAGTGCTACCTGTATGGATTTACAACATATCCATATTTAAAATTTATCATTAGTATCATTACTTATAACAACTTATTGCAATCGAATTATCTCAGTAGCATGCCATTCAGCAGCCAGCCTGGCACGGCTTCGGCACCCTAAGGTAGCTTTATCTGTAATGTAAGTCTATTCCATAGTAGAGGTTTACACGTGACCAAGATGATGCTCCAGCCTTAAACTGGCATTTTACCCAGTTCTGCGAATGTCTCGAATAAAAACCTCTTACCAAGCTCTCCAACCTGGCACCAATAAGCTGTTATTTAAGTATATTTCCCGTCTCAAAATAATATCCGAGTATAGTTGAAGGCCAGATCACTATTTTTTCTTTTGGGTTTTGTTGGAGCCTGTCAATTGGCTACAATCTACATTACACGCCAATGCATTCTACTGGACCAGAAACACAACTGAATGTTTCATAACAATACTCTTTTGAAGTTTAAAAATGGTATATTTTCCTTGGTATTTTACAATGGGTTTCTTTTCTTCATTCTCTTCCCCTTGTGCCACATTTCTTCTATGGTCCCCATTCCATGTATTGCTCTTCGTGAAGCTCCCTCGCGTGCAGGATAGCCTCACTTGTATTTAACCACAAGGTTTTATGGCCGGCTCTACTTCTCCATCCCTAAACGTCTGCTAACTCAATGTCTAAATCTGTTGTTGTCTTTGGCGGTGCTGGCTTCTTAGGGAAGCGAATCTGTCAGGCTTTCTTTAACTCTGGTTACAATGTCACCTCTATTTCGTGAGTATTATCGCCTGACTCCCCAACGCCATACTAACCTTGGATAGCCGTTCTGGGACCCCACCCGCTATAGAATCGCATCATGACGCATTTTGGATCAAAAATACTAACTGGGCCAAGGGTGATGTCTTCAATCCACCCACCTATGCCCATCACTTGAAGAATACCAATGCCGTCGTCCACAGCATTGGCGTCCTTTTCGAAAACTCGTCATACAAGAAGCTTTTGCACGCCAAGAGAGATGCATCAGCGTCTGTCTTAGGCACCTTATGTGAGAACAGAAAGGCCGTTTCTGCCATGTTCGGTGGTGCCAATCCAATGGAGAAGAGCGCGACGAATTCGTACGAGGCGATGAACTACCAGTCTGCTATCACCCTTGCTGAAACTTTGGCAGAATCAAAAACTGAGAGTATAGCAGGAGAAACCGCCGCGAAGCCAGTGTTCATTTATGTGTCAGCGGACCAGCAGGTCCCGATGGTTCCAGTGGGCTATATCCAAACGAAGAGAAAGGCCGAGGCAGAGCTTTTCTCCAGATTCGGCGACAGCTTAAGATCGATCGTCTTACGTCCGGGCATAATGTGCGATGAGCAGACTGCTTTCGACTTCAGACATGCTGTGAAAGGCGCCGTAGACCTTGCGGGAAGTATAGGCTCTGTAACCGGGACGTCGGCCTTTGTGAACAGTATCGCTAGACCGGTTGTGAGCACACAGAAGGTCGCCGAAGTTGCGGTAAAAAAGACAGAAGATGCCAGCTTTTATGGGATTGTTGGACTTAATGAGTTGGTTAAGGAGTGAGGTGAAAGCTGAATGAGACGGCAATGTATATACGCAATATTAGTCTTTATGAACAAGTTATTTAATTATTACACAAACAGAATAGCCGTCGCTTACGTTTTTAGCCAAACTCGCAACTACCAATAGTTACTCAAACGAGGCTAAATGGTTGGAAAGTAAGATACACGTAAAGAAGGACGAATTTCACGCCTTAGACTGAAGGGGTACATAAAAGAAGACGTAAATTCAACCTTATATCATGTAAATGTCAGTGCAAGGCCAGTGAAGGGGAGAATTCTTAGCACTTGGATGGTATTTGAGAACGCCCCAAGTCGCTGATCTGATGAAATGTCATAAGTGCGTTTAGTTAATTAGGTGCTCAGTTAGAAGCGATTTTCCTTGCTATACATACGCCAATCAGTGAGGAATAGACAAGTTATGGCTCTTCCCACACCAAAAACCATGCCGGAAAAAATGAAGCTTTTTTCCTGAGAGCTTCATTTTTGGAAGCTATGCAAGGGATAATCAAATGGCACCTCTACAAGACGTAGTGGGTGCTGGGCCATGCCATCCTTCGAGGGTGACTTTACTGCGCTGAAACTCTACCTCTTAACGTACAATTTCCATTTACCAAATCTTTCGGATGCGGTAGAACTAACACCATACCAAAGCACTACAGATACATCGGTTAGCATTTTGTGAGCACCTAATTAGACAACTGTATTGGTTACTACAACATATGATACAAAAGAGCAGAGCTCGGGAGGTTCGGATTACAGTAGACGTTACCTGATCCTTACTTTCTCGCCTTGAAGGTTTTCAACGGGTCTGACTTTCTGGTCGACTTCTTACCCTTTCTCTTGGCAACCTTCTTTTGGAATGGCACGAAGCCGATCTTATGAGCGGTGTCCTTCCTGGCACCTGCTGGCAAGAGGTAGTCAGGTACTCGCTTCAAATGGGTCTGGACTCTGCTCGGATGCAACTCCTTGTCATGTCTCAAGGAAATCAAATCCTGGGGATTTTCTTCAAAATGGCGCTTCAACTTCTCGGAGTTGAGCAACTCATTCTTCAACTCCTTGATCCGTGCCTCTCTGATGGCGGTTGCGGTGACCGCACGGAAACCATCCTCGGCTCTGTATCTAAAGCCCTCCACCTGCTTCATATCAAACGAATACGGCTTGATCTCGAAGCCCAACTTCAACTGCGACTTTACCACACGTTTCAAAACCTTTTCGTCACGCTTGGTTGATGCGAGTGCGGACGCCTTGTGCTTATTGAACTCTTTACCGGGAATGACAAACGAGAGCGCCATGCCGGACTTTCCCGCACGCGCGGTCCTCCCGACACGGTGGATATACGACCTGGAGGTGGTTGGAAGATCGAAGTTGAGCACGCAGGCGACGTTTCTGAAATCGACACCGCGGGAAACACCGTACTCGCGGTCCTTCTTAGCACCTTTCTTTGGTTCCTCTGGTTTGGCCTCCTCCATCTCCTCATCGTCCTCATCACGCTCAACGGTGAAATCGTTGGTCTCATCTGTGGCAATCAAGAGGTTATACACGTTCTTATTAAACTCTTCGACAATGTGCAATCTGGAGTTGATCGGTAACTCGGAGTTGAGCACACAGCAGCGGATCCCGAACTGTTCCATAAAGAGCTTGAGCCTGTAGCCCCTGTCAATGTTGTTGACAAAGACCAATGTTTTACCCTTGATCAAGCTCAACTTGAATATGACGTAGGTCAACAAGAACTTGTCAAACTCGGAGGTCCTGACGTAGTATTGGACAAGTTTTTTGTCTCTGGCGGTGTCGTCGTTGAGTTTCAAAATGGCGGGTTTAGTGCAAAACTTTGCCTTGAGCTCATTCAAGTCGTCGTTGACGGTCGCACTCATGAGAAAAATCTGGAGGTTGTTCTTTTTGACCAGGAGGAAGTTTTCTAACTTGTCAAGGTCATCCATGTAACCGTAGGAGAGGATCAAATCGACCTCATCGATGGTCATGCTCCTTACATGCTTGAGGTTAACGACACTCTGATTCGCTTCGAGGATCGCGATGAGCTTTGCTGGGGTCGACACCACGATCTCGGGCTTGTTCGCGAGAATCAGGCCCAACACCTGCGGCGAGTAGGTGGCGGACAAGTTCGCCACACTGATAGCCTTGTTACAGTACACCAACAACTTCTCCAAGAACTGGGTGACCTGGCTGGACAACTCGCGGGTCGGCACCAAGATGATCGAACGGATCTCGTGCTCGGGCTCGCTCTGGTTGGCCAAATCCTCCAAGATGCTCTGAATGATCGGAATGCAGTATGCAGCAGTCTTACCCGAGCCGGTGGACGCTTTCGCGATGATGTCACGCTTCTCTTGGAGCGCCAACGGGATGGCCTTAGCCTGGATGAGCGTCGGGTTGCTGAACCCCTGCTGCTTGATCGCCTGGATGAGGCGTGGGTCAAGGTCAAACGACTCAAACGTGGTCAGTCCGTCCACATAGGACTCTGCCACAGCGGTAGTAGAAGTGTCATTCGCCATTGTGAGTATGAAACGATGTGATATGGATGAAGATGGGATTTGGAGTACGTATGAAAAATTATGCACGAAAAATTATAGAAAAAAATAAAGTTGCATGCGATGAGCTGGGGTTACCCGCAGACGCAGGATGTAAAGAGACGCCAGACAGGAGGTGAAGAGAAGCAGACACCAGAGATTTTATATTTCACCGATTTTTGCCATTAGCTTCACCTTCACTACTACCTGATATGAATTCGACTGGTGATGTTTACCAGGAAATAGCGACTGTGTTTGAAGCGCTCGAGGAGAATCCATATGACCGGGACAACCACGCCAAACTTGTTGCCCTCTTGCGCCACAGCAAGGCCACTATGCTCGAGGAGCTTACCAATGCGCGCAAAACCATGGCTGAGACGTTTGCGTTGACAAACTCGGAGTACTATGGGTGGATTGAGGACTCGGGACTTGTGGAAGACGAGTTTGCCCGGCTTTCAGAGCTCAGAGAGGTGTACACACGGATGGTGGCCGATAACCCGTCGTGCACGAACTGGTACCAGTACTTGCTGTTTGCAGTGGAAGCGTACGAGGCGCACCGGAATGCGAATGAAATCCACGAGGCGGTGTTTGCTGAGAGCGATATCATGGCGTTGTTAGAGCAGGGCGTCCGGGAAACAGCGTACGCATACCAGAGCTCCATTGTGTGGGAGTTGTGTTACAGCTTCTATAGCACAAAATTCCAAGGGCCCGGTGGTTTTGAAACGTTGAAAAAGTTCCTTCTTGCGAGACTCGCCGTGCCCCATGCCTCCATCGACTCCACCTTTTCCATGCTCTCGCAGTTGGTGTCCCGGTATAACAACGCCAAGTACGAGGGGGAGATGCGGGCCGCAAGCAAGATTGTGAGTGAGTGCAAGAAGCGCACGAGCTACTTTGAAACCAGAGAGCTTGAGCTCAGGACCCAGGATACCGTTTCCCCCGATACATGGATTCGGTACTTGGCCATGGAGAGCAAGCGACCAGCCAAGTTCCGCAACCCACAGTTTATCGCCTCCATTTTTGCGCGTGCCATCGACGACAAGGTGAACGATTCCAGCTACATTCCCGTCTGGAGGGCGTATCTTGCCATATTGTACGAGCACCAGGCCAGCGATGTGGACACCGTTTTAGCCAAGTTCATCCGCTACCATCCTGACAGCGCTGTAGCCTTTGCGGAGTCTATTTCACACCTTGACTACATGGACTTCGCCAGCATTAACGGTTTTAAAGCCATGCGCGGCCGGATAGGAACGGTGGATTTGCTCCACAGAGCAGCTCCCGAGGACTGGAAAGTGCTTGCCATGGTGTTGGTGACGTACGAGTTCAAGGCGGTGAAGAACGGAAATTTGGACATGATCACAGAGTTGTACACCGATATCGAGAACTACGCCACCTATGCCATTGACAACACCGAAGACGCACTCCATTCGGTGGAAAAGCTCTGCGTCGCGGTGTACGTGGAGCTCGAAGACTTACCTCTGGGGCGGAGGATCATTGAGCAGCTTCTCTCGAAACACAAGACCCAGGTGGAGAACTGGTTGTTTGCATTGGATTATGAGAGACAGTATGGGTCGCCAACAGAGATCTCTGCTTTGTTTGAGCGGGCATGTCTGTTGCTTACGATTGTCGATTGGCCAGAGCGTATCATTGACGAATGGTTGCGGTACGAACAACTACACGGAACACCGTTTTCCTACCAGACTGCCTGCATCAAGAGTCAGAGGAAGATGCACACCGTTAATGTGACGAGATACGAGCTTCAGTTGGCACAGGAACAGCGGCAACAGGAACAGATGGAACAGCAGCTCAGCGCTGTGTCAGTGTCTAGCACCAAGAGGAGGAGAAGCGAAGACGAAGGGCCAGCACTGCATAGTCAAGAAAGCAAGAAGGACAAGCAGCACCATAACAGCGATGAACCTCCAAAGCGTGACAGAGAACATTTGTGCGTATTGGTAGCAAACCTTCCTGCCAATATCTCCAAGCCGGTAGTGTCGGCATTTTTCAGAGACTGCGGAGAGATCAAGGACTTGACTCTTGTTCAAGGAGAAGGCTCCTTATTTGCAAAGGTGGAATTTACTGACGAGAGGTCGGTGCTTGCTGCGCTCACCAAGAACTTGAAACGCATGGAGGGCGCTGAGCTCGACGTCAAAAGGTGTCTCTACAACACGATCTGGGTCACCAACTTTCCCCCAGAATTCAGCCAGGAGAGGCTAGAGGAATTGTTTGGCGTGTTTGGCACAATTATGTCCATTCGCTTACCGTCGTTGAAGTTTAATTCCAATCGCCGGTTCTGCTATGTGGAATACCTCCTTCCGTCTAGTGCCACGAATGCCACAAGCCAGCTACACGGACGGACCATTGATGACCACAAGTTGGTGGTGAAGATATCCAATCCAAAGGAGAAGCAAACGGTTGATAAAGAGAGGAGGTCAGTGATCGTGAAGAATCTTGACTTTAGGGTCTCGGAGGAAACCTTGCGGGCACATTTTGCAGAGTACGGTGAAATTGAAAAAATCACCTTGCCAAATAGCTCTCAACACCCACAGAGCGACCGAAAGAACGATGGGTACGGGTTTATCAAGTTTGCCGACGAGATCTCGGCCCTTAATGCGATGGCTCATGATCAGTTTGGACTTGCCGGCCGTCCAATCTCTGTCTCTATGGCAGACGCCAGCTTCAAGACCAAGCAAAAGGCTCCTCCTGCCTCGACTCATAGCGACAACAGGTCGGCAACGATTAGCATTTTAAACATCCCTGACACAATCAGAGAGGCTCAAATCAGACAGTTTTTCTCCACCATTGGTCCTGTGGCGGGGGTGACACTCAAACCGGAGTTTGGTGGGGCTCTTGTTGAATACGAAACGGTGCTGGGGGCTGGAAAGGCATCCATGCAGTTAAACGGGCAGATCTTCGAAGGGATCGCGTTGAAGCTCGGAACTCCGAAGGAATTGACGCAGAACGTGGCTTTGCCGACGTCGGCAAAGCCAAAGTTTTTGGTACCGCTGAATCTTCGCAGACGTAAGGCGCTCCCTCAGTCCGGGGAGAAGTCGGCTTCGGGGGACCCGCCAAAGTCCAATGAGGACTTTAAGAAGATGTTTCTTGGGAAATAATCCTGTGGAACGTAGCATTACCATATGGTTAATCTTTAAATAAACAATTATTTAAGTACATATACACATCACTGAGCAATAGACTCTTTGAGATCACGAATCTCACCAACAATATCAGCAATAAACCTTTCTAGCGCCTTGCCACCGTTGTCAAAGATTCTCTGTTCTTCAAGGGTACACGGAGCAACCCTCGAGGATAAGAACTTTGGATGCGACAACAAGTACTTTAATCTATCGCTCAAAGAGGCTCTGTCGTCTTCGGTTTCCAAACCTGGGAACAACACAACATCGCTTGCACCGTAGCCGAGGTTCTTGGCGTACCCCACCAGAATGTACTCCTGGACATTCAAGGCTTCAAGCACTTGGTAGAGCAACACAAGCTGGGTGGTTTCTTGGATATACGGAGCGGAAATGACCACAGAGTTCTGCTTCCATCCACTCAATGCGCCGTGAATCTGCTTCTCGAAATGGGTCAAGAACATGCATACTTCAGGGAGCAACCTGACACCAAACTTGCTGAGCAAGGTCAAGACGATGGAAAGCAATTCGTTACTCCAGATATGGTGGTATCTTGGGGACTGAGACGGACGAACGCCACCCTTCTGTAACACAAGCGATATGGGGCTCTCAGTTAAGACAGAGAACAAACCATTGGAGATGAGTTGTTCCGCAACAACGTCCACGGATACCAATTGGTAGATAACCATCAACATCATTTCGGCAAAGACGGGCTCGCCGTTAATGTTAATTAAGTGCGAGGAGGAGTAAAGGTTCAAGATAGATCTCAAGGTGCCGCTATCTAATAGCAAAGAGGTCATGGTGGTTTTAAACTCATCGGTTAAATGGAGATTGACGAAAGCCTTCAACACAGACAAAATCATAAGCACATCTTCCATCTTAGAGGTAATGGCCGCAGATTTCGAGAACTCCTTCTCGTACGAGGAAAACACTTCGTTTTGGATGGATGATAACAAGCACGAGAACCCCTTTGCGATAACCAAGCCGAAGATGTTGGAGAAGGTTTCGGAATGCTCAGCAATCAACTTGGCGTCGGCCTTGATCATTCCAAGGGTGGACAACAAAATACGCAAGATTGGGCGATATGAGGTATTTTCCTTGTTGTCGAGCTTCTCGATGAAGCCAAAGTCATGGCTTACCAATAGCTCAGAAGCAGCTCTGATGATCGAGAATACCTGATTGTCACTAACACTGGTACTGGTCTTCGATATGCTGTAGACAATATAGAAGGCCAACTCGATCCGCTCTTGATAGATTTCATTGAAGATGCTTGCGGGGGTTCCTTCAACCGAATTGATTCGGAGCAACTCAACGGCAATGCTCGCAAAGCTGCTTTCGACCCCGGCGCCAGTCTTTTGGCAGTATGCTGTGATCAACGCCCCAAGAGACTTTGAGTTGTTGATTTGGGCGACAATGTACTGCAAGTTCACACTCGCCAAGATGACTTCGTTCTGGAAGTCCGCCCACCTCGCGTCGCCGCCGAGGAACTCATTCAACAAGTCAAGGTCGTAAATCGCATCGGCACCAAATCTCTTGCGTTGAACCAAGAAAGAGCGGGTAAAGTCTTTCAAGCTCAAACTGCTCCACCTCTTTTCAAACTTGTACTGTAAGTTGGCATGCAACGCCGAGTTGTAACCCCGGATCTTGAAGAAGTGTTTCATTTTCTTGATGAACGCGTCTGACTTGATGAGGTCAAGAATCAACTGGGAACACTCTGTGTCTGGGGTGGAGTACAAGTATAAAGCCAAGATTTCAGAGATCTTAGAGAACATTTTAAACTTGTAGCAGGACTCAACATACTCATCAAACGTCTTTGGCTCCTTAGCCGGCTCATCTTGCAATCGTCTGATTAACTCAGATATGAATTCTTGATCGTTGTCGCTTTCCCTGGCGGTAGTCCAGGAGTTGAACGCTAAGGCCAAAGCATCAACAAGGTGGAGAGAAATCGAATCAGAGTGACGGTGGATATTGACCACATTCTTCTTTAAAATGCCGAGAAGTGAGACGGAACCAGGACTAGAACCTTTTGTATCTTCTCCGCGGATGAACAAGATGGACAAGCCTTCTTGGTTACCTTCCATAACGGCAGCAAAAAAGTCGTAGAGAGAGATACCCATCGAGCTGTCGTCAAAACCAGAGTTCAAATCACTGGAAAGCGAGTGCAACAAGATGCTGGCATGGTTACTACCAAGATGGGACAACATGGATGGTGGCTCGTTGGGCCACTTGGCACTCACGATGGCAGTCATCAACCTGACGACAGAGAGACGCCAATGCGAGTAGCGGGAGTAAACATCAACCAAGTTCGACAATTTCACAAACAAGGACTTTTCAAAACTAGAGGGGTGGAGGTTTAACATGGATCGGATAGAAACAAGCAACGAAGAAAAGGCCAACGACTGGTGGATCCATTGGTCATGCCAGAAGCCAGCATTATCAGTGGTGTGGAAGGCGGTGGAGGAAGCGCTGATGGCCTCGATGGTTGAGATAATTGGAGCGTTGGATCTGACGTCACGAAGATCAGCAATCAAGAAGGCCCTCACAAGCAAGCTGGCAGATTCAGCAAACACCTTGGTTGGCTTGCTTGATGCATCCTTGGACTCGTCGATGCTGTAGACGGAGATCAAAATCTTGGAGAAGATCCCGACCAAAAGGGTACCGAGCTGCAACTTTTCATGTCTCTTTGATACACTCCAGTGGATGAAGCTTTCAAACACTCTAATTCCGTGGGCGACAAATCGCACCAAGATCTCCGACTTGTGCTTGGACGGAAAGGTTTCCTCCAAGCTGAGACAGTCAGAGATGAGGAAATTGACAAATTTGAATACAGAGACGGTGAACTCAAAGTTACTGTTGGCCATTTCGATGGAGCCCAAAATGATTTCAAGGAAGCTCTCGGTACCGACCTGGCCCAACAACGGAGATTTCGACAAGTAGGACCAGATTCTGGACGAACGGTACGGCACCAATACGCTCAACAAGTTCATACCAGCCTCCAAAATGACCACCTGTCTCCCGTGCAACGCCTGCTCGAACAATCTCAACACGACTTCGACAATATCAGAGTCATCGGTATACAACGACATGAACGACAATATCTCCTCCACTTGTTCGGCCGGCAAATCTCGAGCAACGTTGTGCAACAAGTGGAACATGTCCACCACGAGATCAAGCTTGTCTTTGTCAAGCTGTTTGGAAATGTTTTGTAAAATTCTGCCTAACAACGACCAGCCGTTGTACTTGTACAAGAAGGCAACCAACACCTCATCTTCGTCCTCAGTCGGGAGGATCTTTCCCTTGGTGCCCGCTTCTAACAACAAGGTTAAGTTGGAGCGTTCGTACATCGGCGGAATGTCAATGTTGGAGGTCAACTTGATCAAGTCTTCGTCCGTGTCGTCAAACTCATACACAGTTTCGAGGTACTCCTTGGTGAAGAGCGCGGTATAGGAGCGAACCTGCTTGAACTCTTCGTAGGCGAAAAAGGAGTTCACGTTGGCCAATCTCACAAACGGGGCGATCGAGCTTGGGAATTTGGCTCTGGCCAAAATGAACCATCTTTGGACCCCTTCGTGGTTGAAAAAGCGCTCGAGAATGACATCCGAGGCATCCTTCATCACTGTCTCCACGGTCGATGCAAGCTCGGGGGTGAGCGGGGCGAAAGGGGAAGAGTGGATGAGCATGGAGCCCAAGACGGAGGAGTAGTATGGGTCAAACTGGAGGTTATCATGGCACTTCTTCAACGCTGCAAACACGTTCAAGTCGTAGCTTCGCACAGTAAAGGCTTTGATTGTGCGGTCCAACTCGCTAAGATCGTTGTCGAATATGGCCATAAACGTATCGTCAAACGCATCGTCCATGGTGATGGCCTTGCGGAATAAAACAATCGTCCAGGCAAACATGACAATGGGGTTGGAGGCAGTGTTGGACAAGGCTCTGTTGATACTCGCAAAGCTTTCAGGGTCGTTCATATAATTAACCACATCGGTGGTGTTGTAGAAGTCAAAGTCCAAGTCAAGGAAGAGAATGGAGGCGACAGAGCATAAGCTCTCGATGGTTTCCAACTGCCCAACCTCTATGGCTTTGGCAAGATCTGCCGCAAAGTTGGTCTTTTCCATAAGCTTGAACCACCGGCACGCGTCTGCCTTCTGCACACAAGGGTTCCCGGCCACCAAGTCCACGAGCAACATCAACACACTCTGTGTGGTCATAAGAAGCTCGCTCTTGTACAACTCGTTGAACTCGGCCGAATAATCCGTGGCCCATGCCTTGCTAGAGAGCAGTTGTGCGTGCTTCTCAAGCTGATCGATGGTGCGGGAGATGAGGTCCTTCGTCACGTAGATCTGCTTCCCCACGGTCCGGATCACCTCTGAGCATCTGGGGTTGTTTTTGTTCTTGAGCACGGCTGTGGTCAACGAAATGATGGCTCTTCTCTCACGAAGAACTCGGGACGCGTAGAACGTGATGAGCTCCTTCTGCCGGGCCTTTTCCCTCTCCTTCGGCACCGAGAGGTTGGTCTTGACCTTTTCATCGTTTTTTTTCGCGGGGATCCGTATGTTTGTCTGCAGAATGATTCTGATAATCTCGGTCTCACTCAAGTGCAACAAGGTTGCTATCTTCGCAGCGTCTTCTCTGGTAGCGTTGGTGATTTTGGGGTATGTGACGCCCCTGAGGGTGAACTGCTTAGCATCCACAGTGACAGCTCCATCGAAGGCGAGCGGAGACGGGCTCAACAATACCGGTTTGTTCTGTTGCACAAAGTTGTCCAATGCCTCTAGAATGACAGGGTCCTGGCATTCTTCGATGAGCAAGACGGCATTTTCGAATGTCCAAAGTTGCGATGGGTCTTGGGATTTTTGTTCCACAACCGCACCACCCGTCAGAGATGCTAATGAAGGCATTGGTGGGAATGTTAGGTCGAGGTGGGTGTGGAGGTGGAGAGATAGTTTTGTCAGCCGCTAGTGCTCTTTAAGATATCTGCATGGTGAGGATCAGATTTTTTCGTGTTTACGCGATCTAGACTGCCCGATGCGGAAGTTTGTAAATGCCACGCATATGGTCAAGGACTACTAGGGGAGCTACAGAGAATAGTACAAGAAAAGGACAATTAGAAATATCCCGTAGATATTTATGGAGAGGGAAGTATAATATTGGTAATAACATCTCTTCGGGGAAAACTACTGCTAAACGGTAACAGAGCCTAGCTACGTATTCAATGTAATGCAAGTGCCCTCACATCCGCGTATGTATATATGGGTATCATAGGGACAGCTGAAGTAGGACAGCTGAAGTAGTACAGTTTAGTTATAAGCGGTTTATAGTCTTAAACACATAAATGGTACCAATACATATGGGATACACAAATAAATGGAGGCAAAAATTGCATAAAAGGTATATGGACGGATCGGAACAAAACTGTGCGTGGTATGTAGACAAAATGAAAACATACGATTGCTGACCAACGGTGGGAATGAAGTGAAAAATGTGTGCTAGTGATTGAAAGTACTAATAAATAGCACACATACTGTATAAATGGATATATCGGGATGGATGTGATGATCCCGTTTATACTACCATATTATAGGAATAGCCAATATAACTCGATAGTAGGAATGCCTATAATAACTTAATGTTTATTTAACTTAGTGATCATAGTATCATTAGGCAATATTTACAAGTCCCTCGGCAGCCTAAAGAGAACGGTAGTCCCAGTATAGAAACGGCTGAGATCAGCTTTCGGCAGGTATCCCATGTTTAGTTGTAAAAATACAGCGTATCCACCTCAGACGGGATGGCAGTGTCTGGTAGAGCTGCGTTGATCAACAACTCACCAGAACTGAGAGATTCGTAGCCCGGGGTACCCTCCAACGTAGAGTTCTGGATCGACGGAAGACCCTCGCCCTGTACCTTGCCCTCGACCAACTGCTTCCAGGATTCGTGGCACTGCTGGATGATTTCCACGGTCTCACCGACGGTCTTGTACTGCCCACTGAAGGCAAACTCGTTCTTTGGCTTCCCAGCTGGCAACTTGTAGTCGCGGAACCACTCTTTCGTAGCCTCCAAGATCCCCGGCATGTGCTGGGAGACGCTGTGGATGTCTGGCATATCGCGGGCTAACGGGTCAGTCTCGTCAATGACAATAATCTTCCAGTCCATCTCGCCATCGTCGATCATCGCCAACGCGCCCAAGATCTTGACGCGTCTCACCTCGCCCAATTTCGCAACCCGGGAGCCGATTTCGCAGATATCCAACGGATCGTTATCCCCGTAGTAACCGTGATGCTTGGCTGTCGGATCTTCCCACGTCTGCGGAATCGCGCCGTAGTTGTGGATGTAGCCGTGAAATGGAAAGATGTTGTTCACAAAGCGCACCTTGCCCTTTTTGGAGTCCTGCACAATCGGGTTGCCCCTCAAGTCCGGGCTGATTTCAAACTTTCCGTTCGTCCATCTGGGGATTTCGATCACCGCATTGACAGTGTTGCTGTTCAAGTCAAGCCCGAGCGGGATGTCGTGGAAGTAAGACACTATCTGGTTGTTCTGGGTGGCGTAGTTTTTGAACGACGTGGAGTACTTCGAGCCCTGTGCTACTCCACCGAAGGCACTCGTGGAGTAGCCAGCGGTCGGCTGCAAATGGCCGCGGGTCATGTTTAATCTCGAGGCCATGCTGATTCTGCCCCTCAATGTATGGGAGACGAAGAGTCTTGCAGAAAGCATGTGGGGTGGTGGGGTTTTATATGCGTGGGGTGAAAGTCGCGAATTAGCGGAGTTGCGGACGTAGACTACTGTTATCTCAGTGTCGGGAGGATCTCGGCAGGGAGCGGAAGAAAACTGTTTTATAGATGCCGAGCGGCTGAAACGAGAGACACGCCCCTGGCACGGAACACGGATTTCGCGCCCAGGTTTTTCCTTCTCACGCCACATTACCCCGCGGCCATCACTCTACAAATTTCACGTCGCAGATCGTAAGGCTTTTAGTTCGGGAAAGGTGGGGAAACTGGGGAAGCACCGGGGTAGAATTACATAGTGAGCCACTGCTTACTGACTACAGATCTTCGCAGAGTACCTGAGAACTTCTGATGTATGTTTTTAGCATGTGGAGTCAGCTAGTGCCGACGTGATCCGTGGGGCCGGGCGACGTACAGGATTTTCACCTAGCGTTGAAAGAGTGCGAGATTATCTGATCGTACGGCCCACTTCAATAAACGATGGTCAATTCAGACATATATCCACTACATCTCTGTGAAGACATACTACCTGCAAGCTCTTACAGGCGTACCAAGCCAACGCCTCTTCTCCGAGGGTACTAGCACATACTCGTCAGTTAATACACAAAGAATACTCTATTTATAGAACCAATTCTAAGTCTTCTTGTCGTCTGGATGCAAGAATGGGTTCTTCGACTCGCCCTTCTTCAGCTCTAATGGCACCTCGCAGTACTCTGTCTCGTCATCGCGGTTACCAACATTAGGTGGGGCGGTAGTCCAACAAGACTTACCCTTGTGGTCGAGCATTGCGCCTTCGTCAGATGCACTAATCACACCATCAAGCTTGTCAATCTCTTTTTCGGACAACCCCATGGGGTCGCGAGGCAACCACAAGACGGGCTGGGTGGCGCTGACGTCGGGGAAGTCGTAGGCGTGCTCGTTGGCGGCCATGTCAGCTTCGAGCGGGTAGTGGAAGATTTCGGGCAACATCTTCTTCACCTCCGCGTAGCTGAGGTACACACTGGGGAGAAAATAGCGGAAGAACCGCGAGTAATTTGGCGGGTCTTCATAGTAGTCAACGTCTTCGGCGAGCAATGGCTGCAGACCCCACTGGCTTTCCTGGTTACCATCACTGGCCATAGCGTCAGTCAACGGTTGCGTAGCATGGGCCTTGACATCCTTGGCGTTCTGGTAGTCAAAGTTTGCCTCACTGGCCTTCTGCCCGGGGTACGAAGGAGTCTCAGAGACGCCGTCAGACGGCTTCATACAGTCCACAGGGAGAACAGTCACCAAGTGACTGAAAGCGGCCAGGAGGTTGATGTGGACAAAGATAGTGATACCGAGAGCAATCAACTCCAATACGATGGGCCCCCAGCCCTTGCCCACCACAAATAGGCCGAGCAAACACACCTGGCCGAGGTAGAGCCCGGTAAAGGTCTGGAAGATGGCACGGGGGTAGTACATGCCTCTGCCGTCAGCAGACTCGACAAAGATGTAAGTGATGTTGTGGAGGTACACGATGTACAACAAGGCGAAACAGAGGCATGCAAAGAGGAGAATGAGGGGCGAGATGATTGCATACGAAAGTGTGATGACCGCTAGGTTCGTATGCACGGGGAAGGCGGTGCCCCACGAGAAGGATGACAAGGAGGTCCAGCGCGTCCACTTCTTGCGTGGCGTGGTGTCGAGCAAGCCCATGATGTAGAACATTACTAAGGTGGCGATCTGGAGGAGCGCACCACCTGCCACCGACAAACCCTGGAGGAGCAAGTAGGAGACGAAGAAGTTGGAAGACTTTGGTAAGCCGCTCGCGAGCAACGTCATGGCATCCTGTGGGTGTTCAATGATCAGGGTGACCACAGAGGTGGCCGAGGATGTCACCGTGGTGATTAAAAAGACGTGCACAACCTGGAAGGCAAAGTAGACATTCTGAGTGTAGTGTTCGACCTGCTGGGTAGAAGCAGCGCCTGAGAGCTTGGCAAAGCCGCGGATGAAGATCGGAAGGAAAGACATCAACACGGACAACACAATGGTGGGCAAAAGCGAGGTGATTACACCCAACAACACTTTGGGCAATTTCATGATGAACCCCAACCACGGTAACTTGTCAACTAAGTAGGTTATATTGGAAATCATACCGACAAAGGCCACCGGGATGGCCCACAACACGACGAGTCCGCAAGACGCGGCGGCCGCGGTGGCCTCACGCACAAGCCGCTCCCACCACATGAGTCGCATGTTGGACCAGATGATATCTTGTGGTTCAATACCGATCTGTTTCGGGTTCATGTGCAACAGGCTGTGGGAGAGCACGGTCTGGAAGGCGATCTGGGCCAAGTACTGTGACTCAAACTCGACAAAAATCGAGTTGAGCGGGCGCGCATTGCGGAAGTTTGCCTGCATCTCCTCGACCTCGCGGTTGAGCTCCGGGAGTTTTTCCGAGAGTTCGGTAATGGTGTCGACCTTTTTGCCGAAAAGGGGGAACTTTCTGTGTGACGGTCTTTTTTTCTGTGGCACATAACAGACGATTTCGTCGGCCGGCTCAATCACCTCACCCTTTTTTTCCGCCTTTATCTTGGCCTTGTACGCCATGGTGAGCAACTTTGTCTCTGCTGCCTCCAATTTCATGGCCATCTCCTGGCGCTGTTTAACCTTGGCGGACAAATCTGGCTGCGCGCGCGCGACCCAGATCTTTTTCACCCCGTCAAACAACTTAAAAAACTCTTCCTCGTCCAAAAACTGGTCAGTAACCGTTTGGAACAATACGGTACGCGAGGAGAGCTTTTTTGCGTAGCGTGGTGACGAGAGCGCGGCCTGGCGCAACGACGTAAAAAAGAACAACTCGCGGTAGAGAACGAACATCACACCGCCGTAGAAGAACCACGAGAGAATTGCGTGCGCGTAGTAGCGGCTGTGGTGTGTTACGTTCGAGAACGTCAAGAGGTCGAACCCCTTGTTTCCACGACCCCCCACCACGTTGACCGGCAAGAGAATTGGAAGAAGCACAATGCAGCCCCAGAAGCAGATCCAGCCAAGAACGTACAAGTAGCGGATGAAGAAGTAGCCGTCAATTCCAGCCTGCTGCAAGATGAAGGCGTGCGGCTTGCGAATCAACACTATGAACCAGCGATAGATCCCCGAAGGAAGTGGCTCCGGCTTTTTATCCTCCGCAATAAGGTCGTATGCGGACTTCGGTTGGTAGATGCGCTTGAAGCGCCCACGCAAGAGGAGGAATCCGAGTACGAAAACAGCACACACCACCCCGTTGATGGTGAACGATGTGATGATTGATTGGGTCGAGGTGTTTGCTGTGGATGTCATGAGTTATGCAAGAATGAGGTAAAACTTGATATGATGTACTGGAACCTGACGGCGTTGCGGCTTAAACGGATGAGCTCGTGTATTAAAAGTGAAAGCGCGGATTATATTTGAACTGGATCCGCGATATTTTGGACTTGTTCAGCGGCGCGATGTGATAGGAGGGACCAGAGTTATACACCTCCAAGAGTGACCGGTGTTTGAACGTCACAGAACTTACCCCCTAGGCCTGAGACCATTGGTAGATAATTAACGAGTAAATAGCGCACCGGGTGACGCTTGAACATTCCACCTTCCTTTTTTTCCTGTATGGGCCTGGATCGAGCATGAAAATTGGACTAGCTACTGTGCATAACCAGGGTAACTAGATCCTGCATTTGCCCCGCGAGGCGTTACCAGTGGTTTAGATTGCATTAGAGGATCCAGACATGGATAAAAGCGCTTGCGAAACTATGCTGTCAGGTTCTAAGCAGATAATAGTTGTCGGAATGGTATAGGCTGATTTGAGCTATTTGATTAAGGATCGACAAGTGGATTTGGTGAGAAGCAAGATATGTCAGGAGAATCACCTGACGTCATGTGGTTGCACGGTGAGGTAAGGATTATTTAAAATTCAGGCATGAACTCTTGGGCATGTAATGTCGTATAATATTAGTGAGAGAGGTAATCTTAAACTACAGTAAAACAAGTGCTCAGACCCATGTCGAGAGACCCCCGTGGTTTGACTCTTCAGTATTTGCATGTGACTACAATACACTGTGTAATGTGTGTGGAACAATAGAGACGTTCGAGGGTTTGGGGCTGAAACCCGTAAACTTGCATGGATAAGTATCTCGACCTTCACCCAATCGATAACAGAAATTTAAGCAGAGATTTAAACAAAAAATTAAACATCTTGTGGTATGATCGAAAATTTCACCTCGCTAAACTAGAGATAGAAAATATACACGGTGCTTACGTAGTTTTCAAAGCGCTCGCCGTCACGTTAACGGCCCATGTCAGACCTAATTACTTGTAGATAGTTTCCAACAACTTTGGGATCCGCATATGAGAAGTACTAAGTTCAATAAAAAAACTCAATTCTATTTCTGTCAAACTGGTACACGTTGGCTAAACTAGACCAGTCATATCAGGTTTCCCAGTTGGGGACACCTTATCGTTGTTAATAGCAATTATCGAGTGACTCTTGGACTGCTGTTTGAAAAAATTCCCCAGAGTCGGATAACATTAGGTCAATAGCCTATCATGCTATTTTTACTTCACTTAGTAGGTGGATTTATAGCAAGCACCGACGGTAACTGGGATCTATACTCAGGTATCTGGACTAAACCATCGTTCAAGCACATTCCGGTAAACGTTAAGTAACAGTCAACAGCAGTGAATGTATAATACCAAACCTTTCTGACGCCGGGATGTAGTTCCTTCAAGAGTACCCACGTCTAGCTGACCCTGACCATACAATTACGCCAAAGCGATAGCATTGAAGGTGAAAGAGCAAAAAATAGATTCTCGGAAATTTATTCATTAGTCCCCGTGTTAGAGTAACGGAGGGAAATTTTATAAATCGTCCCCTTGTGGGTGGCTACATTGATACCCATTCTTGGGAAATGGGTGTTAAGAGCAGACAGATGGGTGGTGTCGGTATCAGCTCTGGCCTTTAAGATTTCATAGATGCTTGATAGTTGTATGTTAATCTGAAATATACTCAGGTAATATTTATCTGGTGCTCTCACTTTTATGGTACAACTGGCAATTTTGGTGCTTCAGGAGGTTCTGGTTCGTATTTTATTTTATAGTTCCTGTACCTGTTCCTTCCCACGGGTTCATGCATACCATGCAGCCAAGTGCCCTTTTGAGATCCCAGGCGCAGGATAGCGTAAAAATTCTGTGATGGAGGCACGTGATAATCCATCTCTATTTTCTTTTTTTGAAAAAAATATTCCAGTTGGAGTGGGCTAAGGTGATCGGGGTAAAGAATACACACGTTAGCTATTTTCCCACTCAAGGTTTTATCCAGCATATACGCCCAATCATGAATGGTCGTGAATATTTAAAGTCCTACGGTTGGAAGGAGGGTGAGGCTCTCAGAAAGGGTGGTTTGAGGAAGCCAATTCTCGTTAAACACAAGAAGGACACCAAGGGTCTTGGACACGACGCAGGTGACAGTGAAGCCTGGTGGGAGAGATTGTTTGACGGTCAGTTGAAGAGCTTGGAAGTTAATGCGAGTGCCTCTAAGGGTAAGGATGGTGCCATCAGCTTTAACCAGAACAAGGTGGTGGCCAGTGGGGTGTCCAAGCAGCAGTCCCCGTTGTATCGCATGTTTGTCAAGGGTGAAGGTTTGGCCGGGACTGTTGGCAGAACGGATTTCTCACGAGTCAGAGAATCTATCGTGGTGCTAAGTGATGACTTGGTCAGTCAGAAGTTTAATAAAGGAAAGAAGCAGAAGGAGGGAAAAAAGGACAATAAGGAAAAGAAGGAAAAAAAGGGAAAATCTAAAAAGTCTGAGATAAAAAAGAAGGAGAAGAAGGAGAAGAAGAAGAAGAAGAAGAAGAAGGAGAGGAAGGTGAAGGAGAAGGGGAAGAAGGATGAACCCAACTCTGGTAAGCGTAAGAGAGACTCTGATGAAGACAAGTCGAAGAAAAAAAAAACCAAAGTGTGAGGTAAGGTTGGATGACTAATAAAAAAGATTAAATTAATCTACTTCAGCCAACCAGTGGCCTTTATCATATGACTACCCACTGACCAAGCGCACCAGCAACTTCTTTGGTACCAAGCCATATCGAAAATGGCATCGCCAAAATATTGCACTATAGACGAAAGTAGATGCAGTGGTCCACATTTGGAATACCAGATTTATACAGATGTATTATACTTGTACACTAATTCTATGTTAAATATCTAACAATATTTTTTGTATCAATAAGGAATACATAATCCTTCGAAGTTACGCTAACTGATCTAGAATCCGAAGCAAAAGTCAACAGGCAGACAGCACCCAGCCATATTTTCGGTACAGAACTTAGAGGACATAGCTAGGATACGAAACACAATATATTTGACAAATTTAGGAAAGAAAATAGAGGACTAGCTTGATTGGGGATATCACTGAAATGCCATAGATAGGATGTGAAAGATTTAACAGCCAGACAAGCAGATCAGGTATGCAATAAAAATACCCAGGGGAAAATGAATAACCAAAATGTAGGTAAATATAGGCAAAACCATTTCAAAACTGAACACCTGGATTCTCGTAATAACCTGCATTGCCCTTATTTTTCCGTTTAACAAAGTATGTTAACGCCAATACACCAAAAAGCAAACTTCCACCGACACCTACAACCACACCAACCACTACCTTGTTCTTACTTGATATTCCGCTCAGACTAGCTCCACTTCCGCCCCCGCCCTTACCATTTGTGCCATCTATCACAGCCGAGGCCAGAGGTGAGGTGCTAACTGTCATACTGGAAGCTGTGGATGAATGATGGGGTTGTACAGTTATGGTAGTGGAACGGTAGATGATGACTGTACTTCCATCTTTCGTAGCGGTGGTTACAGGAGTTTCAGTTAGTGACAATACCATGGAGCTTTCAGAGGTAGTGGATAAGATTGTTTCCTCGCTCAGCGAGGATAAAGTGGTCTCGTCGGATGACAAAAAGCTTGAAGTCGTGAACGAAGAAGTGAACGAAGAAGTCGTGAACGAAGAAGACGGGCTTGAAATTGACGAGAATTCTGACAAAGATTCAGATGAGAGCGAGGATGGCAAAATGGTAGACAAGGAGCTAGAGCGCGATGTTACAGACCAGCTGGACGAACTCAAGGTCAGGGAACTAGTAGATTCCAACGACGGACTATTATAGCTAGAAGGATAAACCGGAGCCCAAGTTTCAGAGTAGAAATTCAGCGGGGTTGTAATAATGCTGGATTTGTTCCTCAAACCGCTGACCGTACTGTACGTTGGAACATTGTAGGAAAACGAAAACTTGTCAAAGGAAGATGCATAGGCCTGCGTATCTGGAGGCGTATACGCTGTTGGGGTGGTATCATAAGTGGGAGTATTTGTATTAGAGATCGGATCATACGTAGAATAATAGATGGGGGTATACGTGTCGAGATCTCTCTTGGCTTCTGGTGCAAAACCCAATCCTCCGCGCACTCTATCCAAGAGCCCTACCACTGCCAGGTGACGTGCCAGCCGCGGGGATATGTCTGGCTGAACCAGTGAATGCGGCTCTTCTGGAACAGCAGCCCGGATGCACTGGACAAATGCTATAGTAGAGTAAATGAGCATTGGCTTCATTCTGGATGGGAATGCTGTAAGACGAAACCGTGAAGAGTGAAATAAAATGCGAATGGAGAGTGTGAAATAGGGGACTAGATAAAATTTCGCGATGACCCTGGTTTTTTCCTGTGTGATATATTTAGCCATTCCAGCAGCGAAAGACTAATTATGCGCTAAAAATAGTAACGGGATCATTGCGATACATGGGCTACTTATAACAGACTGCGTTCAACGTGTTCACTAATGTCCCTCCTCGGCACCCCCAGTCACACTTAGGCTCTCTACTATTGTCGAGTCCGTCAGGCCATATTACGCTAGATTACAGGCCGAGGTTCGGGGTACTTTGTCAAATTTCCCGAAATTCTATTGGTGTATATTTCCGACTTTAGTCTCACGCCTTAGTTCGGTCTGGAGTGTAACCGTAAACTCAATGATAAAGGTCTGTGAACCTTCGGTGCAGCCTAAAAGCAACCTTCAACTGCTCTATACAGACTAAATTCAAGAAGGTTGAGAATTTAATGCAGGTGGCAGCCCATGACGTTAGGGTTGTACCTGGTAACATTTTATCTCCCGCCGTATCTGTGTACGGAGTGTGACTGTAGAGCGATATTAATCTTAGAGATATAGCGTCACCGAAGTGTTGCTTCAGAAAATTACAGGTATTATTAGTGGCTTAATTGATACTGATAAGACAGTGCCTGCCACTACCGGAGGCGGAAGAGACTCAGCGAAGGGTCCGATTTGTCTCGATGCGTATCCGCCAACAGTAGACTTTGATACTCGGGAATACCTAACATTAGTTGTGGCCATGAAATTTGGAAGGCATTTCCTCAATAATCTCTGCATACACAAAGGAATAATACGATGCGTTGTACTGCTTAGCGAGCCATACACGATTGCTACGGTAATCTTGTGGTAAGTGTTTTAAATGCTCTTCACGGCGTTCAGTTTGGGAAACTGCGTGCGGTATCCTGCTTATTTTTATGGCATAAATATATAGATTTGTAAAAGTTTATTCACATTAACAGGGATAACTCAAAAACTTGGCGGGCGATAAGGCGGTTTGGTCTTGACCTTGGACTTCTATAGTTCTTCGGGTATCTGGTGTCCTCACAGCACATCCTGCGGCACGTTTGAAATGGATAAGCGTATGACTATCTGGCGATGAAGTGAACGAATTACATGAATATCGGACCTTTTCCATCATGTCAAGACCGAGGGTTATACAACAGTAACCCTAAGCAATCACAAGCGGGCGGAACAGGAAGCAGCAAATTTGGAGTTATACACATACCTAAGAGATTACAGTATCTTAATTTGTATATAATAATCAAACCATTTTATTTGACTTACCTGGCCTCTCCGAGCTTTCCATGATCCTTTTCTAACATGTATATTCACGATCCATACGCTTGGTGACGATCAACGGTTCTGAACGTGTAGTATACTGCCATTTTTATTTACTCAAGTCTACTAATCTCTGTATCTCCACATTTATTGCGTTATCGATCCATACCTAGGTATGCGATTTTATTTCCTGGATACCCCCAACTTTAGAATTGTCTGGAGTTTAGGTTTCAGTTTATGCAGTAGAGCCGTACTGAAATGCATCACTATATGTCGTATTTTTCTTCGTCTAAACTACGACACATGAACTCCAAAACCTATTTATATTGCTAGCTTGCGGCAGCTACACTGATTAACCCTGTAAACTAACAATATGATACATTTATATGAAAGTTAAGAAAAAGTGAAAAGGGGCGTCGGTATAAGGTGTAGCTTCTAAATACGAGATGCAAAGGACGAAATAAAAAAGATAAAGGAATGAGGAATATTAGGGGATGAAGAAAGAAACCAAGAAAAAAAAACCTGAGAAAATACCAATAAACGAGCTATTACCAATTAGAACTGAGTGCCCTGATTTTCCCAGTACTTTTCGTTGTTCTTCTTATTTCTCTTGATATAGAAAAGGGCACCGAAAACACCCATAATGAGGGCACCACCGACACCAACAACAACACCGACAACAATTTTGTTGGTCTGCGATAAGCCGGCAGACTTCAGGTTCAGGTTCAGGCCCAGGTTCAGATCAGTAGAGGCGGAGGCAGACGAAGACTGCTTGGAGGAGGTGGCACTCTGGGTCTTGGAAGCTGGACGTACGGTGACAGTAGTTTCGTTGTTGATGATTACCGTTGAACCATTCTTCACCGTAGTTGACCCTGTTATCTGGGAAGTAGAGCTAGAGGTCAAACTAGAAGTTGACTCAGTAGAGGATTCAGCGGCCTGGGAGGAGATAGAAGAAGAGGTAGGGGAGGAAGTGGGCAAGGAGGAAGTGGGGGAGGAGGTGGGGGAGCTGGTGCTCTGAACCGACGATGGAGCTTCTGAGGTTTCGGCCGTAGATGTAGAAGAACTGGTGATAGACGACGAGGGGGAAGTGGAAAGAGCAATGGTGGAGGAAGAGGAGGTGGCTGTCTCAGAAGTGCTAGTTCCAATATCTAAGGAAGTAAAAGAAGAGGGGGATAATGGGGCAATAGTGGATGGCAGGGAAGAGGCAATGGTAGAAGAGTTCGAAAGGGAGCTGTCGGCACGCTTAACAAATCTCTTCACCAATTCCATGGAGTATTCCAGTGGATCATGGGCTTCGGCAACTATGGTTACCAACGCAGTAGAAGGGTATGGTGTGATCAAGACTCTCTGGTTTATGGCTGCGATCCCCAACGCCAACAGCGTGAAAAGTAATGCAAATCTGGATTGAACCATGGTGTATGAGTGGCGAACGAGCGTGTGTAGAGATCTGGTATAAATGAGGGAGGACCAGCAGAAAATAAGGGCAAACAAATAGAGTTTTCTATGGGCAAAGAAAAGATGTAAGGACGCGCGACTGAGGTTAAGAACTGAGAAGGACAACAAGTAATAAAAATTTTCTAGTGGTTGGTTATACTTCGCAGTCTAGAGCGGAAACTTCGAGCCTGCAGGACACCAAGAAATACCGCAGAAGCAGCTGGTGAAGGTACATTTGACGGCCGGGAAAGAAACTTGTATGAATCTGCAGGAAAAAAGAAATCCGATAGACAACGCGCAGGCAACATGAAATACAGGCATCAGCCGTCACAACGTGTTTAGTTTTTGGCCTCTTGCAAACATCTAGGTGGTTAACATGGATTTTCCGTCAGCTCAGGGGTGATATACAGAGATCAATATTTTCACATCTCAGTGAGATGAACAGCTGGATCAATAGTGGGTCCACTTTCAGTTCCCAATTTACGGTGGAACGGGGCACTGCTAGGAGCCGCACGTCCAGGGAGAACATTCATTCATTGTACCAGTGCCCCCGCCTCGCTGGTAACAATTCATATACGTTTGTTACTATTTATAGATACAGTTCCCTTTGGGCAGAGATCTAGATCTACAGCTCAGTCGTTGACCCCACGGAGTGACATGTAATTCTTTTTTACAGTGACACCACCAGACTATAATCGCAAAGCTTTTGGATATACCCCAAGACAGAATATCCTCGTAAAGCTTGGTGACTGAGCCACGTGGCGGCAGAGCTTCAACCCCCATCAAATAGCGAGTGCAGGCGTGTTAAACTTAATCCTGCAGGAGTAAGTCAACGTTATCGGAGAAATGGGCTGGGGTTAAGCCACCAAGTGATTTACTCAGTTGAATGCAAGAAACGCTTAGGCTGCTTGGAGGGAATCACTTTCATCGCCAATAAAGTTAAAGTGTTAGAAACACGACTGCAAGTGCAAGTTTATGCCAGATAATTTCTCGATTCGGATATCTCAGCTGTTCCAGATTGACGCAAAACAGGCTGTGTGGGTGCACAAATTACGCGTGATAATACTCAGTATAAGCGTATGTAAGGAGAGAGTTCTCCTGTGGAAGTGCCGTTTTTCGCATAGTTAATATGTGTAAGGTAAGTTAAACATGGACTACGTTCTACCATAGAAAATTGTATTTATTTTGCGGTCAGTGGGTCAAGGAAGATGTGGAAACCGGAGCCTTTCCCTGGATATAGGAACCCTGTTAATATGGCATTCCTAAGCGGATGGTTGTAGATCAATAGACACATAGCTACCGTTTGCCCATTGATACCATCACAAGGCGGAGTTCTAGACTCTGAGCTTTAACTTCAAAAAAGGCACAGGTTATACATGCAGACCATTGGCGTACTGCGAGCCCTTTACCACATCTTTCAAGTAGTCGCCGCTACTGGGCTGTGCAAATTCCACTGGATTGCTAGGTGGGAACCTTGACACTTGTCTATCGAGCTTTGTTTAAAAGAAGGAAAACGGACTCAAATGAGTTTGCCGCATATAAAAGTTCACACTCAATACATTATGTGATTAGGTCTGCTTTGATTTACACATGTATCGAAGCACAATAAGCAGAGGGCGTATTCGTGCAATGATATACCGGAATCAATTACGTGCGATGTTTTGAATTTGAGGCGGCCATAATATTAATATCAATATACACTCTCAGTCTCTAACTTCTGGATTCTTTCAATTCGGGGAATACCTCGTCCAAAATCTCGTCAAAAATTTCAAACACTAGATGGGTATTCAATAGTTCGTTCTGCAACATATCAAAGACCTTGTTCCCAGCCCACTTGGAGTTACTTCTGCCAAAAATCTTCCCGCACGAATCCACAACCATTGATTCCAATAATACCCTCGATTCCAACCGACAATTACTCTTTTCAACCGTCGTTCGAGGGGGACCCAGTTCTCTAAACTTGTTGTGAGGGAAAAGAGCTGTTTTCAAGGAAGTGATATTGTCCAAAATCTTCGTCTCGCTGGTGAAGAACGTTCCGATTTTCTCCTTGCAAGTTTTTTCGATGGTGCTACCCAAGATCTGCTGGAGTAACACTAGGACCGCGCGGCCTCGGAGCCAGCCGTTATTCTTGTCGTTGAGGCGAAAAATGGACGTAAGTAGGTCGCAAATCGGCTTCACAAACGAGCCTCCTACTTTGTCAGAATCTTCGTAGCTGTTTAGCTCCATCTGCAAGTCCTTTACCTGCTCACCGTTTTGGAGCAGAATATCGCCCACCGACAAGCCATTTGTGTAACCAAGCGAGAAATAGTTGTTGTATAGCTTGTTGACAACAGATTCAACCTCGACTCTGGAAGACGTGGAATGCGCCATTGGCTTGTTTTTAGATGACCCGTTCTTGCTACTGCTTCGCTCAAATACTTCCGAAGAGAGAAACAATCTGAATACCCGATTTTGACACACCTCAGGATACTTTAACAATTCTTGCAAGTAAGCTTCTAGCTTGTGCTTTCTCATCTCAACCAACTGCTTCTCTTGAAAGCGCATCACCACCTTTTTTCCGGGAAATTTGATGTTGGCGATAGACGGGTACAATTTCTTCAAGTACTCGTTTAATTGGTAGAACTGGCTGAATCGCCTCGCCACAATCCACCCAGCAGTGATTTTGTCCTCACCAGCAGTTTCTCCCTTTTCGGCACTGCCCAAGTCCGCCTGTCTCCTTTGGTGGGTCAACTTCTGAACCTCAATGATGTATAAATAAAACCTTTTTCCACTGCCGTCAGCATCCTTAATAAACGACTGGATCTTGACTTTGGATTTACCATACAAGGAGTTGTCATTTTCTTGCACAATAAACTGTTGTCTCTGGAGATCCTTAATCTGAATTTCACGGTGTAAACTTGACTTGGATTTGCGCAAGATACGTAATTCGAGCACATTATTAGTCAATTCGGCTTTCTTCAACATGGGTTCCAAAATGGTGAGCTGCTCATTCAAGCGCTCGATGTCATCGTTCAACTTCACAATCTCCTCTGTAAGGCTCAAATTTCCCGGACCCGCCAATAACAAATCGTTAGCATCTCTTTCGCCGTTGTCCGAACCGGCAAAGATGGAGGATTCATCTAGTGCTATGCCATCGATGAAGTTAGGATCGTCAGAGTCAGGATCGTAATCTTCGAACAAACTACCATGCAATTCATCGCTAAATAAGATAGAGTTACGGCTGCGCTCCATTTCAGAGTAGTCACTATCTGTCATTTCGGTTGATTGGGGACCGTCTTCCGCAAATAGACTCTTTTTCAAGGAATCATCAGATCGACTCATAGCATCCAAGACTGGGTTGCTTGTCGAGCCCACAAAACCCATCTCTAGATCGGTGCTAGCACTGACCTTGAGATTCGGAAACGAGTCTGACAGCAAGTGGGAGAGAGGGCGGCGGGAAGAGTTTAGCGCTTTGATGTGGTCTTGCTGTTTCTTTATGGTTAATAAGGAATTCACATCCGATTTTTCGCACATGATTTCATTTAACGCAGCCTCAACCGCCTTTAACACATTTTCACTGATGCCATTATCTAGCGAAGGAATACCTGGAGTCATGCAAAGCTTGGTCGGAGAATCTAGCGTAGAAATCCGTTTTTTCGATGCCACTGTTGACTGTGAAGCCTTGGAAAGAAAAATCCTTTGGTACTCGCGGGACTTCTGAAACATCTTGAAATCGCTCACTTTCATGCGTACGTAAACCTGTCGCTGGAGCGTGAAGAGGGATCCCTTTGCCTTTGATATACCCGACGAGGTGCTTGACTTTGTAAACTCCTGGATGACTTCGTAAACAGGCTGAGAAATCCGAAGAATATTTCTCGAAGCCGTTGGAGCAATAAAGGCGGTAAAAATAGCCGCTATCTGAGTGCGAGTACTTTCCATCTCAGAGCTAGTCATGGTTCCAGAGAATACTGCTTGTTCATCTGTCATTTCGAGTTCACTTCCTGACTCGCCTTCTTCAAATCGATCCTCAAGAGGGTTCCGCATAGTGTCCACCGCAACCCAATACTTCAATAAGACACCTCTTCCCTTATGGTTCATATACTCGGAGAACAGCTTCACGGACTGGGGGTCCTTGAGTACAGCGAGGAAATTTTCATCTGCCTCGGTCGGTATTGCCAGGAGGTCTGCGTCTTTGCGGGAGTCCACAGACTGATTCGCTACCTCATCTCCGGTGAGAGTTGCCAAACGTTCCTCAACCACCTGGTTGATAATAAAAAGCTTTTTAAAGTAGTACTCGTTCGACTGGATGTTGGTGTCGCACGTGGATATCTCTTGTTTAAGGTGGGTTTTTAATTCCTTGAGAAAGAACAATGAAGTGGATTTGCTGATAATGGATATGACGTTCTGATATGCGGTGTCATCCATGTCCTTCTCGATGCGAAGCGTGTCTGGGGCAGAATTCATTTTTTGTGGGTTCAATTGTAACATACTTCTCTTAGCCTTGAGAGTATGAGTGGCGTGCTCATCCAAGGTGGCCCTAACTTTCTCTACCTGGTCTCTCTCCTGGATACCCGCCCCGATAACCTTCACTATCAATTGGTTGTAGAAGTCCGGGTCGATAGCCATCGAAAGAGCAGGTAAAAGGACAACATTGGACAAAAGCTCCCGAACAAGGATCCGGACTGGGTGACAGTTGACTTCGGTTGTGGCTAGCAAGAGCGGAAGGACCTGGTCAATTTTTTTTCTCAAGTGTTCTGCTCGTTCGGCGCTTTTGTTTTTGAAGCCTACGGCGGGATGGGTGTGACCGCGGTTGTATTTCATAGCCACAGATATTTCTACATCATGGGGATCTTGGAGTTTCAAAGCCTTGCCCTTGACGGCCTCCTCCGCAGCCAAGAACAGATTGAAGTGATCCGTAGCAATGGGTAAGATGTGGGAGATGGCTAACCCAGGGTAGTCGATCTTCCCAAGCCTGCTCTGCAACTTCTTCGTCACTTCTTGCAAGCAAAGTTTTAGGTGGTCCACAAACACGTCATCAGTATCTAGGCACGTTTTGGAAATGCTCTTGTACCAGGAGGTGACGAAGTTCAGGATGATCAACTCCAAAAGTTGATCCAAGGCCTCTGAGATCAAGAATGAGTTGTCGAATATAGGCCGTGTAACCAACTCCTGTAAACCCTTGGTCTGTAACATTCCTTCTAGTTCCTCAAATAAATGGTCTTCGCCTCGAGAGTCCACCAGAAATGCAAGCCGCGGTAGTTTGTGTTGTATGTCACGGGCATACCGCGGATTAGTGTATACCAGCGGAAGGTCTATGAACAACAGGAGGTAGAGATATGTCCCCATGGAAAACAAAACACCCAGAAAGAACAAGAAAAGTGTGGAAAAGATACTCTTGAAAAGAACAACCACTGGTATGGCGGCTAGGATATATAAATAGGGCTTTGGGTGACCCCTGGGCAGGAATTTCGTGCTTCGAGCATTGTCCAATGTTGTATCAGACATAGCTTTGAATACACTGGCAATGGGTTGTTGTAAGCCTGAATAACAATGCCGTAAAGGTAAAAAGTTCCAGGGAAAGAATATAGGTTGTTTTATGAATCTAATCTGATTAGGATCATTTTTCCTGCAGATAGAGTCCAGCTCAGCGGGCAGTCAACTGGAAAATTATAGATCCAAACCTGTATAGGGGCATCATGGTAGAGGGCGATACATCTGGATGAGTGACAAAGATCGGTCATCAATTTGATAGTATGCGATAAGAAAATTCGGAAATGAATAAGTTAATGAAACAATGATATATATCTAATATTTTACATGGAAAGAACTGAAAGATGCAGCCTGAAGGTCACAAATTAAGACTCAATGAAATACGTGAATACAGCTGATTAATAAAACTACAAATAAAATACAGATGATTGTCTATGAAAAACCCAGACGAGTGGGAAAAAATAACGTAGCTCTACAGACTATGTACTGGTATATATCTTACAAACTATACTATTTCCGTTCTACTTTCTACAGTTCTAGAGGTTCAGCGAGGGCTCTTGTGGTACACGGTGTATACAACATGTCCTGTAGCAACCAGCGAGACTTACAATTGAGCTGGGGCGTAGTCCTTGCGGTACTGGACGATGGCAGCCTTTTCATCGGCGCTTAACTTATCGCCCAAGTAGCTGATAATGTCGTTCAAAGAAACAATAGAGATGACTGGAATCCCGTATCTCTGGGCCACAACCTGAGTGGCAGAGAACTCGGAATCCTTGGTCTTCTCCTGTCTGTCCAAGGCAATAATGGTCCCGACAACCTCACCCTTGTCCTTGCCAATGATCTCGAAGGCTTCGTTGATGGCGGTACCTGCGGTCATAACATCATCGATGATCAAAATCTTCTTGTTGGCCAACTCGCACCCAACGATAGATCCACCCTCACCGTGGTCCTTGGCCTCCTTTCTGTTGAACGAGTAGCCGACGTTCTGGTACTTTTCGCCGCCAATCTCAGCCAACTTGGCAACGGTGATCGCGGTCAACGGAATTCCCTTGTAGGCTGGACCGAACAAGATGTCGAATTCAATGCCAGAGGCAATGATAGCCTGAGCGTAGGAGGTGGCCAAAGTGGACAACAACGACCCAGTGTTAAGCAAACCCAAGTTAAAAAAGTATGGCGACTGGCGACCGGACTTCAAGGTGAAGGAGCCAAATTTCAAGGCCTTAGATTCAAGGGCCAGGTCGAGGAACTTAGTTTGGTAGCTTTGCATGGTGTAAGGGTTTGTTTACGGAGTGGATAAAAAGCGGACAGTTATGAAGTGGAAGATGGCGATAAGGCTCTTAATATAAATGAAAAAAAAAAAAAAAAAAAAAAAAAGCGGCGTGGCCGGGTAAGTGGCGGGACCTTAATTGACTTCCGCCGCACGACCCATGCTACCTACTACGGGTTGCGGTAAGTAATAAACAATGTGCTAGAATATTGGTCATATTTCAAGCAGCTTTTTATCCCTAGGGAAGGTCTTGAAAAATTCATACTATATACATCTTATTTATATTAGGTTATAATTAGAAGAAGAATTTAAAGAAGGTTCATATGCCTCTGCCCAAGATAGGATACACCCTACGTAGCCTCGGTAGCTAGAAAGAATAATTCTGTACATGGTATCAACAGCATTTACGTACATACTGGACTCAACTTCCTGGTGTACTTATATCGATTTTACAAATACTATATGGACCAAGGAGGAACGGCTAAACCTGTGGTGGCAATTGCCGAAGGCCTATACGACTGTATCTCAATAGCAATATAATCACCCTAGATCTGTTTTGTGAGCTACACTATCGGACAATAAATGTAGGTATCAGACTTACACCGAAAGCTACTTTACCCATCCCAGAGCGAAAAATTCGTCTATTTTCCCCAAATACAATCCCCACCTCTAATACAAACTATTTTTTTGAGGATTTAGCAAAAGTCATTATCTATAAGTTTTCCCGGCTTCTACCTCTTTCGTCATGTCGCGTGATGTTCAACACCAGCACGGCCCATGACTAGCGATTTTCTTTCTTTTATCGGTCCTTGCACGCCTCAATATATACTTAACCGAAATAGCTTCATCTTCCGTCAAGCCTACTCTCTACTCACCATTTAGCACTATGCAGTTCTATAACCATCCGGGAATCAAGCGACACATTGATGAAACCAGCGACGGACTCGTACGATCGCTAGATACGTTCGCACGAATCGCCAGCAAGCGTATCAGAACCACAAAGCACAAGCTGCCCCGCAGAGATGCCAATGCAAATGCCGCCGCTTTCGCGCCCTACTCCAGGGAAAAGTTGTTGGAACGACTCAAGACGTACAACGTGCTCAACTGGAATATTGATGATGAGGATTTAAGTGCGTTGAAGTGTGCGCGCAACGGCTGGAGCTGTGTGAACAACCAGCGCAACACACTTTCGTGCGTGTCTTGCCACCTATACATGGCGGTTAAGTTAGATAGCTACCCAATCGATCTCAGCACCTCTACCGTGGGCATTTTTGGCTATGGGGAGGGTGAATACGCGATGGACGAATGTGAAGAGACAGACCAGATGGAGTTACGCCACAACTTGAGCCAGCAATACGTGCGAAATCTCAAGACCTCCCACAGCCCTGCCTGTCCCTGGGCCAAGGTTGAGTGCCCGCTACACATCTATCACTTTGACTACCACGACATGCCACGCATAGTACAGGACTTCATCCAGAGACTCAGAAGCTTGGCCCGAAACACCGAGACTTTACATGAAGCCATCCAGCTGAGCGGGGCTGGCGTGCGGGCCGTGCTCCTGAGCGAGCAACTACGCTCGTTAGAGTTCATGGCGCGCCAGCATGCTGCCTCAGACGTGTTTTGCACTGCTCCAATGGACGATATTCCGCGGTTTATCTACGAGCTTGCCCTTCTAGGCTGGGATCTCAATATCCAGCAATTTAAGTACAAGGACGTACTTCTATTGTCATGTATGAAGTGTAATCGACGGATTTTACTTAATAACACAAACCAAGGCCATTCGCATCCGATCGATGCGGTGCAGAGCGTCCCCGTCAAACCTGAAATCTTGTTGACCCCCACCAAAATTCTCGCGCCCTGCGACTACATGCCACACACAATAGATACAAATGGGTATTTTGGTAATATGACAGGGCCAGAGGGGGAAGCGGGGGATGAATTGGATATTGTTTCAGAACACCAGCTGTGGTGTAGCTATGTGGCGTCGTCGTCAGAGAGCACCGCCGATACAGGCTATCAGTTGGTATACGACATTCTCAAAATGTCACAGGATGCATAGAGACGCATAGGCTCTCTGAATGTTCTGTGGTACAAACCAGTCTAGTTGGATATTGCTAGTCAATCCCAGAGCATTTCGGAGCATTTCAGTTCATTCCACTCCAGTTCATTTTATTCCAGTTCATTCCATTCATTGAGAATTGAATTCTCATGGTTAAGAAGCAGCCTGTGACACACACTTATACAAATGAGGCGGATGTGATATCCGGTTTTAGGAAACTTCCCATGACTACGCCTCTGAAGTGGCCCCAAAAATTATCAATGAATCACCCTTGGGTGGGAGAACCTCAGACATATAGATTAAACCAGTTGAAGTACCCACAGAAATCCTTTTTGTAGATCAAAATAACCAGCCTTGTTTTCTTATCGTACAGTTAGAAATATGGTCGTCTATCACATTTGGTGCGGCTTTACACCATCTATTCTGCTTCAACGCTCATCCATACTCTTCCCAAAAATATCCCTGTGTTCCGGTTCGTCACCAGACCAGTTTTACGCTTCCATCTGAGCTAACCCTCAAGAGACAATAGACAGTGATAGCATGCCTGTATTTGGCTGCCTCTTAATATTCTATGCCTCACAAGCCCCATTTATTTTTCAAGCTATCCTCATTAATATTCAATATTCCGGAGCTTATCTTTGCCATAAGAATCATTGTAGCCTCTGACTGTCACACAGTATCTTACAATTCGCGTGAACCTTAATATGCTCCAGTTGATATTATACACAGTCGTCCATCTGACAACTACCCTCTCACCTTCATAAACTTTTGCTTTGGCTTCTTCGGAGCGATGACCTGCGGCACCGGCTCTTCGTGTTCGTAGATGCTTCTGGCCATCGGATGCTTCATGGTCAATGGCGAGTGGAACGGCACGATGGTATTCATCTTGAAGCCCTTGACACGCGGCAAGAGTTCCGGTCTGATATCGCCGAGCTCGGCTGGCGGTGGAATCTCGTATAAGCTGTTCAACGCAGTTGGATGCGACTGCATGTAGCTCGCAACCAAAGTAATGAGGCGCTTTTTGTTGTTGATGCCTGGCACCTCCGGCTGGCCCTCGTCCTTGAGCAATACACGCACTCTGCCAGAGTTACCAAAGTCCTGCGGGTGGGTCTTCTCAGCCTCCAACACACACGCAAAACCCAACGCCTGACAGGCATCCACAATCGTCTTGGCCAACGGGTTCTCTGTCGCCTGAGAACGCGCACAGCGTCTCCCTTCCTTGTGCGATCTGTTCTTGTCGAAGTATGCCGGGTACAACAACTGGAACGACTTCAAGTGCTCCATCTCCTCTTCGTTGAAGGTTTTGATCTGGTTCTGATTAATCTTTGGTCCAGAGAGCGGCACTTCTGGGAAGAGCGGCGGTTCTGGCTGGAGATCCTGCGATCTGGCCACAGATGCCTTCGGAAGCGCTGGCGCAATCGGCGTTCTCAAGCTGGGATCGAACTGCGCAATATCCATATCCATGTTATCGATATCTTCGATATCTGAAATCTCTTCGAGCAACGGCATTTTGTTGTATGTGAGGTGGTTTTGGTTGTTGGGTTGTAGGTTGAATCGCATTTAACCAACGTCTTTGAAGTGTTCAGATGTTCATGGAGAATTGGACGTGCACGACTCCAGCATTTTGAAGGTAAGTGATACAGTGCGCAGGATATAACAAACCATTTAGTTACCTTAAAGAAATGGTGAACTAGTAATCCTGGAGTGGGTTCAAAGAGTAAATTTTTTTCCCAGAACTCCATAACCAGGCTATTAATTAGAGCTGTGGTTAAAAGGTAGATATCTCCGATGGTTACTTTCCTCTTTGAGAGCAGCATGTTGACTTCAAAATGGTTGTCACGATATCTATGAGTCTAATACGTCTCTAAAGGTTGATTGCCTAAAGTGGTGATACAATAGTTTTTTTTGTCGATAACACCGATACCGTTGAGATCTGTGCCGATACCATCGAATAGACTGAAATAATACATCCGGTAAAGAAAAAAAAGCCTGGGGTCATTATATGAGTTTCATACATTTTTAGACAATTAATTCGCTTTCAATAGCTTCGCCGTTACCCAACCCAGATATATCTCTACTCGGAAACTTGCACAATATATCATCGAGTAATCAATTAACGGATATATACATTAGTTACTTTAGGAATTGGAAGTCGAAAACAATTATGGTAAGCCTTCGCCCAGAATTCATACCTCAACTAGTTTCAACTTCAAGTTGATATATATATATATATACATTCGTCAAACTCCAGCGTTTGATTTTTTTTACCGGTTGTACTAGGGCTATTACACATTATTGATAGCAGCTAGTTACTTGAGGTCAAACGGTTTGGGTAGTTATTAGTTAGATGAAGATGATTTTGATAATAAAGACAAATGGACATAGAAAAGCAACAAACGGTACCTACGCTTGGGTGGGTATGGATATTCGAGGAGAATACACCTCCTCAACCTGCTCCAAGGAAAGTCCCTTGGTTTCTTTGACAATAAGCATGACAAATCCAAAGGCAAACACCAAACAGCCGCTGAAGACGTAGCCGAAGCAGTAGCCAATAATGTTGGTGATAGTAGGAGTCATTAAGGCGATCAAGAAGGAAATAATCCAAGTGGTGGAGGTGGCAATGGCCATAGCATGTGATTTGATCCTCAAAGGGTACAACTCACTCACCACAACGAAGGCAACTGGCCCCCAGGAGACAGCAAAGGAAAAAATGTATAAACACGTCACTATGATCATTCCAATTCCAGCGTATGCGTTGACAGTGTCGTCAGATTTGGTTAACGATAAAGTTCCAACCGAAGCGTATGTAACCATACAAACAGCCATGGAGAGCGCACCGAGGGACAAGCATTTCTTTCTTCCGAGCCATTCAACCAATGGAACACCAAAAAAAGAGGAAATAACATTAACAGTACCCAAGATGATGGCAGTTTTGTATGAATCTTCAATTCCGGCAGCAGAAAACAACGAGGTACCATAGTAAAAGAAGTAGTTTATGCCGGTTAACTGCTGTAAGGCCATGATCGTACAGCCGATGGCGATACGCAGAAAATACTTTGGTTTCAAAACTTCAAAGAAAGAGGTCTTATCCAATGCTGCATCCATGTTATGGGCAGCCAATAGAACATCGAATTCAGCAAGTAGCTGGATGCTGTCTAGGGAGGTGTCAGATAATTGGGCAAGCGATTCCTTTGCTTGTGTGAGGCTACCAATCTTTACCAAGAACCTTGCGGATTCTGGGGCCACAAAAGCGGCAATAATTAAGATGAAACCGATCCCGAAACCAATACAAATAGGGACCAAGTAGCTTGTGGCGGAGTTAGCGTAGACAGTCTTAGTGGCAAATGTGGTGATCTGGCCAAACAAAATCCCCAAAGTCATCATGACCTGGTAGAAGACAACGAAGGAGCCTCTGACGGACGAAGGTGCACTTTCGCCGATAAGCATTGGACATAGCACAGCAATTCCACCAGCAGAAAACCCCGCAATGATTCTGCCAATCATAAAGACGTACCAGGATCCCACAGCGTGCGAGACAATCTGGACGGCTAAACCGAAGAATAAAATAACCGCAGTCGACATAATCCCCACACGACGGCCCCAGGTGTCGCCAATGCTGCCAAAGAAGAAACCACCAAACATGCAACCAATGTTAAAGGTGGAAATTACAAGACCCAAGACCCAAGAATCCAAAGCGTAGGTTCCATTATTGACACGTGTTCCGTAGGTTTCCTTGAACTTTGGCATCCCGCTTATACCACCGATGGTTCCGGTATCCCAACCGACAATGAACCCACCAAACGAGATCAATACGCAAAGTGTCATGGCCTTCTTGAATCTGAAGTATCCCTCAAGGTTGGAGTGTTTCTCACTTTTTTCTTCGTAGATATAGCTCTCGATCAATTGGATTTCGCTGTGGCAGGACTCTGATGCTTTTAGCTCAGGAATTGACGCAGTTTTGATCATGGTGAAGATTTTCTATGGTGAAAAGTAGAGGTAAGAAAACCATAGGAGGATGCAATGGTCCAAATTTATAGAAAATATGATGTACGGGAAGGAATAACAGAAATGGTAAGTATGGAGAGGGGAAGAGCAGAAATGGAATATAGCGGTCGAAGAGACGACATACACTAAGGTTTGGAGGAAGTGACAGAACAGACACTGGCCCGTATCAGCTTATGAATGAGTAGAAGTGAATCATTGTAAGAAGTGGTAGTAGAAGCCGCAATTGAGATTTGCTTGGCTGAGGGGTGAAGGATGCGATCTTAAGCAGTTTCAAGAGGAAGAGCGAAAGTAACTTCTCTTCATTTTGCTTTCCGTATATAAATTACACATCGGTGGAGAAGCATGATACCAGTTGCGAATGAAAACGCAGAAGCGGTAGCCAAATCCTTCCGCGGTTCTAAAGAAATAACAGAATAACAACACAGAATTCCACAATGTACCATAGCGGAAACCTGTTTGTGACCAGGAAACATTTTTTCAATTTGTAGTCAAGTTCAACCATTTTATTTTCAACCAGCGCCTAGCTACCCACTATACGCAGCTGAGGAAGAATACTTAAACCTGAAACGAACAGAAATCACTCGAATATTATAGCTAAAAGAAAGAAAACAGAGAGTGCAAATCGGAGATTAAACGGATCCGGTTGAAAGGCTTCGTTGAGAGTCCAATAGCGGTTATTCGCATACTGAGCTCTTACAGGCACAACAGGACTGAATAGCTACACCAATAGATACTTATGATTACTACTGCTCTGGAATTCGAGGTACGTACTGAATTCGGATTCAGTTATATTTCATAAATAACGATGAGGTAGCCACCAATACCTACTTTTCTGGATATCCCTGATCCATATATGTTAGACCTGCTTGGATGCAGTTTCCTAGCTCCTGCTTACACCAATTTCCAGGTTCGGTCTACCGAGAATCGTTGTATATAATACTCCCAAGTGTTCTACACCATCCAGACGGTATAGAGATCAGCGATAATGTGCACCGGGTGTTACCATGGATACGTGAAATCCGAAACGTTCCGTTCCTCGGCTCGCAAGTCTGAAGTGGAAGGCAAAGCGTCGTACCTGATGAAATCTTTGAGTCCCACGCCGAGGGAAACAGAAATCCCGTCCGTTAGGAGTCAACTCCTTTTCTGTCAGACATCCCCACATCGCGTGCCCTCCGTCCGACCATAATCTCCGTGGCATTATCACCCTTGGTTACTTAGACGAGTCTGCATGTGAACCGGGATAAGAATTCTTCCGGAAACAATCTTGTGCCATCGGCTGTGCCGTCCCGTCCTTTAGACCGCCCTAACACTGTATTATTGTTTTCTCTCTGCACCGCTAGTCTGTTAATTCCGCTTACATAGTATTAGTTCTGCCCCCAGGGTACAGATTGCCTGGTCATACACGTTGCATGCACAATATGCTAGTTCTGTAGGTACCCGCGCAATTACAGCCCCTGTAAACCTGGGGCCCTACTGGCCTGCTGGGTATAGTGAACCTAGCTCACTGGGACTACCTGCCACCGACATGCATGTTGACAAACACTGAGGTACCTATCAATAAAGATCAACAAGACCGAGAAACCCATCGCTGAAGCGTGTCCCATTGTCGGAATTCAGCAGGCGACTGATTGTAAGCCACAGAGTCCCTACACGAGACTCGCATGCAAGTGTCCTTACGTAGTAATTGTGACGTCGTGGCTCGAGTTGCAGATCTCTGTCACTCCCTTTGGCGGGGATGTAGTCTCCTGGTTGCCAGTTAGTACATCTATAGCGTACCCCCATGGATATCGTCCCCGTTTTTAGGTACCTCCTCCCCTAGCCTAGACCAGGGTGGTGACAGCTACACACATCACGGTTTGGCCCTACCCTCGGGGTCGGAACTATTCCTCGGAGCTGCTTGGTCCCTAAAGGATTAGCGCGACGCAGCTCTAATGGAGTAGTATGCGTTAGTATGCAGTATGCGCTATCAAAGCTTAAGCATGCCCACCAGAAAATTCATGGCCAGATTCCACATGACACAAACCGGGGCATGGCCGTGGATCCCTGTGGCTTCCGGATATGGCAGTGTAGTTACGGCATTTATCATAAATATCGAATCCGATCGTATACATGAAGACTATGCCGAGTTTGAGGGGTGTATTGCTAGTTCTGGGGTGGTCGACTCCACTGAATTGTCCTCCGGATTAAGCAGGGGCAGATCCTGTCTGAGGAAGGTAAAGCTATCCTGGCTTGGATCTCTAAACAGCCCATGCCCCGGCGACGGGGATTAAATATAATGGGCGAGAAAGGTATTAAAATTTGATTCTAGTCCGCCTCAAGCAATGGGAAACCTTCTGGTGTAGGGTACGAGAGGCTTGTCTGAAAAGGGTAATTAGACGCAAAAGGTGGGGACGCAACAAATAATTTATTGGAAGAAACTTCGCAGGGCCAATATGGGCGCCAACACTGATAAATGTACGTATTTCTTTCTGCTTTATTATGAAATAGAAACCATTCTGCTCTTAGTGCCACAGGGAGTGATATGATTTAGACATTCCCCCCCGGCAGTGTACAACGCTAACTCCAAAAAACCCTTGGCATGATTTAGCTTTCAGGAGGAGTTGGTATTCCACTCTACCGATCTGTGAAACCGAGGAGACGTATCCTTCAACTATTATTTAATCAGAATGGGCTGATCTCCAGCCTAACCGTCAACCGCAAGACCACTTTCTCTCTCTGGGTAAATAGAGAGATAGAACAACTGGTATCCATGAATCTACTACAAGTTTGAATCTGCACCCGTCAAGCATTGATCACCTGAATCCACAATCTATCTCTGTTTGAGTGTACTGACGATCAGGAAACTACAGCCTCTGTCTTCCAGTGGAGCTTGTGCATTCGACAACAAGATTTACGTCCTGGATCTGCGGCCTCTAACCGAGATTTTCCATTCGAACCTATTTCAAACCGACTACAGATATTTGCTGCTAAATTCACTGGTTGAACAATCATTAAGCACCTGAGATATGGACAAAACAAATCCCGGGTTGCAACGATTGTTGGTTCCTGAACGTATCGTCTCAACCAGTACTTACCCATACGTCTAAGGTCTTATCCCATGGTTTCTCTTTAACCGACGGCCTTGAGTCAACGGCAGCATGTCTAATCTACATGACCATTCGTGCTCCGGAAACATTTGAGGTATGACTGAAAGTTTCGACTCGATTTCCGAATACACTTTACCTTAAGCTTCATTGCCTAACGGTAACCACCCTTCAATACGATCCAATAAGCCACGAGGAAACTTATCAAGCAATTCGCTTCCTCATACCATGACATTAGCTTCACAGGAGATCAAGCTACAAGGATTATGGAATTCATACAATTATTGGTTCAAAATTTTGTTTAATTTATAGACGATGACTATTTTAGTCTTCTAGATGCGAATTTATCTATCATGGATCAAACCGACTCAGAAACAATAGCACTGACTTAGGCAGTAGGGGTAAAGTAAGATGGTAACACATCGTTACCATCAGATTCAATACTCTCAGGTTTCATAGATGGACTATATGCTTATCTAATCTATACAAACTACAATATAGAAGCTCAAATTCGTCTGAGAGTCTCTCCGAAAGGTCAGCTTAAAACGTAAGCCAATGACGATGACTTATGGTGGCAAACATGCGCCAATAAAAAATGGTGCCCAATCGGGTATGGCTAAAATCCCTGGTTTCAACTGAATGGCCTCAAAGTTAGAGCTACGTGGTAGTATTCTATTCATCAAAACGCTTTAATCTTGTCCAACTGTTTCCAATTTCTAGTAACCCTTACAATCAACCATGACTGGACTTTGAATTTTCACTCAAACTTTTACATTCTCAGTCTACTTCAATAGCACAACAGGTGGATTTCCTTCCGTGGATATAACAGGTGCCTCCCCACGATTATAAACTCGAAGGCCATTCCAAAAAGCTAAGTCTGATGTCACCCCTGACCGAAACCTTCGGAAGCAAAAGTTTCAGGCTGTAAACTCTGATAACACCATATATCTGTGATAAGCGGTTATATCTGTGACAGGCCTTTCCTCGTTCTTTCATTCATTCTGGATAATGGAAAGTGGCAGAAAAAGCCACAAGGGTAATCCAAGGGTAATGTCTTCGTACAGAACTTAAATCATGGCAATCATTCAAAAACGCAAATCCTCAACCATTTCCCTGTTTCCTTACCCCAGCTCTGTCAATCTTTACGCTGTTCAGTGGACCCAGCTTTATCGATAAAAAACGCATATAAACAACTTTCCACTACCTAAATAACAGATGACGATCTAAATACAAATGTGTAGTGTAGACAAATAGATGTTGTGTTAGCCCTCCACATGTACTAGTGAGCGACGTATTGGGAGTAAGGAGATATCAGTATTAGGCAACGTAAATATTCTTCGTTTACCATCCAGACTTAGTTCCTTATTTGGCAACGGTATAGTTATAATGACTGTGTTCATGAGTTTAGTAGCAAGACCAGACAGTCGCAACTACACTGGAATTATCCTGGAAAAAAAATCTACCAAGCGTGAGTCCTTGCGCCTTATAATACCCAACAAAAATAGCTGCCCATAGCTGAGTTTAGCAAACAGCTCCTACTATACTATAACTGGCTGTCAATCAGATGTATATATAACAACTTATTTAATAGACAACCAGTGTAATGCTACACATATAGCAAATCCAACTCCCCAAGTATGATCGTTTCACCCGTAGTTACTCTAAGTTCGCTTCGTTCCATTGACCGCTCACCATCTCTTTTCGTATTTAGCCTTAAATCCATCTGCTGTCTATCTACACTTTTTCTACCATATATAGTTATGCATTTAATCCGTATATCGTTTATCAACCTCGTTTTTGAAGCTGGGGCCATTTTGAGGATGGACACGATACCAGCCGGGCTGACCGTCCGGGTGAGGGACACGGCCGTCGCCGGGAGGCTGCGCGTGAGGGTGGAAGTAGGGTGGATACCCACTTGGCGGCGGCATGCCCTGGAACGGTGGAAGGGCATGCCGCTCGTCAGCGCGGGGGTTCGCGTCCTGGGGAAAGTGGGGCGTAGGAGGAAAGCGCGGGAGGCGCGGCTGCGAAAATGACGGGCTCAGGGACACGTCCGGCGGGCCCTGCGGAAAGCTGTCGCCACGCGGGTGCTGATCTGGCGGGGCGTACGCGTGTGCCGGGTAGTATGGGTATGGCGCCGGGTAGTACTGTGGATACGGGTAGACGGGCTGTGTGCGCGCAAATGCATATCCCACCGCATATGCGCGCCGTCCCTCATGGTGTGATAGCGCGCCTGCCTCTGTACGTTCGTCCGCGGAGTCGTCGCTGTAGTCACCGCCAAAGTCCAACAATGCCTGGGGGTCGTGTCGCGCGGCCGTATACTCTGCAACAGCCTTGTGAAAGTTGAACGAGCACAAGATGATGCGGTTCGAGCACGTAGCGTCAACCACTCCGCGCACGAGATCGCGACGAAGCATGCGTTCCTCCACATAGAGCGACGCGCTTGTCGCGCGCGGAATGAGATAAATCTTCATATCCGACTTGTAGCGCGGACGCGCAATCACCTTCTTAATAAACACCGTATTCGGACGGTCGCCCTTGTCGCCAATCCCGTTGATCAACTCTTCATTGGAGTCGTCGTCATCCGCGAGCCACGCATCGCCTGGCAGCGCCGTCTCTAGCTTCAAGAGCACCGAGCCGTTGGGCTCAGACGACGCTGCACGCGTCACGCGTACGAGTGAGTACTCCTTCAAACCAAAGAGCGAACTGACCGCCGCGTCCATAGAGTTAAACGTGGGCGCATCATCGCGCTTGTGGAAAGATTCCAAGACTTTTGTCGAGAGTGAGGCCATGTTCATCAACGTGTCGTCAATAAGTTTGACGGGGCGCGACACCAACGCGGATGCAAAGCTGCGCAACATGTCGCTGCGCGATAGCTCGCGCGCGGTCGCTTCCGCACCCGCGGGGCCGTGCTGGAACACGGTGACTTCTTTGCGGATCGAGTTGGGTACAAGCGCGAGATATAATACCGCAAGAGATGGTACTAGAGTTAAGCGGATGCGCGAGCCGGCTTCGAGCGGCTTGGAGTGGTACTTGTTGGCCTTTGCGCCTGTGCTTGTGCTTGCGCGCGTCTTGGTGGACGACTTTTTACGGATTGCCAACTTGACAATTGAGCGCGTGCGCTTGAGCATACGCGGTGCTTGTCCCGGGCTGGGCGCGAGGCCGGGGCTACGTGGCGTATGCCTTAGGGCCATGCCGTGCTCTTCCAGGCGCGCGACCACGGCGAGCGATTTGTTTCGGGGGGAGGTGCCTGCGCTATTGCATTGGTCCATTCTCATTAATCGGGTAGCCGGATACAAATAAAATCAGAGTGGTCAAAGGAAGCCTGGGAAATTGAGTAGAGATGAAACGATAGAAAATGTTCAAGGGGGTTCAATAAAGGAGTCTGAAAATAAAATGCAAGTGGATGGATTCAAGAGTAAAAGGTTGCAGCCAGTCCGAGAATGATAGGCTACCAAGTGTTGGGAAATTGAGGGATCGTGAAATATTTGATTAATTACCCTGGTACGGCGGCTCTTTTGAAATTATGACAATATAGGAATATGGCTCAGAGAGAGTATAAACTGGGTCCAAAACCTGGAAATTGCTTGAAAAAATTGTGGATAGGTCGTTAAGGTATGTTAATAGAGATTCAAACAGGGTAAGTAGCACAAGGGAAGCTACCAATCGGTGATTATGGGTAGGGTGGGTTGTCAGGATATCGCCACGATTCAAATAACTGCAAATGAAACTGAAAAGGCTAGGTTAGGAACACAAATTAATACCGATTACGGGCGGTATTCTGTGAACAGGAACGGAAAAGTCTCGCTGGCGAAAGAAAGCCGGGGTGGGGATAGATACGACGGGAAAGAAAGGCCAAAATGGAGTAGGAACAAAGGGGAAACGGCCAAAATGGAACAAGAACGACGGGAAAAGAAGCCGCAACAAGAATCAAGGCCAGCGATGGAGAAAGGGGGGGTGGTGTAGGAATGGTGAACCGGCACCTTTGCATGGAATAGAGCTCTGAGTATCCACAGAAGGTTAGGTTGGAGGGAATCTATATCTATATATATAGATGGCGCCCGTAGACAGGATGGTGGGAGCCAGGGTGCAGCCAACAAGCATAAAGGATAAACTGGTGGCACACAGAGTCACGTATACGCAGATCGCCTAAACCTGTGTCTTTCAGGAAGATTAAGCGTAGGTGCGGCGGCTACTTGCGCATATCCAGATTTCAGCTCATGTTTAGCCCTCGTTTGGTTTCTGACGAAGTGTTACTCGGTTTTTACTTCTTGGATAAGGTTCTACCGGGTCTGTCTTCGTTAGGCTGTTTCCGGAATACGGTTCCATCTTTTGCTGACAACCACGCACGGCCTCCTGGGCAAGCACTGGGATTATCGAGTCTGCCAGGATGCCGGCCGCATTCAGGAGTGCCGGGGGGTGGTGTGACTACAAAGGTTGTGTAAACCATGCTGCTGCAGCGCACACGTTGGACGCTGACCTATGTAAGCTGGCGGCAGGGTCACCACCCGATGCAACGTGCATCTGTACCAGTGCGTAACATACGTGCAGGCCTCGGATGATACAATATGCACCCGGCCCCGCTCACCCCTCGCAGATCGAGAATTGGCCACCTTTCGGACACATGCATGTAAGCATGAATTATGCTGCATGCGCATGCAATACTACATCACCGGACGTGTTCCGGTTCTTTCATCATTCCGAGTGGTAGGAACTATGCCCGTAAAATGGATTTTGTGCACGCTCGACCTAACTTGACGAAAAGTACACCTTCAACGGAAGGAGGGAGGCTGAATAGAGACGTACAGACTAAGACTCTCATGCTTCTATACCTCCGCGTATCTCCACCCCCTGTATTTCTACTCAGAGGCTAGATCTTACTGAATTTTTATCCCACATACTGGCTCTCGGGTACCGAGCATTTAAAGGCATAAGAAACATTACAAGGGGTCTAGGAACATACCTGGCACCATGTCGAGGCTTACAGACGGCCTAGAATGCACCCGACGCTTGGTGACGACTTCTAGTCCGACTTGACATACTTGGCTCGAGTTCATGGCACGAACGCAGTCTCCAATTTCAACAAATCTCTGACTCAAATCCACCATGATCGGTGCTAGCCTGGTCTTACCCACTGCATCGAATTTCAAGTCCACGTAAATAAACCTGATAGGCCACAGGCTTTAAGCTCCGTCGCCTTTGTTTCTTCGACCCTTGTCGCATCCCCCTCGGAAGTGGCAGAGGACGAAATTCTGTGCATGATATTTTGTCGGACGCAGAACAAAGAAAGGCAATTCCGAGGTACGGGGGGCTTAAATTAACATGAGAGGAGTCTGCTCCTACAGATTTGCGCTCGTCCGGCCGAGGGAGACTGGCCCGGTGGGGCAACGTGATTGCGATTTCATGTCAGGTACCATCTCGCCAGCCATTTTGTAAGGTTTGAGCATGGCTCGCATGTGCCAACGATGATGCTACTGCTAATCACTCTCCTTTAGCACGTTCTCACGAGACTTGATTCCGGCAGGAGATTCCAGCCATATATGAGTTTCGCCATCCCAGAATAAGGCATGGGGTGTATGAAAGACTATTACATTGGCCTGCGAGCCTGGCGCCAACAGTTAGCGGCGCTTACCTCCATGCGTCGCCCATATGCTGTACCATGCACTATTGCCGGGGGAAGTACGCCGCACATAATGTATCTAAATTGTTAGTTCTACCTTGCAGCACTACAGCCACTAGGCCCAGAGCGACACATGTTTATTGTCTGGATCTCGTGGATTGCCAGTCGGGCGAGGCAACAATAAGAGCCAGGAAGAGTGCATTTCCATGGAATGTCCAGGGTGCGAGCTCTAAGGCTTGAATTGGGCGGTGGGCGGGTGTCAATAGTGTTGTTTTAGGTATAATAGCACCAGAAGCTACCCTGGCTAGGCCCGTTGGGCACTTTCTCAGCCGGCGGACCTTTGCAGTATGTTGGTACGATTCCGCTTCGGGTAATTCAAATGCAACAAGCGCCATGTGTGAGTGAGTGTCTGGCCTTGGAGCTACCGGACCAACGTTGTTGCTTTGTAACAGAAGGTTGCCCTTCGTGCATATGTACCAACAATAACTAGGACGCTTCTTTCAGAAGTGATATATATCTCAAATTCCCAGTTGATGAGGAATTTTTCTCAAATCCCAGCTTCCTTAGGGATATGAAGCCTTCCTGGCGTATATGCTCCTTTGAAATCAGACATATGACGTATTGGGTGTTTGATAGGCTAGCAACCGAGGAATCTTGTCTCGGCTCTGGCAAATCCGTGTTGATTAGTCAGGGTAAACGACCCATTAGGGCCCCGTTCATGCCTGCGCTAAAACCCATAGAACTATAGTGGTCTATACTTGTGCATGCATGCCCAGCTTAATAAGTCCCGCCTGCGTCATGTTCTAATCACCTTAAGTCGGGGATGCTCTGGGTCCAAGCGCTCCAAAGTCCAACCTAATTCACCGAGCATGTAATATGTAGAGAGGAATAAATACTAGTGAAAAAAAAAAGCTTTTACTCCTGACTACGATGGCTAACAGTATATTGGTAGCATTGGCATAGTCTCTAAAGTGGCGCTTGAGGGATAATCTCTATGATGGTACCTTACAAATGTCAGGTTCCTTTGCCTTGCTACGCAATAGTTTCTCCAGGTTATGGCGCAATCATCCATAGTGAAATGCCTTCCTACCACTTCAATTTCACCATCGGACCACAATTTAACGCTCTTTCTGGAATTCTTATCAGAAATTTCCAATTAAAGAGTCTTCACAAAGAGCATGAGACTGGAACACCTCGTTTTTGTCAATGAATCCCAAGGGTGTGATAGTATTGCACCAAGCTACGGCCTACAACGCTTACTCCGGTAACGAAGCCTAACACCAACATCAGTGAGCCATGGACGGGACTAAAAAAAGGGTTACCGTGCCAATCTTTGCATGAACATGACGAGTACGTGCATAAAGGCTTCGAATTATCCTAATCTAACTCATGTTCTCGCTTTGGCTCTTTTTTTGGTTAAGGCTTCCTTGAAAAAGTATACGCCGTTTTATAGACGGAACGACTTTTAGGGTTTCCTAGATTAAACCCTTTCACATGACAACTTCTGAGCGGAGTGAAACAGCTTATGCTAATTCGCGTCAACTAACCTGGCTTTCGTTACCCCCGAGCCTCCAGTTAGCGCTTCCGATCATGTAAAACTATGATAGCGGCATCTACTAATACGGATCCCTGGTAATTCCCTATGATTTAATACACCCAAACGATGGAATATCTTTCCTGAATCGGATGCCACTGCATACAACCAGATTCATGTAGAACTTCACCGAAGATACACGATGGTCGTTAATGACGACCGGTTTTCCGGTTGTGTTGGGAACGGGATGAAACCATAAACTGCAGCTACACCGCCTTCATTTCGATTAACTTCGTGGTCAACCATCAACTGTATCGTGGGTATGCATGGAAATAGTAAACAGGGTGAATTACCGCGCTATTGCTACTGTACGTGCATGTACTATACGGTTCGTCTCTTTTCGTTAGAGCGATATGGGCGCGGGAGCGAGCATGTTCCCTGCTTCTGAGGTCTTGACTAGCAACCCCTCGCATCCCTCAGACGCATATCTACATTCCAAGTCGTCTACTATCAGCAGGGTCATATACACTCGTATAGGCACCTCTTCAAACGCAATCCTGAATCGGGGCCTGTAGCTATGGCTTGGTTCGGGGAATTCTCGTAAAACTGGAAGGGTATGTGAGCTCCTATTTAATCCATTCCTTAGGGAGAGCGGGATTAAAAATAAATACGGGATGTTCTAACAGACTCTGAGGCGTTTCACCAAGCAATGCATCCGAACACTTTGTCACAAAGCGATTTAGACACATTGTTCAGATATTACGTAGAGACTTCCATTTCCCTGATCCAACTTCCGGCTTTATATCACCGAAATCAACCATGTCTCAAGCCAGATTTATGCCGCTGAAAAAAAAAAGCATGAGACAGTAATAGATTTATATGATAGCTAGTGAACCAGCTTCGATCACCACCTCTGATTTCTATAAGAATTACCGTGTAGGAGTCTGGTAACAAATTCGCATAGTTTTATATTTCAAAGTCTTCTAATTTTTGCCTTATGTTCGAGCACCAAATTTTACATTGCACGTTGGCCGACCCATTGGGTCACAAAAGTCAGCTTATTTGTAGTTGAAAGGCTCTAGACTCGATAACAGTTGATCCCCTTTTGTCGTATTTAATAGGCGGTAATTGGGTTTAAAGGTTTCATGGTCCGGTGAGCAGAAAAGACCAGAGACTCCAATCTGCGTCTGAAAGTCATAAAAGAAGGGGCTACCCAATTCACACTAAAAAGTCTTCTAGAAAGTATACCTTGCTAAAGAAAGAGGATTCATGTCTGTTTCTTCCAATTGCACCCGCAAAAATCGCCCAACGATGAACTCATTTAGAGTCCACCATACCATTAATTAAGGGTCCGATAAGAAATCTTCACACTTTGAAGGATTATGTCCTTTATTGTATTCAGACACCTATCCTCCAACAAAGAGGCCCGCAGAACTACAATCGAGTATTCCCTTTAGTCCGTTCTGTACTATGGCATCCAAGTTCAAATCCAGCTAAATTCATCACTGGTGAAGCATAGCAGGAGTTTGGGTTTAAGGGAGGCCCTTGAGTGGGATTTACAATACACTCCTCTTCCCCATAGCCGCCTTAACTTGTACTTTCTAGAATCAAGGCTACATTATCCAGCTTCCTGACCAATTTTCCTAGGTTTTGTTTGAAGTAGCGTCTGCTACAATCTTGGCTGCGATTCTACTAACGTGCTAACAAGCCCTGGGTTTCCCTTTCAAATTATGTGGTTCATGTCTCTATTTGCTTTCACCCTGGCTGTCCCAATTCCCCACCAGTACACTTTCGCCCCCAACTCCTCCCAGTCCTCCTCCCGTCTGTATTATTTTCCACCACCCTTCACTCTAACTCCAATGCCTGTCCACCTACAACTGTCAAATAAAACCTCATACTCACACGTCACCCTTTAAACAATCCAATTACTTTTAATTCGATAATTGTATTTTAATAAACATAAATCCTCTATCGCCTACAACCGATTCGTGTTGAACAATAATGCGACGTTATCTCTCAACAATGCCTCGCCATCGAGGCCCTTCTCCTCGTTGGTGTTTGCAAAGAAGTCAGCGCGTCTCATGGTCTCCTCGCTGAACCCCTCGTCGCCGTTGAGGATCTTCAAGTTGTGACAGTGGCTCGCGTACCAGTCTTGCAAAAAGTCCACGGGATTCTCAGCAAGACCTGCATAGAACTGCTGCTTAGCGCGGCTCTGGTTGAGCACGGCGACGCCGGTGGAGATTTTGTTGTTCAACGCCATGATGGCGTGGTCGTTAACGTGGTACAGGTGCTTGATGGTCTCCAACTGCTCCGCGCGCACGGCTGCGAGATAAACCGACAGCTCCACGGGAATATCTACGACGCAACTGCCCAAGGTGGATGCCTTGGTAACGTCGACCTCGTAATCAATCACGATCGGCTCCTTCGGGCTCAAGTGAGGCGTGAGCAACTCCATCAAGCGCGGAAACTTGAACTTAGCCAAGCCAAAGAGTGAAAACAACGTTGCGTCACAGTACACAGTGCGGAGGTCGTCACCTGGCTCCCGCGTCGCTACAGGGTGCGTGTCAGTCTGCGTCGGTGGCAGGAACAAGCCGTGCAACTGGATGTATTGCCAGATACCGTAGATAACCCCGTGCTGGCTCATCTCGGGTGCTCCGAGTATCTGCGCAAGCGGTGCTGACACCTTCATCTTCAACGGCAACTCTTTCAACTGCAAAGTAACCTTGCACGCGATCGGATGTTGCCCCGTGCGCGTGATATCCAAGCCGTCAAACGCAGATAACTTCGCGTTGAGCCCCACGTTGGTGTTGCTTTCGGGCGTGTTCTCGTGCCACTCGATGATGTGGTTGCTATTCTGCGGGCCGATGTCCGGGTAGTTCGGGTTGGGCATAAGGTCGACCGTCAAGCCCGTGAGCATCAGGCTGAACTTGGCGTTGCCGCCCACCAAACGACCCTCCACACGCAACGTCCACTTCGACGCCGCCGTGCCATCTGCCTGCTGCCATGGCTGGTTTTCGCACGTGTTGTAGACATAGACGCGCAAGAGCAGCGTCTCTGGTTCGAGCGGCTTATTCAAGTACTCCTGGAGGTCCAACCACTTGCGCTGCGTGAACGCGTCGATTTTATTTTCTGCGGCCGCAAGCTTGCGATATAGCGCCACCTCAGGGATGAGGTCATCCAAGGCGCGCGGAATGGTAAGGTCGGTGGGTTTGTGGGAGATCGTCATGGTGTGGATAAGAGGGGTGGTGAATGGAACGTTGGCTGCATTTGTTTTTAGTCGCCCAAATAGAGCCGCAAAGCGCGCCGATGTTCGCGGTGGGCGCACGACCAAGAGTAGGCACTATGTTGATAGCGTTAGGTACATACGATATCTTGCAATTCAGGAATCCAGAGGATTGAAATTCAAATTAGTTTGGATAGATATCACAAGTGTGCTTTTTTCTTCTTCTTTTTGTTTGGGCCTTGGCTAACCATGTTAATTGGCGTTACATGCGAGGAGCAGTATACGGCAGGTATGCATAGCAGTGTAGTGTTAGGCAATGAATGGAAATTCAGAGAGTTTTATTTTAGTGTTATGGCAAGGGGAAATAAAAAAAAAAGTATGAAAAATCTCAAATATTAGTATTGTGTCACTAATAGAAGGAAATAGTTTGGATGGGGCTATCAATGGTGCAACAGAGATGGATAAGATAGAAAAATCAGGTACCATTTAGATTCATTCTTGAAAGTTGTTGTTTCATTAACGACATATTATCCATCTTTTTATTTGAAGATTACTTTCTCATGCTCTCGACTACTTACCTCAAATCAACCTTATATTACATTACTCTAAATCGGCATCGGCCATTTCCTCCTCATCTTCCCAGCCATCTTCACCCTCCTTCTCGGTCTCCTTGCTACAGTTTGCGGTCAATTTATCAGCAACCTTCCAAATGTGCACGACATTGTCATCGGACGTGCTGGCTAAACACCAGTCGATCTCAGGATGCCAACTCAAGTCTTGGACGCTGGAGGTGTGCCCTGCGTGCATCATGAAGATCTCCGGCGCGCCGTCCTCCAAGTCGTCCTGCTGCTGCTCCTCGCCGATCTTGTAGAGGTCCCACAAGAGCACGCGACGATCTTGCGAGCCTGACGCAAGGATACCGTCGCGGTGCGGCGACCACTCCATTGACGTGATCGACTCTGAGTGGCCCATCAATGTGTGTAGCTTACGGTCCATGCGTCTGAGGTCGAACAAATCGATCGTGCTGTCAGCGTTGCCCACAACCATCAAGTTGGCAGAAAAGTTGTTGAAGGCCAAGGAGTTGATGGCGCCGTTCTTACCCGCGCGCTTGATTGGCTTTTCCGCGGCTCTGACGTCCCACAAGAGGAGGTTCGTGTCATCGGAAACCGAGCCAAATACGTTTTCGTCAAAGTGGTGCCACTTGACGTCGTTGACGATGTCGCTGTGCTTCACCACGAGGAGCGGTGCCACTGGTTTCTCAGTGTCCCAGATCGCAACCGTCTGGTCGTCAGACCCGGTTGCGAGATACCCCTTGCGACGCGGACTCCAATTGAGCCCGTACCCGTTGCTGGTGTGGTGCTTAAGCTCGACTACGCCCGCACTGTTTGTCTTGTATAACGACACAAGCCCACTGCCAGAGATTGTCGCGACGACCGTTGCGTCCTGCGACATGTACCGCGCGCGGTTGATCTCCGCGTCCGCGTGGCGGTACTTTTTGGTCACCTTCAAGCGCGAGTTGAGCTTCGCCTCAGAGGGCCCTTTGAAGTCAGGCAACGTGACGCTCGCGACTTTCAAGTAGTTCACATCTTCGTTCGAAGTGTGTGTCCCCAACAACAACCGCGACGTGAGTGTGTGGTCGCCCTTCTCTGACTCGGGGTGCCACTGTACCGTGAGAGACGGCCACGTGAGCGCCGTCTCGGAAATGTAGTCATACATATAGTGACAATTCTGTCTCCATAGTTTGTATTCCTCCTGGATGGTGAGTTCTTCGTTTTCCTCGGGCGCGCTCATGGTGATAGTGACTGGTTGTAGAGTGGTGGGGAGGATAAAAAACGTATCGTTTTTACGCGTTTTCGTTATGCCTTTTCGCAATCCAATATTTCGCGAACTGTAAACAGATGATTCGCGAAACAAAAACCGGATGAAGGGCTGTTGGAGTGGGAACGGTGTTTCAGAGCAGATGACTAAAGAGTTCAAGGTAGGTGGAATGGTTGAAACATCTATGGCTCCAAATGACTAGAGTCAAGACTGATTTTAATGGCTTGTAAAACCAATGAACTCTATACCTGGCTCTACCATGGTTATGGCACTGTGCTCACACAAGCTTCTTTGTGTGAGTACTAACCTCTAAAACTAAGTGACTTATAACCCTAACTAATACACACACCATTTCGGCCCGTGTATTTGAAGATATAGCCAAAATGACCAGCTTTGATCTCCTGTCTTAACTCCCTTCTGTCTGTCACGTGATTGCGCACGTGTGAAAAAACACACGAAAAAACTACACCTTTGCACTGAAAAATTCCACCCGGTAAATCAGTACTAGTCTTGACACTCTGCCTCCATAACTTCACCTATTATGATCAGACCACAATTAGTCAGACACTACGCCTCTGCTCGCCGTGCCAAGCATTGCACGGTCCAGTTGTTGAGGGACCATGCCAACGTCGGCCAGAAGGGCGAAATTGTCCAGGTGTTGGCCTCCGCCATGAGAAACTACTTACACAGAGACAATGGTGCCGCGTACGTGTTGGCTGGTGAAGCGCCCCGCATTCCAGTTGTTGAAGCGAAGAAGCAGTTGCTGTCCAGAGAGAGAGCTGCGGCCGAGGCCAAGAAGGTGGTGGTTGTCAAGGCGCCAGAAGCCAAGGGTCCTCAGACCCCTAAGCCAGCCTTATCGTTGGAAGCCTTGAGCCAGTTAATCGCCGGCCGTAAGAATACCAACACTGCGAAGCTTGCGGCGAACATTACATCCACCACCCCGGAGCTCATCTCATACGAGTCGTTAGAGTCTATCCCAGCCAACTTCCTTTTCAGAGCCACCACCGACAGCTCCGGTGCCTTGGAGACCGTTGTAGACAAGACCGCCATCTCCAAGCGTATTTTCGGAATGACTGAGGTCGATGTGCCTGCTGGGCTCATGACCTTGAGCTATGTCTCGCCTGCCGGCAGGTCCTACGCAGTCGAGGCTGTCGACTTCATCGGGACCTACAAGGTGACCATTTCCGTCCCAGGTGAAGCCCAGAAGATCCACAGATCGTTGTTGGTCAAGTCTGTCAACTTTAAGAACCAGTTTGAGTTGGGTTTGGACAGACCGCAGACGGTTGCGGCGGAAGCGAAAGAGGAGGAAGCTAAGTAAGAAAGATCGAGGCAGCTGTATATAGTAGAACAATGTATTTATATTCCAAGACAACAAATTCTGTTTAATCGGTGGTATAGGGAAAAGCTATACCCGGACGATGGTAGAAGCTGGGGTAGGCTTTATGTCTAGATGCACTTTGGAGTTTGAGGTTAATGGGCAATATTATGGATCACCGGTGATCCACTTTCACCAATAGAGCGGCTACAACGGTGGTTTTATTGCTGTGAGTAACGAAAAGGTTTCCTTTCATGCCGATATATTAGCTGGGTGATCCCTTTCTCCCTATAACTAATGGCACATATACCCTTTCTACTTTGAGAACTACATCCTCATTTTCGCATGGTATATTGTTAGATAATTTTCGGTGTAAGTAGTGTTTCTATACCTGAGGGCTATTTAGAGCACCGAATTACCGGTAATGGACCATAAAAGTGGGTTAAAGGTTTGACCCTCCGTGTGTATCGTGTCGCTGGCATCACTCCTTAGTCATTCGCAGATGACGGACTGGTACTGGCAACTTATCGTATATAAAGAGCCGTGGTTCTTACTCTTTGTTTATATATTTAAAGATAAAACATAATTTTCGATAAGATTCCCTGGAATACTCCTCTTTGACCAAATTCCTTCGAAGTAACCAGTCTCAATATGGATGAGAAAATCTTGCTAGTTATATATTTCTACTTGGACGTGGCCGTCGATATAACAATAGCCTCATCGCTTTAATCACATCTCTGATGAAAGTCACTTGGTGGTAAAACTTTAGGCAGAATAAACAGAAACATTAAGAGATTGAAAAAAAAAACAGTTTGAACATGGTAGACGTCTCTACTTTTAGCCTGTCTGTTATTCTAAAAGCCTTACCCCACACTTGCGTGCAGTCTCGAATTTTTCACTGCAAAACGTAGGTGAAAAATCACCTTATTTACATCCTCTAATATCCCCACCAAAGACTACAATGACCGTCCAGGAACTTACCGATGAGGTGGAAGTCATCGAAGCCATCTACCCCTCAACTGCTAGCCAGCTAGCGCCCCAGATCTACGAGTTTAGGCTCCCGGCAGCGGTGGACCTAGAGCATGACTACGGCGCCAAAAATATCACGATAACAATGTCGTTCGCCGAAACGTACCCTGACACAAAACCCGATATCGTTCTCGTTCTGAATCTGAACGAGACAGATTTTGTGGATGTGGGCTACTACGAGCGCACGTTCAACGAGCTCCTCGAGGCGTCCTTCCAGGAGGGAATGGTGTGCCTCCTCGACTGTTTAAGCCAGATTGACGAATTTCTTTTCGAGCAGCAAGACAAAAACCTGACACGAATTGCCAAAGAGGAGAAGAAGGCTGAAGAAAAGGCAAGGATCGAGGAAAAGGCAAGGGCCGAGGAAAAAGCAAGGGCCGAGGCTGGTATGCTGGTGGGAGAGGCCAAGACGGAGCATACAGAAGTGAGCGGAGGTGAAAACTCCGATTTAGCTTTCAACAACTTTTCCATCTCTGTCCCCAAGTTTGAGTTGCTTCCAAAGTTCACACCTGATATTTTCTCCGGCTGGACAATCTCCGAACCGATTCTCGATCGTAAGTCCACTTTTATCGCGTATGTCAGACCGGTGCACTCTCTCCAAGAAGCACAACGACACCTCGCTGCGCTCAAGACGGACCGTAAGATTGCGCGCGCGGCACACAACATGACCGCTTGGCGCATATGCAACAATGACGCAGTGGGTTCCACAATACAAGACTGCGACGACGACGGTGAAGCCGCTGCGGGTGGCCGCTTGCTACACTTACTAACGGTATGTTTGCTTTACTATACAGAGATCAGCACTAACAGCTTAGCTTATGGATGTGTGGGACGTGATGGTAGTGGTCAGCCGCTGGTTTGGCGGAATTCACCTCGGGCCGGACCGCTTCAAGCATATCAATGCTGCCGCGCGCGACGCTATTGTCAAGGCGGGCTTCGACGTCGCGGGCGCCAAGGCGCGAAAGAAAAAGTAGCTACTTCTTCTGTTTCTTGCTCACGCCGTTCTTCAGCTCCGCCTTCCTCTTGGGAGCGGGGTCCTCCTTCTTCTTCCACAATTCATCAAGGAACTCCTTGGACTCACCCTCCGCGAGCTTCTCCGCCGCTTCCTTGACCTAAATGGTTAATATCGTGCAAGAGTTGGGGAATTGCCGGGTATTTGAGTATATATCAAAGTCGAACATTGGGCCAAATTTGTAGACCGTATTGAGAAGAGCTCTTATTTTTTGGATAACTCTCAAAGGTGGAATATATGGTTTAAGGTATCGGATATACTCTCAGGTATAAGGAGACACCGTTACACTGCCATAGAATCAGATATTTCTCTTCGCAAAACTGGTGATCAATTTCGTGGTATCATTCAAGCTTGGATAGTGTTATCACAAACTATACGCCTTCAGTAATGCTGTATCCAAGTCTTTGGCACTGATTTATCTCACACAGTGTGTAAAAATCGTTTTATCCCACAGAATGGTGCGCCTCTTACACAAAACTTTGTGTAAATACGGATATCTCACGATTTGCTACCATATTGCTCTCACCTTGCGACATTGGATTTCTCAATCTTTATCTAACCCAATGGCAAGCTTATCCCCCTCAGAACCTTCTCAAAGATCAAACAAGCTCTGACATGTCACGCTCTGAAAACTTTCATACATACCTCTTTGCTCGCAGAATCACCCCAGGTTTTTCTACCAACCTTTGGCTCTTCCTCGACCACAACCTCTGCAGTCGTACCAATAGCATTTATGCTGGAATAGCCCACATTAATAACCTGGGCACGGGCCTTTGGCTTGGCGTAGCGGGCGGCCAACGGTGATTTCCACTCAGACAAGTCGTGGTACTCCTTCTGTTTCTCCTCCTGCTGGAGATCCGCCTGTTTGATTTCCGCGCGTCTCATGAACTTCATGTTCATGACACGCGACGATAAGGAGTTGTTATCACTCATTGTATATATGATTTCTAGCCGTCCTTTACCACCGTGAATATGTTACCAATGAGATAAATGCCAGGTCCTGCATAATTTTCTTCCCGGGTAACCTCATCGAATTATGCGGCTCAGACATGACATTGATTTTATACGAGTATACTCCACCAAGTTGAAAATAATATACAAAATCCCCCCTAAACTACCACAACCATTTAGTACTCTACATTATAAATCTCTTATATCTACCCTTCTTCTCGACTATCTTAATTTTCGTCCCTCTAAACGTAGCCAACCGTTTGCCGCCTAGCATTCACCTCCATTCTGCGTATAGAGACGGCAAAAAGTATCTTGCTTCCTCCCCATCACATATCTATATACTCCAAACCACCCAGTCCCCCCGAACTTTATTATTTATCTCCGTTCTACTCTCCTTCCCTTCCGGCCTATAACCCCGATTTCAATGCTAGCCGACCGTTAGTCACGTGCTTTATCACTCCCGGGTAACCTCATCGAAAAATATCCTGCGGCTCACTGAAAAATTATTCTACCTTATTTAGCTCTCTCAACTGCATCGTATATCACAATCCCTTTTCACCCACAATGAAATCCGACTTTAAATTTTCCAACTTGTTGGGGACCGTGTACCGCCAAGGTAACCTTGTGTTCACGCAGGACGGAACGGTGTTGCTCTCGCCCGTAGGAAACAGGGTGTCCGTCTTCGACTTGACCAACAACAAGTCCTTCACCTTCCCATACGAGCACCGCAAAAACATTCTGCGCATTGCGTTGAACAAACAGGGCTCATTGTTGTTGTCTGTGGACGAAGACGGAAGGGCTATTTTGGTCAATTTCCGCGCCAGAACCGTGTTACACCACTTCAACTTTAAGGATGCCGTATTGGACTTACAGTTCTCGCCGGACGGCACCCACTTTGCCGTCGCGTGCAGCCGCTTTATCCAGGTCTGGAAGACGCCGGACTTGACGGAGGACCGTCAATTTGCGCCGTTTGTGCGTCACCGTGTCTACGCAGGTCACTACAGCGACGTGACGTCCGTGACCTGGTCCCAGGATTCGCGCTTCTTCATCTCCACCTCCAAGGACATGACCTCGCGCCTCTTCTCGTTGCACTCCGAGGAGAAGTCTGTGGCAATGACCTTGGCTGGACACCGTGACTACGTCATCAAGGCATTCTTCAACGAGGCCCAGGACACTATCTACACGCTCAGCAAGGACGGGGCGTTGTTCAGATGGGAGTACACCGAAAAGCCGACCGATGAAAGTGAGGATGAGAGCGAGGAGGAAGACGAGTCCAGGATGAGCTGGAGGATCGTGGCAAAGAACTTTTTCTTCTCCGAGGCAAAGGTCAAGACCGCCACGTTCCACGCCAAGACCAACATGTTGATTGTTGGTTTCACCAACGGTGAGTTCCGCCTCTACGAGCTCCCGACCTTTACATTAATCCAGCAGTTGAGTATGGGCCAGAATGAGGTCAACACCATCAGCATCAACGCCACGGGAGAGTGGATCGCATTCGGGTCGAGCAAGGTTGGCCAATTGTTGGTTTACGAATGGCAATCCGAGTCGTACATTCTCAAGCAACAGGGCCACTTCGACTCGATGAATGCGTTGGCATATTCGCCAGACGGCTCGAGGATCGTCACGGCCTCTGACGATGGGAAGATCAAAATCTGGGACGTAGTCTCTGGCTTCTGCCTCAACACCTTCTCCGAGCACACGTCTGCGGTGACGGCGGTTCTGTTTGCTAAGAAGGGTCTGGTGATGTTCTCTGCCTCCTTAGATGGGACTATCAGAGCCTACGACTTGGTTAGGTACCGTAACTTCAGAACCTTCACCGCCACCGAGCGTGTCAAGTTCAACTCTTTGGCGGTCGACCCGAGTGGGGAGGTTGTCTGTGCTGGTTCTGAGGACACCTTCGAGATTTACGTCTGGTCTGTACAGACGGCACAGTTGCTCGACACGTTATCCGGGCATGAGGCGCCAATCTCGTGCCTCGCTTTCGGCAGTGAAAACTCCGTGTTGGCAAGTGCCTCGTGGGATAAGACGATCCGTGTGTGGAGCATTTTCGGTAGATCGCAGCACGTGGAGCCGTTCAACATATACTCAGACGTTTTGGCGATTGCAATGAGACCGGACTCGAAGGAGGTTGCTGTGTCTACCTTGAGCGGCCAGCTCCAGTTCTGGGACATTGAAAACGCCAAGCAGGTCAATGCCATCGACTGCCGCAGAGACATCTTGCGTGGGCGGTACCAGGAGGATGGCTTTACGGCCAAGAACTCCAGCAGAGGTAAGAACTTTAACACCATCTGCTACAGCTTTGACGGGTTGTCCTTGGTGGCGGCCGGTATCAATAATTCTATCTGCCTTTACGATATCCGCAACGAGGTGATGTTGAAGCGTTTCACCGTGTCGCAAAACATGCAGTTGAGCGGGACCTTGGAGTTGCTCAACTCCAAAAACATGACTGAAGGTGGCCCGTTGGACTTGATAGACCGCGACGGTGAGCACTCAGACTTGGAAGACCGTATTGACACAACCTTGCCGGGCTCCCACCGCGGTGACCCGTCGGCCAGAAAGACCCGTCCAGAAGTCAGAGTCATGGCGATCCAGTTCTCTCCTACTGCCGCCTCATTTGCTGCCGCCTCTACCGAGGGGTTGTTGATCTACTCGGTTGATAGCAGCGTGGTGTTTGATCCGTTCGACTTGGACGTCGACGTCACGCCAATGGCCACCCTCGAGTGCCTCAAGGGCAAGGAGTACCTCAACGCACTCGTCATGGCCTTCAGATTGAACGAGCAGTACTTGATACACCAGGTATACGAGAGTATTCCGATTATAGACATTGCCTTGGTCGCTCTGGACCTCCCAGTCGTGTACGTTGACCGCTGCTTGAGATTCGTCGCCCTGTTGGCAATGGACTCGCCGCACATCGAGTTCAACTTGTTGTGGATCAAATCGTTGGTTACTGCACATGGTAAGTACATTAACAGGAACAAGGCCGAGTTTGCCGGTGCCTTGAGATCCATCCAGAGATTCATCGCCAGGATCGCCAAGGATGTTGTTACGGTTTCCAAGCGCAACGGCTACTTGTACTACTTTCTCAAGTCGTCTTATGACATCGAGGCTGATGCCAGCGACAGCAACATGCTTGAGGATGTGGAAAGTGACGAGGAGATCGAAGAAGAAAGTAGCGACGAAGAAGGCTGGTTCGGGCCGGAAGGTAAGCAGCCAAGGTCATCGTTCGCTGCCGACTCCGACTCGGAATAATGTATCTGCCAAGTGCCTGTATAATAAAATAAGCATAAGAAACACAAGGTAGGACCGGTTTGTAGATTAGTGAGCACATGCTCAATGCTAATGGGAAGTTCCAAAAGGATATAAGGCAAGAAATGGCTTCTTGATTTTTTGATCTAATATTCAAATGGCAATTAGCTAGACATTGTTTTTATAATTATCAAAATCTATAAATTCAGACATCGTGAAGCATCTCTCATTTGTTAACTTTTACCCTTAACGGTCTATGTTCAGTATGTGACGTTATGGCCGATGCCAATGCATGCAGCATTGAATATGCAGGACAGCGACGTTTTTCAGCGGAATGAATCACTGTGAACGCTACGTTGAGAAGATATCTTCTTGAGCCTATACCATGTCCGACCAACTTAAGGAACTTGGGAGACAAGCTTTTGTCAAACAGGAATACAAAAAGGCTGCTAAAATCTACCGCGATGCCATCAAAATAGACCCTACCTCCCCAGTACTCTACTCCAACAGGGCAATGTGTTTTGTGAAGATGGAGGACTGGCAGCGGGCTCTTGATGATTGCAAGAAAGGCCTTTCTCACAATCCCGAGCCCAAGCTCCGTGTAAAGCTTCTATGGAGATTTGGGCTTTCGACCCTTCAGTTGGGATTCCCAGAAGAGGCGAGAAAGCGCTATGCAGAGGCGTTGGAGATTGACCCGGGCAACACCACGGTGCTTGATGCTTTGAAAGATTTGGAACGCGATACGCCCTCTAAGAGAGGTAGTAGCCCTTCCAATTCATCCTCCAGCGATGAGAAGCGATCAAAGAACACCTCTGTTGTGTCGTCTGTTGGAGGCAGAGTTGAATTAGTCATTAAGGAGGTAGATACCTTACCCGAAGAATTCAGATCCGCCGACACTCCAAGAAGCCAGAAACCTATCATTGCATTAGAGGAAACCCCCGGAGTGTCCCATTCTGGAATTACCGTTTCGGAGGAGACTCCTTTATCGGCCCATTCCGGGGTTACCGTGTTAGAAGCGCACAGCCTCGGCCTGGAATTTCCTGCGACCCCGACCGTGTACTTTTTGCAGTCCCTCAACAAGATTCCTGAGCACCAGAGGCAAAAAGCGTACGAATATGTGTTGAGCATACCTCCTGAGGTTTACAGAGGGCTTTTCAGCGTTGGTGGTATCGACTCTGATTTTATCGACTTCTCCCTCTCTGCGATCCTCGACCCCACCACCATTGAAAGGGTCCTGAATGCCGAGCACAGAGCGTTAGGCTTGTTGCAGACAATGGCACAGTGCAAGCGGTTTGAACTTAGTGCATCATTCTGCTCCCTGGAGAAGATAGGCAGAGTACTTGAAGCTATACGAAAAAGTGAGGATACTCTAGCTGGTACTGTCCTTCAAACCTGGAGGGAATTTAGCAGTTAGATACATTTATCGGGGATATATTAGAATAAAAAAAGGCTTGTTATGGACAGCAACATCTAGATCATTAAGGTAGGACGTGCCTATTCCATACGCAAACGGGCCTTGAACGTATTGAGATGGGTAGCGTGGAGTCCCTTCTTGTCGCTCAGCAACTCTGGTGGTTGCATAAGTGGGACTAAAAGATCCGGAAGGAGCAGCTCAAAGTCAACCACCTCAAAATGGGTCATTACCTTTGGCCCCGCAAAAACCATTATAAAAGCCATCAATGCGCAGAGGTAGATCAAGGAGTATATCTGTACCGTGGTTCTACGAGATCTTCTTTGTTTCGAGGAAAAGACCCGCGGTCTTATCTGCCTACCCGGCTTTAACCAGAACAACATCAACGAATGCCATCTGTCAATGCACGGAATAAACAAGATGGGGAGCTGAACAAACAAAACACAATGGGTCAAGAAGAAATCGCTGGTGAACAAGCTGAGTTCGATGATCTTACACAAGTACTCTCTGAGTGGCTGGGTTAGAATATTCCACCCGAGATTTGCCGTGACCCATTTACCAGACCACCATGCACGATTGGACCGGTCGTGAGTGAACTCCCGGGTCAAGAACAAGGCACTGGTTGCTTTAAAGAGAAACCCCTGGACCATAATCGAGGCGCATAGACCAAGAATTGTGCGAGAAATGTTCCAGCGCTGAAAGAGCCATAATAGCTCGAAAAAAAAGACGTGATTCAAGATTGAAATACCATGGGCAATATAAGCAATGGTAGAGGGGAAATGAGGATAGCAGACGGATACCAAGGGCCCCAAGACACACGATACGACAAATAAAACCACCAAGAACGACATGTTCACAATAATCGGCCCCACCGACACGAAAGCTAAGCGCATGATGGAGTTTGCCCGGTCTGCATTCCGCACCTCATTTTGAGAGTTTGAAAACAAATAAGCGATAATCACCAAGCTAGTGGTGATGGCGTGGGGCCCGAGATCGGAAACCAAGAGGCTGACGGCTGAGGGCTTTCTAAAGTCTGATGCCAAATTATCTCCTGGCTTTCCTAGTTGCTTTCTTTTGGATCCCGTGATTTGGGTTCGGACGGAACGAACATAAGAGATCCAGCTGCTCTTCCGTATGCTGGTGTTCCCACTCGCCAACCACACCAAGAAATGTTTATAGTCGATGAAGAATTCGTTCCAGGAAAACTGATTTGGGTTGTAAAGGAAGGGACAGATCAAAAGAGCAATGATTGTTATCCATAGGTAGAGTAATGACAATTTCCACATAGAAAGTGAGCAAAAGACGATCATGAGAAAGGCGATAGCGCCAAAATGCATGCTCTCCGAGGAAAATCTCGAATATAGCACCGAAAACGGGACTCGAACCGTGGCAAACCCTCTGCCCGTGGCAATATACCTAGCACCTCCAACTGCCAAATCATTGAGCAAGGAGGTGGCATAGATTTTGCAAACAAAAACTTCAAACAACGGCGAGCACGATGCAAAGTGTTTACCGAGTCTCGACAACGCTCGCCAGACACCCCGCTCCATGACTTCCTGGACACATAGAGGCACAAAGGAAATCGCAAAAACGATAAAGATGGAGAGAATGCACCTCTCAAACCACTCCACAATCGGGATCAAATTGTAACAGCCTGGAGGTCGGTGGGGGTCGGTAATGGGCTTGTTGCGATCATACTCACAGATTACCGAGTCCTTGGTCAACACTGCAAGATTTACGCACACCACCAAGAGTAACTTCACTGACAAAATTATGAACACATTGTTCAAATGGAAGCCAGGGTGCGCATAATAGAAAGAAAGGAACCGATCAAGTGGAAGCTGCGTTCCCAAGTAGAAGTATTCCCGGGAGAGCATTTGCTCTCCCATACCCGCGCCAATCTTTGTGGTAAAGTTCAAAATAGACCCAAACCCAAGATCTCGCCCTTTACCACATTGGATATATTCGCAATGCTTGATCCTTCCACCCCTAAGTAGTACGTTCATTCCCGCGTAAATGTCCTCATTGAGATGTAATCCCTTTTGAGCCTTGGAAACCCCCCCTCTAGTATTCATGAAGATACTGTTCAAAAAATCCGGATGGCCGTAGTGTAATTTACCTCCAATTTGGGCCAAGGTTCTGGCAAACAACGTACCGAATGTCTGTTCCTTTCCTGCTGCGACGTCTCCGAGAATTCCAATGTTCTCAGAGAAGATGTATTCTCGGGTACCGATGATGGCCACGGGGGTGGTATACGAAGTAGAGCTATTTTCGGGGTCGTATAAATCATCAGGGATGCTCATTTCCTCAAACTCGGCCAAGAGACTTCTGATCTTTAAGCATTCCTCCAAGTAGTTGTCCTGGTTAGCGTCAACCAACTGTATGTATTCACCGCGACAGAAGATGATCGCGTGGTTCTGGTTGTCCGACTTACCATCACCGAGAATCGGGTTCCCTGACAACCGGATACGGTACTTCAGCTTTCGCTTACCGTTTCCTAAAATCTCACAGCTACCGTCCACGAGCGAAGAGTGGTACGTGGTTTCGCCCGTTTCCAAAGATACTTCCTTCTCAATGAAGGCAAGCTGCAACTCAGGGTAGGCTCTCAACAAAAACTCTTTGCTCTCCTCTTCTTCGGTCGTGAAGTCGCTCATTCTCTGCATCGAAACGATTAATCGAAACTTCCTTAGCGCCATGATCGACGCCTCCTCGAGCTTCCTCTGTTCGCTTCCTCCAAAGTCTCCGATGTCAGGGTTCTCCACATCAAAAAGCAATTTGATCGCACGTGAGTGATTCATGAAGCCCGAGATGGTCCTATACAACGTTTGCGATCTCAACGAGGCCCAAATACGAGTTCTCAAGACATATTCTGGAGTGGCCACTTTGAACCCCACGCTGTAGAACGGCAAATCATCCTGCTTTTCCTTGATGCCAAGTTCTTCGTATGTACCTGGAGATTGGAAGCTCTCCTGGGCCAACAGCTTAGTGTCACTGACAAAATTCTCCCACTCTACGGGGTGAAGCTGCTTCAAGTATTCCAAAAGGGTCACACTACTGTACTGGTCTTCTTCCTTGATGATTTCCCTCAAGGACAAGGTGATCTTTTCGCTGTAGTGGGGAATCAAAACGGTAAAGGTTGGCATTTGCTCGGTTGGTAGCGCCTCGGGCATGGGAGTGGAGAGCGATTGAGCAAAGAACGTGATTCGTCTCTGGGCTTCTCCGATGGACTCAAATAATGACGATTGGAGTGACTGGTCTTCCTGCGACACAAAGAACGTGGGTTCCTTCAAAATTACTCCCCCTTCCACCCCCGGAGTGATCGTCTGATGGTAGATTAGCCGCTGCACCATCTCCATGGATAGTAAATGTTCACGATACATGGAGATGATAACCGAGTTCCAGATTTGGGACACCAACACCTTGGCCTTGACGTTTCGATCGCTCGTAGCGATGACCTTGGAGAAGATTCGCTTTGGCAATCGCGAGAATATGTTTCTCCAGGGGGTCCAAATCGACACTCCGATGTAGAACGACCGACAGACTGAAAAGATGGTGTTCCAGACAATATACCACAAGTATGTGTCAAGGAAGAACAATACCAAATCGGTCAAGGCCATCAAGGCGAGAAGAATCACTGGCTGGTAGCGGCAAAGCGCATCTCCAAAAAACAGCTCCCCGACACACCGCCGCATTTGCATGATACTCAACTCCCGAATGGGATCTCTGAACGAAAGCGTGAGAAACACGTACGACTCGAGGAACTTGGCGGTGAAAACGGCAATCCAAAGCCCACATGAAGCAAGCTTGTCCTTCAGGTTCAACTTGGAAAAGGAAGCAGTGAAGGTCTTGTTTGGGAGATACTTCCGAGATGACGACCCGCGATGCCCACCAAACAAGTCACTGAGTGGGGTGATGGAGAAGTAGATGGTGGTGAGAATCGAGAACACAAACTGGGAAATGGAAATTGCCAAGCCATGACTGGTTTCCGACCTCAACGGTGTGAGAAACAAAAGATATATGGATGGGAGGAGGTTGAGCAAAAACACCAACACTAAGAGAACAACCCGCTTCACCAAACCCTGTGCCCCGGTCCATTTTCGTGGGACAAAAGAGTACTCAAAGAACGTGGCAAATATGTTAATGAGGGAAGCAATAGCTCCGGCAAGAGACATGGCTGATAACTTGGCTTGGACTGTGGGCTGGGTGTTCAATGACTGCTGGTAGTTTGACACATAGAGCGTCGGAGCGTTGAGCGACGTATAGTACCAGAAGACGGAGACGTGGATGATCCAGATACGGTTGAAGTTAACAAGGGCGTGGAACCAGCTGCGTTTCTCGCTGTACGTCTTGTAAAACGCCTTCTTCCAATTCAAGTTGCTGAGCTGTGAATACCGTTCGTGTGGTGCCAAAGACATTAGTTGTACTTTCTGGTCTTTCAAGTATAACCGCTCTAACCCCTTTCTGTACCAGAATAGTTGGTTCATATCGTCGTAGCCAATCACATTCTTGTGGTCTTTTGGGCGGTTGCGATACACGCCGTTCACCAACTCGTATGACTGGTCACGGTAGAACTCGTACAACGGCGTGATGGCATGGTCGAGAAAGCTCGGGGTGCACTGGGGCAAGGCTTCGGCTTGTGACAAGTCGAGTGAGTAGAAGTAATCATTGCAGCACTTAAAAATGAAACAGAGACATTCTGGCATGAATCTGACATTATTAGCCTCTCCCCAGCACAACAAGTACAACGCGACTTGGGTCACACAGTCGGCTGGGAGTAAGCCGGCCATGTTCTTGTTCCAGAGAATTTCGGTCTTATCCATCGAAAAGCCTTCGTCGAACCCGGCGGATCGAATACCGAAAACATCCTTGGGGGCCCCCGTCTCCTTGGCATTGGCGTAACCGATGGTGTCGTCTACATCCAACTGGGCGGCAAAATACCATTTCTTGAAGTTGGCGTTCAAGCCGCCGATGTAGTCGGCATGCAACGAACGCAAGGCCTGGTGAGCACTCATGCGGGAACTTCTGGAATCCAACAACCTCAAAAAGTGATCAAACATATTTCTCGTGTTGTCCATCTGGAAGCCAAAAATGTGCGTTAATTGGAGAAAGACGGATTCGATATCGGAACGCGTGACGGGGACCTCATCGGCCAAGTTCCACGAAGGGTATGGGTCGTAAGGGTCGTCAAAAATGTCACAGCCGCCATCGGCGAATGGACCATCCGCAGAAACCTCCTTGTCGAGCTTCGTGATCCCGTACATGTCACCTAACCTCCCGGCATCATTCCACCTTCCAGAGGTCAAGTATGGCGTACGAAACCCGCTCACTGGCATAGCCGTTTTATCCGTATAGACCGAATTGAAAGCGGTGCAATGGGGATCCATAAAAGGGGCTAAATACGGGTTAGTACACACGTTTCTTTGTCACACAAAGGGTAGGTCGTACGCAAAAGGGGGGACTTTCCAACTCCAATGCGACGGTTTGATTGGTCATCGGCTTCAAAGTTGGCGCTTTCACCGTCTTTCTCAGAAGCTGAATACAAGGAAGCGCTACTATCGTCGGCGACGACGTGGTGGCGAAGGAGGGAAACCATTCCTAGCGATCTTCAATCCGGGGTGTTCCGTGTTTTGTTATATCGGTTGTAAAGGAAGCACTGGGAAGTGTATAGAAGGGACAATTCAGTATTTTGTGGAATTCATTTATCCATCTAAATTGAATCGATGGAGGTGTTTTGCGGGCGGCTAATGCATGAAACGCTTACATTTGTGTAGGCGGCTAGCGTACGCGCGTCAACTCCACAAACCGCCAAAAAGTGGAAAAATAACAATATTTCTGGTATTTTCTATGGGATAAATATTAAGTAGCGGAGTCATGCATTTTTTTTTTTTTTACTTTGAGTTTGCGACAATAGTGTGGTGTATCTATTCAGATAAGTAACTGGTTCCTTGATTCACGGAATACATTTTGCGGGGAAGTAGAATTTTCACTAGCAAATGAAGGTTCGATTGTATCTGAATAAGGCGCTTTTATGGTACAATACCTAAGGTTATGAAATAATTGTCAGACTTAACAGTCATTTAACCGGCAGGTTATACTTTTCGTCGGGCTAAAAATTCAAATGTACAGGTATGACATTTCACCAGTTCAGTAAAGCTTTTACAGCGGTTACGTGCATAACTGTAAAATTTAATATTAAGGATGCATACACATGTGTATGTACATATATACATATCGGATAACCACATCGGTAGCCATGTACACAATAGTAGGTTTCTTCCCGAAAGATTTTACATTAAATATGCTTTTATATTGCATTCTCTATAACTATTATTAAATCTCAGAAAATTTAAAACTAGAAATAGTTGCTGCTAAAATAGCTATATACCTAACTGTAACTTATATTGGAAAGCTCATACACGGTTATCGATATCGCTGTATATAACCAATGATGTATATACACCATAGAGTATAGACGTTAAAAAAAGACCAAGGGTTCGAATAATCTCTATAGAGCCACTCCAACACTTGAAATAACAATCCCAGTCTAGGTTTCCCCTATAATATGCAAACACTAAATATCTGCCTCCGAGTCGCGGTACGTTATGTATGTCCGCGGTAGCTGCCATCAACGTTACGATACTCCTGAACCAACAGCATAGCAGTGGCAATTAACCACCTTCGCAGGTTTTGACTGTGTGGGATAGGTAATTTGACCCGCCGAGGTATGTAACACCGAAACGCATAAACTACCCAACGTATACATGTTTCTATCTATATGCCAATGTATACTCCTGGGTCGCCTAGGCTTAATGTCCCCTAAATCCCTGTGTCGTTTAAGGTTCAACAGCTAACCATTGAAAATAAGAGCCGTAACAAATATCCTTAACTTGTATCTCGCTGGTCTCCTCTACTCGTTAAGGTTTTCGAAGCTCAGCATGGAAAATACATTTTCCAGTGCCCAACAACGGAAGGCAAGATTAGGGTCGAGGTTCTGTGCAGGATTTCGTAAACAACATGCAGCCTCTGGGAATACCATCCTTGGGGGGAATGGCCAACATAAACCCCCGTAGGAGCCCTAAAAAGCAGATTCACAGCATTTTTCTAGGAGAACATATTTCAGAGGATCGGATACCTCTTATATGATTACCGAGAATCATTCTGGGCAAGCTCAATCGCCTTTATTCATCGAAGCTCCTTTTAACCCCACGGTGCATACAATATACCGACTACTTAAAGCTTACGGGCCGGAGATAGCAGGGCGTCATACCATTGGAATTAGGGTTTGAGGAGCCCAGTAAAAAAAACCCTTGTCTCCAATAGCCTTTACCTATCCCAACACAAATCTGTCGAGTAATCCCAGTTTTCTTCTTGTGAACCATATATTACGTAACGAAAATTATGTATTCGGGATATACCAAAGTTAACCATAACACCAACCTAGATGGCAGCATGCAGGATCTGCGGTGCTCTACCTTTCTTGCATTCAATGTATCCTCTATCCTGCATAGCGACAGTCAAAATGTTGGCCCAATTTTTTTCGCACTTGCTAGGCGGTGCGGCACGGCCTGAGGCATTGGCGATGCGATTTGATTCCGCCTGCATATTAGTAGTCCTGCATGGTACTTCCCCCATAACTTGCGGCGATGTCAGCCGCCAGTATATATACTCTGGCGACACGCTCGCCCGTTTGCAATCGTGAATCTGGCATATTTCTGACTTTGTTTTATCCCCCCCCTGAAGCAGTCTTATCTTCATCCTTATACAATAGTTTTGTCCCTGTTTAATTCGTTTGGCATTTTACTTTCTGCCATTGGTCGCCACGTTAATACAAGGTACGTATACGCTAACCCCCACCCATAACGAAACATGACACGGCCTCCCTTAAAATACCACGGCGTCTTTTGTCGCTCATTCAGCAACTTCAACAACTCCATAAGCCAACTCGGAAAATTTCTGTTTTGTAATATCCCAGTTTGAAAAACGCCCTTGTTTTCAGTTTCTCTGCTGTTCCTGCACAAACCGTGAGGCCCAACGAAAAAAACTCGGCGGCTCAAAATTTAAGGTTCGCTCGACAGCTGGAAAACGGCAGCCGCAGGATTGTGGATAAGACGACAAACTCCAAAAAACCAGCCCGAACTCTCGTATATGGCTGCCCCTGCTTGTGTCTTGTTTTGTTTATGAGTGCAATTGCGTTACTCAGACCACTCACTAACACCTTTAGCAAGCATTTTTCCCCCTCCCTAAACCCGTTCCGATACCTTATTTATCCCCATTCCAGACGCGCTGTCCATAGTATGACCGATTACACATCCCTCCATAAATCACTACCACCTCACTACGTGGGGTTGAACACCCTCGCGGTTGCTGAGGCCGGCCCCGTGAAAGACTTTGTTGCCTCCCATGGTGGGCACACCGTCATCACCAAGGTGTTGATCGCCAACAACGGTATCGCCGCTGTGAAAGAGATCCGTTCCGTCCGCAAGTGGTCGTACGAGACCTTTGGCGACGAAAAAGCCATCACCTTCGTCGTTATGGCCACCCCAGAGGACCTCGAGTCCAACGCCGAGTACATCCGTATGGCTGACCAGTACGTCGAAGTTCCGGGTGGCACCAACAACAACAACTACGCCAACGTCGAGTTGATTGTGGATATTGCCGAGAGAACCAAGGTCCACGCCGTGTGGGCCGGTTGGGGTCACGCCTCCGAGAACCCCTTGCTTCCGGAAATGCTCGCCGCCTCTCTGGAGAAGATCTTGTTCATTGGGCCTCCAGGTTCGGCCATGAGATCTCTTGGCGACAAGATCTCCTCCACCATTGTGGCCCAGCACGCCAAGGTTCCGTGTATTCCGTGGTCCGGCACCGGTGTGGACACCGTTCATGTCGATGCCGAAACCGGCCTCGTGTCTGTCGACGACGACATTTACCAGAAGGGCTGTTGCACCGGGCCAGATGATGGTCTTGTCAAGGCCAAGGCCATCGGATTCCCAGTCATGATCAAGGCGTCTGAGGGTGGTGGTGGTAAGGGTATCCGTAAGGTCACCCGCGAGGAGGACTTCCACTCCTTGTACCTCCAGGCTGCCAACGAGATCCCTGGTTCTCCTATCTTCATCATGAAGCTCGCCGGAGACGCCCGTCACTTAGAGGTGCAGCTTCTTGCCGATCAGTACGGTACCAATATTTCTCTTTTCGGCCGTGATTGTTCCGTGCAGCGTCGCCACCAGAAGATCATCGAGGAGGCCCCTGTCACTATTGCGGACCAGGCCACCTTCCACTTGATGGAGAACGCTGCCGTCAGATTGGGCCAGCTTGTGGGCTACGTCTCTGCCGGTACTGTCGAGTACTTGTACTCCCACTCTGATAACAAGTTCTACTTCTTGGAGCTCAACCCCAGATTGCAGGTCGAGCATCCAACCACTGAAATGGTTACCGGTGTCAACCTTCCTTCCGCCCAGTTGCAGATCGCGATGGGTATTCCAATGCACCGTGTCAAGGACATCCGTTTGATGTACGGTGTGGACCCACACACTACCACCGAGATCGACTTTGAGTTCAAGACCGAAGACGCCTTGAAGACCCAGCGTCGCCCGGTTCCTAAGGGCCATACTACCGCTTGTCGAATCACTTCCGAAGACCCGGGTGCCGGGTTCAAGCCTTCCGGTGGTACGCTTAATGAATTGAACTTCCGTTCATCCTCCAACGTGTGGGGCTACTTCTCCGTGGCCAACCAGTCGTCCATCCACTCCTTCTCTGACTCTCAGTTTGGCCATATCTTTGCGTTCGGTGAGAATCGTCAGGCCTCGCGTAAGCACATGGTTGTCGCCTTGAAAGAGTTATCGATTCGTGGTGACTTCCGCACCACCGTTGAGTACCTTATCAAGCTTTTGGAGACCCCTGATTTCGAAGACAACACCATCACCACCGGCTGGTTGGATGAGCTCATCACCCAGAAGCTCACCGCCGAGCGCCCCGACCCTAACATTGCGATTGTCTGTGGTGCCGTCACCAAGGCCCACATCCAGTCCGAAGCCGACAAGACCGAGTATCTCGCCTCTCTCGAGAAGGGTCAGGTGCCAGGTAAGGAGTTATTGAAGACCATCTACCCAGTTGATTTTATCTATGAGGGTTACAAGTACAAGTTCACCGCTGCCAAGTCTGGCATCGACACCTACACCTTGTTCCTCAACGGTTCCAAGTGCGAGGTTGGTGTCCGTCCGTTGTCTGACGGTGGTCTTTTGCTTGCTCTCGGTGGTAAGTCCCACTCTGTCTACTGGAAGGAGGAGGTCTCTGCCACCCGTTTGTCTGTGGACTCCAAGACCTGTTTGTTGGAAGTAGAGAACGACCCCACCCAGTTGAGAACCCCATCGCCGGGTAAGCTTGTCAAGTACTTGGTCGAGAATGGCGAGCACGTTGTCGCGGGCCTGCCGTTCGCCGAGGTTGAGGTCATGAAGATGTGCATGCCGTTGTTGTGTCAGGAGAACGGTAACGTCCAGTTCTTGAAGCAGCCTGGTTCCACCGTCAATGCCGGTGACATTCTTGCCATCTTGGCTTTGGACGACCCGTCGAAGGTCAAGCACGCCCTTCCGTTCCAGGGCACCATGCCCGACTTGGGCTCCCCTACCGTTAAGGGTACCAAGCCGGTACACAAGTTTGTCTCCTTGTTGTCCACTCTCCGGAACATTCTTTCCGGTTTCGACAACCAGGTTGTCATGAACGCCACCTTAACCAGCTTGATCCAGGTCTTGCGTGACCCTGAGTTGCCGTACTCTGAATGGAACCTCGAGGTTTCCGCCCTCCACTCCCGTTTAGACGCCAAGCTCGATGAGTCCTTGAGGTCTTTGGTGTCCCGTTCCCACGAACGTCAGGCTGAGTTTCCAGCTCGCACCATCTTGAAGCAGCTCCAGAAATTCGCCAAGACCCCGGATGCCGACCCGTTATTCGAGCAGGTGGCCGCTCCATTGTTCGACATTGCCACTCGCTACTCTGAAGGTGTATCCCACCACGAATACGCCGTATTTGCCGGCTTGTTGACCGAATATACCCGTGTCGAGCTGCTCTTCGCTGGCCACAACATCCGTGAAGAGGACGTGGTCTTGCAGCTTCGTGATGCCAACAAGTCCGACTTGAACGTTGTTCTCCGCACTGTTTTGTCCCACTCCCGTGTCGGCGCCAAGAACAACTTGATCATTGCCATCTTGGATCTCTACCAGGAGCAGTTCCAGAACTCATCAGCCATCATCGGCGTCTTTGGTCAAGCCCTCAAGGCTATTGTTGACCTCGAATCCCGCTCTTCTGCCAAGGTCACTCTCAAGGCACGTGAGATCATGATCCAGTGCGCGCTTCCGTCCATTAAGGAGCGTTCCGACCAGTTGGAGCACATTCTCAAGTCTTCTGTGCTTGAGTCCTCTTATGGTGAGATCGGCCGCGACCACCGTACCCCGCAGTTGGATGTCCTCCACGATGTTATCGATTCCAAGTACACCGTGTTTGACGTCTTGTCCCAGTTCTTGGTAAGTAAAGACCAATGGGTTGCCACGGCCGCGGCCGAGGTCTACATCCGTCGTTCTTACCGTGCCTACAACCTCTGCGAGGTCAAGTACCATAGCACCTCCGACCTCCCAATTGTCGAATGGAAATTCCAGTTGCCGTCTTTGACATCCGCTGCCTTCAACGCCGTTCCACAAGTGAAGAACGCCCGTCCAAACACCCTAGAGAGGGTTATGTCTGTTTCTGACATGTCCTTTGTTGGTAACTCCGACACCGACATTCTCCGGACCGGTATTCTCGTGCCGGCCCAGCACCTCGACGATGTGGATGACCGCCTTTCCGCCGCGTTGGAGCTTCTTCCACGCAAGGACGCCGGCTTGTCTCTCAACGGGCCGGCTCCTAACCGCAACCAGATCCCAGTTGCTAGTCTTGCCAATGTTTGCAACGTCATCATCAACAACATTGACGGCTACTCTGGCGAAGAAGAAGTCTTGGCCAGAATCCAGGAGATCTTGGAAGACCTCATGGACGACTTGGTGGCTACCTCCATTCGCCGTATCACCTTTGTGCTTGGTAACAACGTCGGTAGCTACCCACGCTATTTCACCTTTAGAGGTCCATCCTACCTGGAAGACATGGCCATTCGTCACATCGAACCGGCTTTGGCGTTCCAGTTAGAGCTTGGAAGACTCTCCAACTTCAACATCAAGCCAATCTTCACTGAGAACCGCAACATTCATGTGTACGAGGCCATTGGCAAGAACTCCGATGTTGATAAGCGTTTCTTCACCAGAGGGATTGTGCGCACCGGCCGTATTCGGGACGACATTACCACTGCCGAGTATTTAACCTCTGAGGCCAACCGTTTGATGTCTGATATCCTTGACGCTTTGGAGGTTATCGACACTTCCAACTCCGATTTGAACCACATCTTCATCAACTTTTCTGCCGTGTTCAACATTCTTCCAGAGGACGTTGAAGCCGCCTTTGGTGGGTTCTTGGAGAGATTCGGTCGCCGATTGTGGAGATTGCGTATCGCTGGTGCCGAGATTCGAATCATGTGCACTGACCCTAAGTCTGGGGTTCCTTTCCCACTCCGTGCCATCATCAACAACGTTTCCGGCTACGTCGTGAAGAGTGACATGTACATGGAGGCCAAGAACGCCCAGGGCGAGTGGGTCTTCAAGTCCATTGGTAACCCGGGTGCCATGCACTTGAGAGCCATCTCCACCCCATACCCAGCAAAGGAATGGTTGCAGCCAAAGCGCTACAAGGCTCACGTTATGGGTACCACTTACGTGTATGACTTCCCAGAGTTGTTCCGCCAGGCTACCCTTTCCCAGTGGAAGAAGCACGAACAGAAGGCTCCAGCCGACGTTTTCACCTACAACGAATTGATTGTTGATGATGCCGGTGAGTTGACCGAGATTTCCCGTGAGCCTGGTGCCAACGCTACCGGTATGGTTGGGTTCAAGGCCACGGCCAAGACCCCAGAGTACCCACGTGGCCGTCAATTCATCATTGTCGCCAACGACATCACGTTCAAGATCGGTTCTTTTGGCCCACAGGAAGACGAGTACTTCAACAAGGTCACAGAGTTTGCCAGAGCCCAGGGTATTCCACGTATCTACCTCTCCGCCAATTCTGGGGCCCGTATCGGTGTTGCCGAGGAGCTCCTCCCGCTCTACCAGGTTGCCTGGAAGGATGCGGCTGACCAGGAGAAGGGGTTCGAGTACTTGTACTTGTCCAGCGAAGGGAAGGCTCAGTTGGAGAAGAATGGTAAGGCTGCCGCTGTATCCACCGAGAGAATTGTTGAAGGTGGTGAAGAAAGACATGTTATCAAGGCCATCATTGGTTCTGAGGACGGTCTCGGTGTCGAGTGTCTTAAGGGTTCCGGTTTGATCGCCGGTGCCACTTCTCGTGCCTACAAAGACATCTTTACCATCACTCTCGTTACCTGCAGATCTGTCGGTATTGGCGCCTACTTGGTCCGTTTGGGCCAAAGAGCTATTCAGATTGAGGGCCAGCCAATCATCTTGACCGGTGCTCCGGCCATCAACAAGTTGCTCGGGAGAGAGGTCTACTCCTCCAACTTGCAGCTTGGTGGTACCCAGATCATGTACCGTAATGGTGTTTCCCACCTTACTGCCTCTGATGACCTTGCCGGTGTTGAAAAGATCATGGAGTGGATGTCTTACATTCCAGCGAAGAGAAACATGCCAGTTCCTATCTTGGAGTCCCAGGACTCTTGGGACAGAGACGTTGACTATGCTCCAACCAGGAACGCGCCATATGACGTCAGATGGATGATTGCGGGTAGAACCTTGGATGACGGGACCTTTGAGTCTGGTTTGTTCGACAAGGACTCCTTCCAGGAGACTTTGTCTGGCTGGGCCAGGGGTGTTGTTGTTGGTAGAGCCCGCCTTGGTGGTATCCCACTCGGGGTCATCGGTGTTGAAACTAGAATGGTTGAGAACTTGTGTCCTGCTGACCCTGCTAATCCAGACTCCACCGAGATGATGGTGCAAGAGGCCGGACAGGTGTGGTACCCTAACTCCGCCTTCAAGACCGCCCAGGCGATCAACGATTTCAACCACGGTGAAGAACTCCCATTGATGATCTTGGCCAATTGGAGAGGGTTCTCTGGTGGCCAGAGAGACATGTACAACGAGGTTTTAAAGTATGGTTCCTTTATTGTTGATGCTTTGGTTGACTACAAGCAGCCAATCTTCATCTACATTCCACCAACCGGTGAATTGAGAGGTGGCTCTTGGGTCGTTGTGGACCCAACCATCAACCCAGAAATGATGGAGATGTATGCCGATATCGAGTCCCGTGCCGGTGTTTTGGAGCCGGAAGGGATGGTTGGTATTAAATATAAAAGAGACAAGTTGTTGGCCACCATGGCAAGATTGGACAAGACCTACGGGGCTTTGAAGGCTCAAGTGGCCGATGCGTCGTTGTCAACTGAGGAGCACTCCGCCGTTGCTGCCAAGTTGGCTGCCCGTGAACATGCTTTGTTACCAATTTACTCCCAGGTTTCCGTCCAGTTTGCCGACTTGCACGACAGATCTGACAGAATGTTGGCTAAGGGGGTGATCTCCAAGGAATTGGAGTTTGCCAGCGCCCGTCGTTTCTTCTTCTGGCGTGTTCGCCGTAGATTGAATGAGGAATACTTGCTCAAACGTATTGTCAAGGAGTTGCCGAATGCTTCGAGGTTGGAGGCTGTATCCAGATTGAAATCCTGGTACCCGGCAAGTGTGGACACCGAAGATGACAGAGTGGTGGCCACCTGGATTGAAGAGAGCCACGTGCAGTTGGATGCTGCCGTGGAGAGGTTGAAGGGCGACGCTGTGCGCCAGAACCTCGCCACCATCATTAGAAGCGATCGTACTAATGCTGTCGACGGGATTGCCGAGCTTGTTGCCTTGCTTTCGACCGAAGACAAGGCCAAGATTCTCAAGCAATTACAGTAGTGGGTGAGTTCTCGGGATGGAGTCCGTGTATATAATCTAGCTACGTTATTTTTTTTATTTGCTTTTAATTTATGTTTTGTTTTTAAGGTTCGTAGAGTATGCTAGATGGATCCCACTACAAATTTATTATTAAGGGTTTTTAAACTCCAGTGCATGCTTGAGACAAAGGGCCGAGGCTGGCTCTAGATCGGGTTGGGCGGACCTCTCTACAAGAGGTTTGGTCTAGCAAAGCCCCCCTGGTGAAGACTCGAATTATTATAAAACCCGGTGGTGGGAGAAATCAAGGACTCAAGTTCTAAGATAATCGTATTAACCTTTCTCATAGTGCTATGATCATATAGAATAGCTAATGAAAAATCAATAATGAACCGTTGGAGGAGTGCATCGCTTATGTCAGAATCTGAAGGTTATCACGGAGTGCTTGTGTACTTGAGATTTTTATTTATTTATGCAGTATTAAGTCTGGTCAAACAACTCACATACCCTTGATTAATTAAACAGTCCACTGTAACGGCGCTACTTTCTATTTACTAAACTGCGTTATTTTACCAATGAATGGCGTAGTGCGTGGAGAAATTGTAGGAGCCTGTAATCGCGAACTTTCGACTCAGCGAGTTTCTCGAGCCATATAGACGCACAGGCTAGCTTATACACTCTCTTTTACCTAATCACTATACAATCAGAGTCATTATGGATCCATGTCTAGTAACCGAAGAACTAACTACTGCTAAACGCGAGTATGAGTCCTTTTTCAAGTCCTTAGTGCCCGCAGCACCTACCCCAGTTATACCCCTCGACTTCTACGGCATTACAAGACGTAGGTCAACCAACCTGCAGTTCTTAAAAGGTGTCACCTTGGAGAATCTCAATGTTATGATATACGTTTCCACCGCTGGATGGTCAATTATGTCTCAGGACGACAATCCCCTTGGATCAGAGGTTACGAATGCCAGCTATGAAACCTTCGAGGCCCTCATGATGAGAGTTTCTCCTGGCTTTGCCAAAATGTTCAACGATACCCTCTCCAATAAGCTTCAAGGGTTGTTGAATGCTGAATCGCTGGGATACAAAGGAGACTGCTGATTGTCCGTCTTCTGCCCAGACACTTCGATTTGCATGGGCCACTGAGCAAACAATACTTAAGCCCTTCTGGAGGGTTGATTAGAATGCCAAGATAGGTGAAGACCAATACAGTGGATAGACGGCAAATCGGATTTACAAGTCTGTATGCTCCTGACTTCTTGAAAGGAGATATATTCACAGCTGAACATTCCAGTTGCAGACTATCTACATATGATACAGATGTACCGTCTATTTGCCTACTCTTCGCCTTCTGAGTCGCCTGCTGAGTCGCTGTGCTCCTCAGTGACTCTATTAAATGCGATTCTATTGGGTGTGAACGGTCTCAAGAGGACGCTCCTACGGCTAATGTAGCCTTCACTCGAAAGATCCACTACCGTCTGTTTAATATCCTCTGGAGCCACCCCTGCGCCCAAGAGTGTGCCTGCGAGCCCCGCAACCACAGGCGACGCCATGGAGGTGCCAGATAATGCCACCAGTTTCTTCACATCCAGGTTGCTCAAACTGTACACGTATACCCCGCTGGCAAACACATCCACACAGCTCCCCCAGTTAGTGAAACTGGCAAGCTGGTCGGACTTGTCGTCAATCGCACCCACCGTGAGCGCATGCGACAGACCCCCGGGGCTGGTGATGCATGCGTCAATGTTGGAGTTTCCTGCGGCCGCAATGATGACTAGCCCCGATTCATATGCGGCCTTGATGGCCAGGTTCAAGACGCTGTTGCGAGCAGCGCCAAGCGAAAGATTAGCCACCCCACGGTTACCATGTGTGAGGCGGTGGTTAACGGCGTACTCAAGTGCTCCGACCACACCGGAAAGGCTGCCCGAGCCGCGGAAATCAAGGGCCTTGACGTCGACAATGGTGATGTCCTTCGCCACGCCGTAGGTCTTGGAGCCGATGATGCCTGCTACGTGAGTTCCATGGCCGTTAAAGTCACCTGATCCCTCGCCTGTAAAATCCTTACCGAACACTGCGCGGCCCTCGAATTCTGGGTGGTCTACCCTGACCCCACTATCAATGACGTACGCGTAGACACCTTCACCAGTGTTGCTAGAGTCGTAGAAGTAGTCTAAGGATTGATAGGCTCCTGGTGGCGGAAGTCTGTCGAGCTGGGAGAGACGGGCCAAATGTCTGGGAGCAGGACTCTGTGTTTCAACGTCATCCATCGCTTTTATGATAATGTCCGGGGTGATATCAAGAACCTGGGGGAGTTAGTATTTGAAACAAATAGAGTATTGAAAGGTACGGGTTTGGTGCGATGGTTCCGGGCCAATGCAAAATAAGGTCTAGACATCCGGGATAGAGATAAATCTCAGAAAACAATCCCACCTTTACGTATACTCTTTTCCTCCTTACATACTAGTTTCGACTGAGACAAGTGCTTTAACATGTCCTTGGAGAAGTCACCGACAAAGGCTGCAAAGTCTCCAAAGGCGAAAGATTGTTCGATAAATGGCTTGGCATGGTTTGCTATGCGAACAAGTTCGTCCGACCGCAAAAAGGTCTCCATACTGACCTCAGGGGATTTTAATCTGACAAAGAATTTCTCGGCGTGGAGAACGATCGGAAATGCGGCAATAAGCGGCACATATTTCAAAGCCACCATGATATAGCAAAGGTATCAGCAAAGATGGATAGATAGGTAACTCCAACCAATACCGAATAAAATAAATATAAAAGCTATCTATCTTAAATTGAGCTTATATAATGCAGGTGGTCGGAGGTGGTGTGGGGGGTCGCTTTGTGACATGAGCGCTGCAGGTTACAAAACGCAGTGAGCTCGCACTACATGGGACCGCACTTTATAACAGTGGTTAAATGTGGTTAAGCCAAGTTAGAAAATTTGATAACTTGCCATAGCCAAGACATTTGATCCAAATTATGTGGTTGGCTGTAAAAATCCCGAAGAATGAGGTCAGCGTATCACATATCTCCTAGCCACTCGCGCCGCACGGCTTATCGTCGAGCACGTGACAGTTTCTTTTTTTTTCTATATGCATATAAATTTTTTTCAGGGCATTGGCTTTGAACCATTCCAACCATCACCACTCACGCAAAATGTCCCGTCCAGAAGAAATCGCCCCGGCAGAAATTTTTTACAACGACTCTGAGTCTCAAAAGTACACCACGTCCACGCGTGTGCAGCACATCCAGGCCAAGATGACCTTCAGAGCCTTGGAGTTGCTCAACTTAGAGGACTTCCCCCACTACATTCTCGATGTGGGGTGCGGTTCTGGGCTATCCGGGGAGATTTTGACCGAAGAGGGCCATTTCTGGACTGGGTTGGATATTGCACCATCTATGTTGGCCACAGGGCTTGACAGAGAGGTTGAAGGCGACTTGTTCCTCTCGGACATTGGTAACGGGATTCCGTTCAGAGCCGGTACTTTTGACGCTGCCATTTCCATTTCCGCCATTCAGTGGTTGTGTAACGCGGATCAGTCCGGTATCGATCCTAAGAAGCGTTTGTTGCGTTTCTTCAATTCCTTGTTTGCTTCATTGAAGAGAGGCGGGAAATTCTGTGCACAGTTTTATCCCCTGAACGACCTGCAAACGGAAAACATTTTGGGGGCTGCCAAAATCGCTGGGTTCTCTGGTGGTTGTGTTCTCGATGACCCAGAGTCCAAGAAGAACAAGAAGTATTACTTGGTGTTGACTGCGGGCCGCTCCGAGAGGAACATCAACTTGGAGAATGTCACCATGGACGCGCCGGAAACCACGAGAAAGTTGTCCAAGAAGCAAATCAAAGAGAACGAAACCAGAAAGGACTATATTAAGAGAAAGAAGGAGTTGATGAAGAAGAGAGGTAAAGTTGTGGCCAATGACTCCCGGTACATGGCCAGACCCAGAAAAATCCGCTTCTAAGGAAGGGGATAGAGCCGTTTCGCGGACTATGGATCCACCAAGTGTACAGTATAATATTTTTGCATTAATTTTCGTAAGCCGGTAGAGCTAAAAACTAGAAAGGGAATCGGTATCCTTTTGATCGGTGCAAGCGGGTATTTTTTACTAAATCATTCCAAGCCTACTCAATAGTTAATACGATAAAAACCCGGTGCTTTAAAGAGGATGCTGATAAAAGGTGTAGAAACGACTAACGCAGAGCGCTTGAACTTTGTTGTATGCCACTATCCTCATTTCCACTATCCACATTTCCACCATTTAATATGAAAATCTGTTATGATAGTCTCAAAAAGCCGTAATAATCAGTTATACTCTAACATAATAATCCAACTATTTACTCATGTTGGCCTTCCAACATCACCGCCCACGCGGTTCTAAAACTACACACAAGCGTAATACTCAGTCCCAACATGTTTCTGAAAAATTCGGCCTACATCAAAACCGATTAGTGAAAAAGTACCAACCAGACAGGTTAATAAACTACTCACCACACAACATGTTCGGCTTATCTAGAACCATTGCCACCTCTGTCAAGGGTCTTCAAAATACCACCAGGGCGTTTTTCGACGCTTCCCAGCAGGTCCGTTCTTTCACAAAGACCAGTATGTACACCTCGACGAAGCACTCAGCGACGTGATATTAACCTTTTCTTAGCCGGCAAGATCATCCCAGTTTACGAGCCATTGGTAAAGTTACGCGAAGGCAAGCCAGTTATGGATGCAGTCTACCACCATCAGTACGCTATCCTCGATCCTACCGGGATGAAGCGCAAGCTTATCGATGCCTCCGACCCCGACCACATTAGAGCCGGTGACGTTATCACCGTCAAGTTCAAGAACAGAAAGAGAGGGTTTACTGGTTTGCTTATGGGGATCAGTAGATCCCGTACCGATACTAGTCTTTTGTTGAGAAACAACATTACCAAGTTGGGGGTTGAGTCCAGAATTCCGCTTTTCAACCCAAGCGTCGAGAGAGTCGAGGTTGTTACCAGAAACCACCGTTTCAGAAATAAAAAGAGTAAGCTCTACTTTGTTAGAGGCACAAAGTTTGATGTCGGTACCGATTTGGATCAACAGTTGGCCAAGATGAAGAAGAACGAAAGATGGTAGTCCGCTCGGCTCTATCCCCTGTATATATAGAATCACACATACCTCCCCGCCTTAGCGGAGAAGAAATTACGTTTAAATGAAAATAGTTTGTAAGGCTATACGGGCTCTGAGATTGGTCTACGCAATTTAACCGGGATCACGGGGTTGAGCTTGAAGTTCCGCTGACAGTTTATTTTCAGTTAAACCCTATTTGTCACCTGGAAGGCAAGAAGGAAGCACCACAAAAGTCGGTACTAGTACCACTGAACAAAAAGCACATGAGACTTCAACCTGCCATATTCCAGTCACGTTTGACTCCTTCGATGACCATGACACTCATTACACTGGGATTGGCGTTTGAAATCTAACCCCCGAACTAGTACTATTTATGGAGCAAACCTATTTTCTGAATCACGAAACAGCGTGTTTCAGTAGACCATCGTGTCCAATTTTTTTCTCTCAAAGTATTTCCCAGAACCGCGCACATTATCCGTGGGATATATAGGTATACCCAAAATCTAACTAATTCAATAGATTCACCAGTATTAGTAACTTGTATAAGCTATCCAATATACATCACCCCCTAGGTCTCTAAAACTGAAAGTCTCCCAGGTACCAGTGATCTAACGTATTAGATAGAGAAAAGAAACTGGTTAATTCTTCTAAGTTGATCAAACCCAGCAACTCATTGTCCTCCAATACCATAAATTTTTGTTTGGCTTCTTCCACTGGCTTCTCTTCATCCCTTACCATGGGTATACTGATGGTATCATTACCCAGCAGCAATGGAGTTGTGGGAATGTCTTTGCTTACTTTGGCATGAATGGTGGAACCAAGATGAGTGTATGATGTTACTAGAGTAACAAATTCATTAACGTCAGCCGTCGGAAGCTCGAACAACGTGTTTTTCTCCATTTCTTCCGTGGAATCCGGGCTCTTGGCTATGATCGCCGGATCATAACTCTGTAAATCAGCCTTGGCAAACTCATGGTACAACTCGCGGGTCACAATACGGGTGATGAGCAAACAAAGTGCTCGTTTTCTCCCCCATCTATTGAACGACTCGGCATTAATAGTGCCAGTGCCCGTCGAACGATCCCAAAACTCGTGCACCACCTTAAACAATACTTCCACCAGTTTAAGCTTTTCCATATCGGTATTCCCGTGCTTCTTCAACGCCAGCTTGTAGATGATACACCGCAGAATAATACCTGAAAACACCTTGCTACTCTTCCATAAACCGTTGAGGGTTTTGAACGATATAGAGAGATCGAACAGCCGACCAAAGTACAAAGCAGGATCATGAAAGATGGGGGAACAGATCAGGAAAAGCCCAAGAGCCAACACAAGCAATTTCTTCCAGTAATAACCCGCCCACACCATATCGCCATTGTTTTCAAAGTGAAGAAAGATCTGGTAACATATGTCCACCATGTAGCCCTGGATGCTCACAAATCGGCGATACATCGTGGACTTGCGGAAGCAGTACGCCGGGTCGCTGTTTTCATCCATTATTGACAAGATCGACAATGCAGGGTTTCCAACCTTGTGGAACAAATGCCTATCAAGCTTGTTCAAGACCTCAATAAATTCACATATCTGGGGTTTACGGCGCAAGTTGTGCACCATCGCACTTAGGTCATATAGGTGCTCGAGGGCTTCCAGTGCATCTTTATATGAAACGTTAATTTCCCGTTCCATGTCATTAAGATTCCAGTCTGGTAACTTGGTATCAAACGAGTTAATCGTTCCCACCATTGATGGGTACCCTTCGCCAATCGAACTATACGCCTCCAAATTGGCGATTGTGTACCACAATCGCCTCCAGAGCTGGACAAACTCAGGCGACATATTTTCGTACTGCCGCGGAAAAAAGGTGGGATCCCTGTGCAACCCTAAACTGAATGCCATCTGCAAAAGATTGGGCACCAAGAGAGAATCGGGCATGGGGTTTAGCCTGTCTCCGGATTGGGTTTCCCCCTCTATATGGAAGTAGATAGAGAACAAGAGATGGAACTGGAAAATCGGGATCGAGGGGGACTTTCTGGATCGAACTTGGGAAAGACAGTGCTCAGCAGTTACTAGTAATGCGGTCTGATCGACTACCTTGAGGGTCGTCATATCAAGACGGGGTGGAGTAGATGAACTGGGCGAAGTCTGAATAGTGCTTGGCTCTGGGTTATACGCGCTGGAAAAGAACACCACGAGGAGGAAAATTCCCAATGTGGCATAGTCATTAAGCGACTCGGTGTGTAATACAGTGATAACATCGTCTTTAATATCCAAGAACCCCAAAATTCTAGAGAGATCTTTCACAAATTCATTTTCGTCAATGATCGGTAGGAGCGGATAGATCCTCTTGAAAAAGTTGAAAAAATGCATCCATAGGTGTTTCTTACCAGGCAAGACGTTCAAGATCGTACGATTCACAAAGTCCTGATCGGGAACGATTGGAGAGGTAACTGACCCAGGCGAATTTGTGTCGACCGAAGACACAGACGTTGGTTGCGACTCCCCCGCATCGGTAACGGTATGCAACTCCTGGGTCAAGTGGGAGATGATACTCTTGGACTGAGTTTGTCTTGAGCGGCGTGTCTTACTGCCGATTTTCTCCATTGAGCTGGATTTCTTGAGTCTATAGCGAGAAAACTTGCCTTTGCAGATGACTGCAAACCTCGGATCGTTAACGAGCAAGTCATTAAAGAGCCAGTCAATGAGAGAATACAACTTCCGGTCCAGAACATACATCGAGAGGGGAGAAAGTGGTCCGAAGTTTTCCATGCTTCCGTCTTCCATCGTCAACGTGTGCGTAGAATGAAAATCTAGTGGCGGCGTGTTTGGATCGAGAGGGTATACAAATTTGGAGAAGAAACTAGGAGAGGAAATGGACGGAGGAGGGATATTAGGGATCTTGGAAAGGTCTCTGGTGTCGCTAAACGGGTCGAAGGCATAGTAGCCAGCCGGGTTATGCGCTTCAGAGCAGTGATTGGTCCCCACAGAGTTTCCCAGGGGTAAATGGCTAGGGTTTACCTCTCGGAAAAAGTGTTCGTGGGGCAATCGATGCTCTTTGTGAGAGCCAGCTTCGCCGTTCTCATAGCTCGGAAAATTTCCAACCTCTCTATTTTCCAGGAATTGCTTCTCTCTGATCAATGCCTCGTCTTTGATTGCAGGCCTATCAGCGTCATTCATGGAATGTATGACCGACGGGTCACTGCTAAACAGCATAGAGTAGAGGTGTGGTTGAGGGGGAGCCCCCAAGATGGAGTTGAGAGCCGACTGAGTGGGCATATCGACAGCAGCCCCTCGTCCATTGAGGTTGGGTTTCAAGTCAGGGACGAATCCAACCGGGCCGGTCTGTGGTTGGGGTTCACTGTAGCTCCCGGTAAAGGCAAATGAGGAATTTGATTGTGGAACAAAGCTACCAAAGGGTATAGGATGGTTTAGTGGCGGACGTGGGGAAGTTGGTCCGATGACGCGAGGGGTTATTGGAGGTAGGGTAAAGTTCTCGGGAGGCGGTCCAGAATGATGGGTTTCCAGGGCGTTATGTACGGGAAGTTCGATTGTATGGACCATTTCCCGCTGAGTCCAGGGAGAGTCTTCAAACAGGCAGAGATGCGTGATGGACTTTTTGCGACAGTTCCCGCAGAACGGCCGTTCTCGGTCACACTTGGACTTTCTCTTGCGGCAGACGGAGCACGAAACCGGTACCCTTTGACGCCGCTTAATGTCCTTGCCATCAGTTAGAGGAGAAGGTTCGACAGAGCGTGTGGGCATGGCGGAGTAGAAGTTTGGGAGGCAAACGGGCGTTAAAGTAGATGCGACGGAGTTTTTTTTTATGTTCGATGCCTGTCGATGGGATCTGAAGCGACCTAGTGGGATTAGCACTTTTGGGTCTAGCGTGATCTAGGGATTCCTGGGTTGGAATGTACGTGATTCAACGTTCGTAAAGTCAACTTGAGGAGAAAGGGTGTGAGCTCGATGGGCAGAAAGTTGGGTTTATCTTGTAGACGGTGCTTGGCAGCTTTAATCTATTTCTAAAGCCTGGAGATAGTCTCTGGTAGCTATGTGCCAAATCGGTTTGCGGCTCCGGCTGTTATGTGTATGTGGTTACTATTAACATTCCAGGGTTCACCATAGTCTGAGGAATCAGGAGCTGTTGCAGCACCAAAGTCCGACTGGTGCATAACCACTGAAGCACGTAGCTCAGAGGTGCGAAAACGCTTCGTAGCTAGGACAAACAAAGCAGTGACAAACCTGGATGCAGCATAAATCACGTGGTTATGCAGCTCTTTTAGACTGCCAAGCATAAGCTGCGGGGCAAACTGCCAAGAGTTATTAGATATTCAACGAACCCTGTTATGAGCACCACACATATTGGCGATCGCCTCTGCAGGGAGTTTTCAATTACATGTAATGGTGGTAATAGAGGACCAATCTAGCTGTGCGTTAAACTCCACTGAGTCTTGCCGCAAATGCATTTACTGTATTCTGTGGTAACGGTTCTGCTTGGCCAAGACTGAGAAATGGACCCAAGGAAAAATATATCGGAAAATTTCGAACTTGTTGTGCATATTTGGGAGAGTCAATTTTGACGTCAGATAAAGAGCGTTGATTGGGAGAAGAGCGTGACGATATCAGATCCCCCGGTATAAGGACGCTCGAATCTTAGAGACTGAAAATTCATGAAAGAAGAGGAGTCTAGTGATTGAATAACTGACAGCCGTGGTTGATGGAGCTTCAATAAGGCACCTCACAAAATCAGGATTGCCAAGGAAATTAACAGGTATTATACTATCAATATACTAAACTTGAACGAGTGGCTAATGCCTTACACGTGGATGTCAGTGACTAATTTCTGCCAGCATGATTATACCAAGTTGTATCTCCTGTGTGGTCCTGTATACTTTGCTCGCTGAATATAGACGAATATCCTACGCCTTCGGAGTTGACTTCGACGCCGAAAGCCGTTACGCGTAGTCGCTAAATGGCAGCATCGGAGTACCTTACCATGACGTATGCGCCGGTACAATCGGCAGACATAATTCCTGGGTCTTTGGATTACCAGTGGTGGACCAATGGGGCCAGAAAAAATGCTCCCCCCAAACTACGATAACAACCTGATCAGCGCCTGCTGGATTTAAAATGATGAGCCAAAGGTATATTCGGTGTATTTCACGATTTAAAAGCACAGCTATTAACGCTGCAACCGAGATTTGCAGGCCAGGCCCTGTCAAGCCTAGTCCACGATTCCGTGCCGATCCGAAAGGATTTTCCTTTTGAATTATACAATTAAAAGCCGGTGTACTTTTCTCACCAGCGTGTGATAGTCTCCATACCATACGGGCGTCATTCGACCTTCCGGCTAGCCCCGGCTTCTCTGCTTACCCCTGCTGGCGATGTCTTGTCCTGCGGCCTGCATAGAATGCAGTATCGCAACTACTTTTCAGAGCCTATCCTTAAGACCCGTTTTCTCATTTATATATCACGGTTAGTAACAGAATTGGGTGATATAACTTTATATAGCAACACATATACCGTCAGAGAATAAAGAGTTTTCAACCTCATACAACCTCAGCCTTTTTGCTTAGAACGTGACCTATAGGACGCCCCTTTCAACATCCTAGTCGTCAATACAGATAGCGTCCATCTATCCAACTCCCAAAAGCACAGCTGTATACACCGCAAATTAACAATGAAACACCACCAGAGAACATCATCATCACAGATGATCAACAACCTCCGCATCCGTAATCAGAACCGCAAACCGTTGTCCGATGCCGATCTCTCAGCCTACTCCAGCGATTCGCTCGAAGATGATAAGAAGCTGTTTGATATCACAGACTCTTCCGACCCCCAGAAGCTTTCGGGAACCACAAGCTCCTCTGACGAAAAATCGCCCCTCGGCCCAGCGGAAGATTCACTACAAAAAATGTCGCAAAGCGAACAGAAGATTGTCCTTGACAAATCGTTCAAGAAGCTTCTCCAGCTCGAACAATCGCTTCACCTTCGCCGTAACAAGGAGGGGAGCTTCCGCTCACGTTTCCACGATGGTGCCATGATCCCCGATGATACCACCATCTTTGACAAAAGGTCTTTAAAAGAATCCAACTTCTACGGGTTTTTTGTGGTGTTCTGGCTCGGGGTAGGGCTTGTTATGTTTGACACGGTGCTTAAGCTCTATTTTGAGTTTGGCTTCAGCGCACTTTTCGAGGCGGCCGTGTATTCCACACTTCGCCGCGACGTGTTCAAGGTAGGTCTCACCGATTTGGTCATGTACTTGACGATGTACCTTACGTACGGGGTGCAGAAGCTCGTGCAATGGGGGTATTTGGACTGGGGCCGCGCTGGCTGGATCCTCCAGAATGTGTTGCAATTCTCGTTTTTGCTTTTCCACAACGGGGTGGCGATGTATCTCGGCTACCCATGGATCGCCCGTGAGTTCCTTCTCCTCCACTCGCTCGTTATGATCATGAAGACTCACTCCTATGCTTTTTACAACGGTTACCTCTGGGGAATTCAGCAGGAGTTGACCGCCTCGCAACAGGCCTTGGCTAAGGACGCCATGAATGAATCTCTTTCTCTGGAGGAGTGCCGCAAAAGGTACGAGATTCTCACATCCAGCGTAGAGTTCTGCGAGTTTGAGCTCCTGGCACAGCTGCCCACCACCAGGTTCCCCCAAAACATCACTCTCAACAACTTTTTTCACTATACCATGTTCCCAACCGTGGTTTACAGCATCGAGTACCCGCGTACGGAAAAGATCCGCTGGAAATACGTTGGAGAAAAGCTTCTAGCAATCTTTGGTCTCATCTTCATGATGATCACGCTCGCGGAAAGCTGGATGTACCCCATCGTTCTCCGTGCCATGGCACTCAAAGCAGTTCCGTTTGCCGAAAAGGTCTCGTCCTACCCGATGCTCCTCCTCGACATGATGGCGCCATTCTTACTTATGTATCTTCTTGTGTGGTACCTCATCTGGGATGCGATTCTCAACTGTATCGCCGAGCTTACCCGTTTCGGGAATCGCAACTTCTACAATGCGTGGTGGAACTCCACCGATTGGAGCGAGTTCGCCCGTGATTGGAATGTGCCCGTGCACAAGTTTCTCCTCAGACACGTATACCACTCATCCATCCTGGCACTAAAGTTGAACCGGTTACAGGCAACCATTGTTACGTTCCTTCTTTCCTCTTTGCTCCATGAGTCAACCATGTTTGTGATTTTCCACAAATTCAGGGGGTATTTACTCTTGTTACAGATGTCCCAGTTGCCGTTGGTAGCGCTCTCGCGAACCCGGTGGTTGCGTGATCGGAAGGTTTTAGGGAATGTTGTGTTTTGGATCGGTATTGCCACCGGGCCAAGCTTGATGTGTACCTTGTATTTAACGTTTTAACCGCTTGCCAGAGTGCGTAGCGCGAGGTTGAGCGATTCCATTTTGTTAGAGGTTAAGCGACGCCACTTTATTTGAAGGTATTCTTGCGTATGCTAGATGTTTTAATGGTTAGAACTCGTGCTTGTATATTGTGCTAGGATTTTACTTAGAGCCCACTCCTTAGACATTCAGCTTCACAGTTCTTCAAGTATACGTTCTGAGAGTTAACTCTCCACTTCTGGTCACCTAATTAGTCAGCCTATTGCTAAACCCCAGGTACTTACAGAAATATTTCCATACCTAGTCATTATATACACGCTATTTATACACCTCGTCGAACGGCCTAGTGTCCTTAAAACACGACTCAAACACCTCATCCACGACACGCTCGGCCTGCTCCTTATCCTTGCAGTTGGGGTTGGCGGCCACCGAAATAGCAGCCCTTCTCTTGACACAGGTTTGAAACTTCCTGCCGAATCCGCCGAACCCCGTCTTCTTAATCTCGTTCCACAAGCGACACTCCCCCGACAAGGTTGACGCTCTGATCTCAGAACATGCGTGGTGTCTCAAATCCAACCAGTCGACGTTAAATTTGTTGTGGTCGAATGCATGGACAAGCTCATGTGTGAGCGTGTCTTCGAGGTGGGTCTTGCTCAAAATGCGGTTTTGGCATAAAACAATCCCCAACTCGGGATGGAACCCGCCGCCCATAAGTTCCGGGCAATAGTCGCACACGATGTTGGCATCGGAAATGTTGGCACCCACCTTCTGCGCATTTTCAAGCATGAATCGCACAATTGGTGATGTCTGCATCATTTGGTCGCGGTACGTGTAGCATCTGGCACAGTCTTCTTCGCGTGTCTTTATGGTGAGATCTGTCTCGAACTGCAATTTCGCCTCGGGAGTGAGTCCCAAACCCGTCTGGTAGGTAATCTTTCTTCTCCACCAGGTGAACCCCTTGAGAGAGGCCGGGTCTGATGCAGTGGCTGTAGATGTAGATTCAGACATTGCTCAGGATGAAGTACGAAGGTGAAGGTTGTGGGTACGAGATTTTTCGGCTGCCTAAATACTGCATGTAAGCAGAGAGACAAGGTGAGGAAGACACATGGAATCAAACCATCAAGGGAAAATTCAGTAGGGGCTTAATAACAAGCAAATATCACCCGGTAGACTGGAGCATTTTGAAGATGGTTGAGTCAATTCGGACCGGTGCTCATATCTCCCATGTCTGCGCGTAGCCCAATCTATAGGCCTCATACACCTACTACGTCGCACCTTCGTCTTGATCTATCAACCTATATTTTCATTCAATCACCTAGAATAATAAACCTGTATAAGATATATAATACCTAACTACAATTAAACTATTGAGCTTTAAATCGCGATGAAACCATGGAGCATTCAATCAACCTGACCTCCGTAAGGTCTATCCCCCTCTCTCGGGAGCCGAGCCGCACGATTTTTCATCTTCCTGTACATACCTTATTACGCATAAAATTTTTATCAACAGATGACTCCTTCGCCTCGTCCTTAGCAACGCATATATCACCATGGCTATTAATCTCTGGGTGGCTGCTGCCGATAATGAACTTGAAACTGTGCAAAAATTCTTAGCCAGCGGCGACTACACTGCCAACTCCAAAGATCCAAACGGGTATACCCCGATTCATGCTGCCGCATCCTATGGTCATATCGACTTGCTCCGCTACTTGCTCTCACAGGGCGGCGATATAAATATCCAGGATGCTGAGGGTGATACCCCTTTACACCACGTGGAAGATGTTGACACTGCGAGGATATTGGTGGAGGAGCTTAAGGCCAACCACAAGTTGAAGAATGCTGAGGGCCAAACCGCGGCCGAGTACATCGAAGAAGACGACGAGTTTCCAGATGTAGCACAATACTTGAGATCATTAGTGACCGACGCGGAAGGCAACACAGAAAGTATCTTGGCGGGTATGCCGGCTGCCGGGACCGTAGGCGGCCACGATATCAGGTACACGTACGAAAACAACAACGTGGAAGTGCAGACGACCCCAGAGGAGGACGCCGAGAGGATGAGAAAGTTGGAGGCTATTGCCAACAGTGAAAACCCCGAGGAGGCTTTGAGGGAGTTGGTCAAAGATGCCGTACATCAGCGTTTCCAGGAGTTGAGGGCCGAGCCAGAAGAGTCCAGAAAGAAGAGAAAGTAGTCGCCACTGTACCCTAAATACGAAGTATTATGAATTTTACATCCAGTAGAGCTTAATGAAAACGCTTAATTCTGTAACTTTTCATTTGTAGTGCCCTAAGGTAGGGGTCGGAGAATATGAAATGTTAAATATACTCGGGGTGTCTGATAGCCTCGTGGGACAATCTTGCATCTCTGAAACGTGAGCCGTGTTAGGGAAATAAACCAGTTTCCTGACTTTTGGGGACTCACAAAGGGTAGAAAGCAACAGTTAGTCAGTTCACGTTTGACCAGTGAACGGAAACCTTGCCTTTTGTCATATTACGGCTACTGCTCCCTTTGAATGTTACACCCCTATGTAGAGTTGTCAGGACGAAGCATCATCTTCAGAGGTAGTGCATCAGGGGGATGTCTCTCTGCTACAGTTATTATCACTATTTGACCGGGCTTAACTCCAACCAGCTTTTAGTAAAAGGCTCGTAATACTGGATTAAGAAAAAAAAGCCCAATGTCTGGCTTAAGCCGTCGCGCTTGATATGCATATCCCTGGGGAAAACGAGCATTTTATACCGCATTTGGAGCATAAAGCCCAAGGGACAGGCTTCTAGCAGGGAAAAACAGCCTAAACCGTCCAGATGAGCAAGTTTCATAAAAAATACCGCAAACCAGACGGGTAAAACAGTGATTTGAAGACTAAAAGTACCCTACTTTCAATGGAAAGAGCCAATAAACAGCCATGATCTTGGAGGGGCTATCCCTAATCGGGCCTTTCATGCAGCTTTTTGGTCAATGCAATCGAGTACAGGGTCTAGTCGTTGAACATGAACTTCCTTTGACAACAACTTCAGACCAGGTGGATATATCGGAAGATATTGAAGTTGGTTACTCAAAATAATTCAAAGCTTAAAGAGGAATCTGAACTGTAAGAAAAGGCAGAGACTTTCAGTACCAAACCCCTGGGACAAAAGCTTCCCATCAGGCTAAAGCTTAAAATCCGGTTTCTTCCACTATTGGTCCTACTTCTTGGCTCTACTGCTAATGGCCAATAAAATCTCTCAGGTCTCTCCCCCACCTTCGACCATAAATGTACAAGGTTGAGCCAAAACTCTTGGCATATGCGTTATGCATCCCAAACCGCACACTGAGTTCTCCAGTATCTTTGTCTCTGACAAGAGTATATGAAATGGCCCATCTTTGTAAGCCTATAAATTGAGTCGAGTTTCCCAGTTGTATAATTGTCTCCTCTCGATATTATCCTATTTCCCACTCACAATGGTCTCTATTAAATTTGTCGCCTCTTCGCTTTTCCTCGCCTCTTCTGCCTTGGCCCACTTCAGAATCGTATACCCAGGTGAGAGAAATGCAACTAACTGGGACACTCAAACCACTGGCCCTTGCGGTGGTGCCAATAGAGTTGTTGAGCCAAGATTTCTTTTCAAGCCAGAGGGCTCGCCATTGGAATTGACTCAACACCACTCCTTGTCCATTGGACAGGTTCGCTTCTGTCCTGGCGAGGATTGTAACACTCAAGAGGATTTTTCTGTCATCCTTCTTGATTCCTTCGAACAAACAGGTGCCGGTAACTTCTGTGTCCCAGCCTTATCCATCCCATACAAGACCGGTACAAACGGTACCATTCAGGTCACCTATACGGGCCTGGGTGAGGTTGCTGGCGAATATGACAATATGTACAACTGTCTTGACATTACCGTCTCCGACGAGGGCGCGTCATTCTCCGGTCAATGTTTCAACTCCTCTTCCTCTGTAATTTCTCCTATCAAGCTTGACTCCAATGTTATTTCAAACGCCACCAACATCACCGTGTTGGACAGCTACTTTTCCTCCACCAAGAGTGTGGCTGCTACTGCCTCTGCCAGTTCATCCTCCCGTGACATGGCTGGCATGGATATGAGTGGTATGGATATGTCTGGTATGAGTGGTCATTCTATGACCTCCTCCAAAGCCGCCTCTGCCACCTCGAGTGCTTCCAATACATCGTCCACCTCGGTTGCTGGGGCCGCTGCCATCACCGTTGGTTGGACCGGTGCTGTTGCCTTAGTTTTTGCTGCCTTGGCTTAAATTATTGTTCCCCTTAACAAAACTAAAGCTGGTAAAAATACCGTAAGTAAAATACGCAGGTTCGAATTCCCAATAGCTATGCCACTGTATCTAGATATTACCTGTTTAATGATTTCAGTTGAGCCGGTAAGTCCTCTTAGTCAAGAGTCTGGATCAAAACAGTGCTATATATTTAGATATAATTGTAATAGAAGATGGTTTTAGATGTATAACCCTAACACCAGCACTTTGTCTAAGTTTTCCCTTTTCGTGAAAACCTTTTACGATAGTCTCCGACGCGTTTTATCCGTGCTACTATCTGATTTTAATTTACCGACAGAAATTGGAAACATAGATACGCCAAAGCTTGAAGGTTTTATGTTTCAAATATCCTAATAAGAGACCAGAAGAGAATACAATCCTTTGGATATTATGGACTCAAAATAGAGTGGGGGTCGAGCTGATGGCAAGCTATTCTGCATCACTGGAAGCCTAACGCTGGTTGTATTTGATATCAGGCTGATGCTTTTCGAAAATTGATACTGTGAGATAGATCCAGTCATTGTGGAGTATTTGTCCTTTCCTAAAACTTATATATAAATGATACAAATCTCTGCTTTATTCAATACCCTTTCTGGTTCTTTCTCTCAGACTTAATGCATTGCCTGAACGGCTACTTAAAGCACGCACGTGTACAGAGCTTGATCTGAAAAGATACCGTTTTGGCTGGCTATAAAATATTCAAGTCCTGAAACTGTAAATATTGGAACGTTTTCGGACATCGAAATCATGGAATGACAAAATCTACAAGACTCCACTTAAGCTCTGCTTTGCCTTATCCCTCCAAGTCCAGGTTTAGATCTTTGTCTCATTTCCTGTACACATCTCGCCATCGCCCAGCCCAACGTGCCCCCACCGACTGCGGCGCGTCGTCGGCGGGGAAAAAACTCGACATTTGCGGCCTATTTCTTCCTATCTAGATAGTACCATCTCGCCTGCTTTTAGTTTATCCCCAAAATGCTTTCCCAATTGCTTGCTGCGTCGCTTTTTGCGGCTGTCAGTGCCGAGGAAGTTAAACACTACTCCAACTACACTCTTGAAGAATTGCAGGCGTTCTCGTTCCTCGAGCGCGTGACTCTCTATGACTGGCGCATCGAATCCTTCACCGTGACTTTCACCGTAGTATTTGTCGGACTCTTCTTCTTCGGAAACAGATATAACCAGTCGCTTGTCACAACCTGGTTGGAAAAGCACCGTGCGTTGCTCCAGGCCCAGTTCTTCCAGGTGGGTGTGCATCGCGACGAGTTGTACGTGCGCGACGATGCGGAGAACTACTCCTCGTACGCGACCGGGCGCGCCAACATCGCGGCGCTCAACATCCAGTTCAGGTTGAAGCCGCGCCACAACGTTTTTATTTTTGTGATCGAAACCATCATGTCCTATTTTGTCGATGCTGTTCCAACCCCGCTTGACCGCGTGGAGATCAAGATCACCCCCGGGCCTGATGCCAACGTGGATGCCTTTATTTGGGCACTTGTTTCCAAGAACGGCATGAACGACCACCGCGCGCACAACTATTTCTTGTCGCTCACCAGAACTACCGAATCCACTGATTTGCCCCAGGAGTACGTCTACATGTCCGAGTCGCCGGAGTTCAATACCTTGGCTGCGGGCTTGAAGAAGGTCTTGCCCGGTGCTTCGCGCTTCTTCCGTTTCTTGGCCGTCACCGACCAAGCCCAGGAAAGGCCCCAGGCGCTTGTGGACTTGGTTTCCCAGCCAAAGATCGTGTTGTCCATGACTGTTCCAACCTCCCAGAAGGACTTGGACGCTTCCGTGGAGTTATTGGGTGCTACCCTCAGTTTGGCTGATACCTTGGCTTCCAAGGAAGGCAAGTTCCGCGCAGACGTCTTAAAGAAGATTCTCAAGACCAGAGACAACGAGGTTGCCAAGATCTTGAAGATCCAGGAGGACATTAAGAACGAGGAGTTAACCGATAAGCGCATCCGGGAGAAGCGCGAAGCCAGAGATAAGTTGAAGCAGTTGAGTCCAGAGGAACAGGCCAAGCACGAGGAGAAGGAGAGAAAGAAGGAGGAGAAGAAAATGAAGAAGAAGCAAAAGAAGCAGAGAGTTTAAAAGCCGAAACAATAGAAAAGAATGAGAATTTACATCATTACATTTGTAGGGATTGAGGCGGGAGAGCGCTTCTACGTACAATGGATTTCAGAAAGGGTCTTGGCCATCTGTCATCTGCGGCCAATGGTGGAAATCCCGAGAATCAGAATAGTCAGTATTTATGGAAACCCTTTCAGGCATAATCCATTTTGAATGAAAGTCTTGCCCTTTACTAGCTGACAGCCTCAAACTACAGCAAACCGGGAAATCCAAACCTTTGTTTTTACCAATATTAATTAATTATATTCGACATGCACGCACAAGTTCCAAGCACTCTTTCCCGAGCCACCATTTCATACAGCCTCAATTCTCCCCCTCTAATCCCCTCGAAGTCACTTCGCTGACCCCCTTTTTTGTCAATTTCATAATTTCCTCCCTGTTCGTCTGCTTCAACTTGACTCGGCCCTCCAGAATGTCCACCTCAAACCCTGCCTCCTCCAAGACTTCATCATTCACTGCCTCACGGGCCTCCAACAGCGCCACATACTCTTGATTCTTTGGGTTATTCGCCAACAAATACCGCAAGAGGATGATCAGACGCTCCTTGATGTACGGGTCGTTGTCATCAATATTGCAACACGCCAACGCGAGCTGGAGCCCGTGGAAATTTCGAATTTGCTCCTGCACCTCGAAATTCTCAAACGTGAGAAAAGCCAAGATCTCTACCACGAGAGACTTGATGTGCGGGAAATACTTCTTGGTTGCGTCCTCGATTCTCGTACCACGGTCCTTGATCGTAACACGTTCCGTATGCGCATGGACGTTCCCAAGCAAGCCGACTAAAGTTTCCACCGCGTTGTAATGTGTAAGGAAGCTTCGCGCCTCCTCGTACTTGGCGAGATCTGAGAGGAGGTCCAATAAGATCAAAAGTTGCGCGTGCACGCTCGCCAACTCTGCTGGCTCATGGAGCTGTCGCGGAAGAATGTCGCACGCACGCGCGCTGAGCTCCGCTGCACGCTCCCAGATCCATACAAGCATTGCCGTCACCTCGTAGTTGTCCCAGTAGTCTGCCTTTTGGCTCGTTACCACCAATTGTACCAGCTGTAAGCACAAAAGCGTTTTGTCGCCTCCGACACTACTAAGGAACTCGCCGAATCCTTCGTGCGAGACTATCTTGGTGAGGAGTGTCACGAGCGCAAGCCCCGACGGCGGGAGCTCATGGTCCGTATCGAACCCCACCATTTCTACGAGCAAGTACGATACAAGCTGCTGTTGCTGATTGAGTGCATCCGAGAGGACCTCTGCCGAGGCAAACATGTTGTCGAGGATGCGGAAGGCCGGGAACCGGACATCTTCGGTGGTGAGGGGAAGGGAGCTAAGCGGCGCGAGCCAGTCGCGAAAGGATACACCAATGCCAGCAGAGAGGTTGGCGAGGAGCTGCCAGAGAGCAATGTAGAGGTTGTGGTAGAGAGAGGCGTGTGGTGAAGCCGTGCGGGTCTCCTCGTTAGTTTCTGCCGCCATTCTGGCTAGACAAAACGCATGCCCGTGAATGCCTATTTCCGCGGGAATGCTCTGGTTGTTCACCGCCAAGTTCCGCGCCATAAGCACGGCGCCGCGAAGGATTCTGAGTCTAAACTCTGTTTCGTCGTCGCAGGCTCCGTCCACGATACCGAGTTGGAGAATTTGCACCAATGTGTTCCAAACCACTTCCAGGGCGCTCTCAGTAATCCGGAACTCCTCGTCTATGACTGTGCGCTGGAGCGCGGCACCAAGCTCTGTGAGGGTTCCCGGGTATATGTCTAGGTTGTTCTCCTGGCTGAGGATGGAGAGAACTCTCTGTAGGATTTCTTCCATTTTGGATACTGGAAGGTTGAATATGAAAGCGACGATGAACTGATTTGAAAAATTAATAAAGTTCCAAAAAATTCGATGCAGGCTAAAATACCATGCGAGTTGTGGAGGATGTGCATACAAGTTGAGGTTGACGCATGTGAGAGATTGATGTACTTTCAATGCGTGTAATTGCCATTCGATGGCATTGAATAAAAGATTACAATCTATAGGGTTCTGGAAATTTAGAAATTTTAGATGTACCAGCTGTCACCGATGGGAAGATGGGGTAAAGGATTATGATACCACAGTACTACAGGGGCTCAGGCAATCACTTGAAATATTTTTTTACCGCATACTCTTCGGACACATCAATACTTGTAAAGAATACTCATTAATTTCACCTAGCTGTACTCCTTAGTGACATTGCCTACTCTTTGTTTGATTTTGATATAAAAATAACTTATAAAGAAGTAAACGTCTCTACTAACCATAGCCCCAAGCTCGAGTGATCTACTTTTTTTAGTTACTCAGTCCAGTATATAGCCTCCCTAACCTGGCTACCAACACTTGCATCCGCGCTGCACCATGCAGGTGTAACTTTTATCCACAGCATTTCCCCAACCTTCTCCCTCCTTCCTTCCGACACCCCAATATGCCCAAACATCTCCTCTACTCTTCATCTAGCACGTCCAGAGTGACGTCCAAGTCGCTTATCCGCTCCCCAGCTAAACGAAAGGTACGTACGCCCACTAAGACTCCTACTGTGAAAACACTCGAGCAACTCGTATATATCACAGACGCCACGCTTGACTACCAGCTTGATACCAGCACCGACGTGTTAAATGCCCTAGATCACATTGTGGACAATCTCTGGGAGGATTTTCCGCAGGCTGGCGTCTCTAAAAAGCTCATGCTGGAGGTGGCGGCGTTGCGGCGCGGGATTCCCAAGGCGGCAACGGTTCACCAATTGTACACCGTCTTCCGCGACCAGACGTATGTGGATCGCGAGTTGCAGAGGGCTTTCGCCGATAATACGATTAAGCGTATTCGCGTAAATTCAGACAACGAGTTTCTGATTCGCACAGCACACTACGACGCAGTGTTACAGGAAGGCCTCAGGAAAGACATTTCGCTGGAAACCCGGACCTTATTGGAGCAGTTTTCGCACTTAATGAACGCCTATAACTTTGTCAGTATAGAGCGGGAGAAAATGCAGGCCCACGGGTTTACGCCCCCACAGCTTTCCAAGCTTGTGGATCTCGGTTTCTTGACGCTCTTCCAGACCTCTACCGACTCCACAAGTGTTGTTTATTCTCTCTCGCTTCCAAACATCGGCCTCTTACTCAAAGTGTTGATGCATGCACGAAAGTGGCTCGCAAAGAGCATCACGATCCACAACCGCAGTTGGAAGGAGATCACAGACACTCAGTTAGCGGCCCGGTGGGAGTCCAGTAAGGCCAAATGGAGCGGATTCAAGGGCATCCGCATGACGTGGGTATTGTACGATTGTTTGGGTGCGGGTACTCTTGAAGTGTTCAGAACGCCTGTGGGGGTTGCCTGGAAGTTGACTGGGAAGGTTTAATTGATGGGGACTTGACGAAAGAATTGAAGTAGATGTATCTAGTTTCCACCATATGATCGCGAGCGCTGCAAGTGTAAGACTAAGGCTTTAAACTATCCGGATAATGGCAATAGAGCGTATACGAAGAAAGAAATATACCAGTAAACGGAGTTCGGGCAGAATGTCCTAGTGGGTACGATAAGTTAAAAAGGATGTGGATAAACGGTGCGTGTGGTTAGATAAAATACCTCCTAGCATAAAGGAAAGGGCAGTTACTATTCGGTGGGGAGATAGAATTAATGACCCTTTCTGCTTTCATTTTTGGAGCTACGAGTAGGTCGGTGCCTACCGCTGCCTCCATTTGGATACTTGAAATTACACATGACGCTCGGACACTCTCACCCCATCGCCTACAAAACGTTAAGAAACGGTTATAATCTATATACGCACCGCCTTAACAAATAGAATAACACACCAAACAACGGTTGGCAAAACAAAAGATGGTTTCTGAGGGGAATACAAATCAAAAGAACAATTTTGGCCTACTTACTCAACTCCTCAATAATCGCCTTTTTGACCAACTCAACGTCGGCTCTCTCGACAAACTTCAATCTCTTCTCCTTGGAAGCCAACGCCCTCAACTCATCGGGCAATACGTCATTGTCGAAGCTGTAACCATCGACGCCGGCCAACGCCTGGTTGACGACCTCGGCGAACTTGGCAGGATGGGCGGTAGATAACGAAAGATACTTAACCCCGGCAACACCAGCCGCAGCATCACGTTGGATGTTTCTCAAGGAGGCCTCGACCCCGACGGCGGTGTGCGGGTCAAGTACGTACTTGTCAGTGGCAGCGTAGATCTGCTTGATGGTGGCAGCAGTTTCGACATCAGTGACTCTCTCGGAATCGAAATCAACTCTGGCAGCGCCGATAACAGCCTCAGGGACGGTCACGGAGCCGGTGGTCTTTAATTGGGTCATCCAGGACGCCAAAATAGCACCAGCTTCGTTGTCAGAGCCCGCGGCGTTGTCTCTGGCCAAATACCACAACAATCTCTCAAAGTTCGATGAGATCAAGATATCCATCGCTGGCGAGTAAGTAGCCTTGACCTCAGCTTCTCCCGAAGAGGCAGACTTTTCGTACCTGCCGTGCTTCATGAATCTGTCCAAGATGTCGTTTTCGTTTGTGGCAATCACCAACTTGTCGATTGGCAAGCCCATCTGCTTGGCAAAGTAGCCGGCAAGAATGTCACCGAAGTTTCCGGACGGAACGACGTATCTGACCTTGGCGGCGCCTAGCTTTTTTGTCAAGGCAAAGTACGAGTGGAAGTAGTAGGTGATCTGGGCCAAGATACGCGCCCAGTTGATGGAGTTGACAGCACCAACATGGTACTGCGTGTTGAACTCACTGTCCCCAAAGATCTGCTTGACAATGTCCTGGCAATCATCGAAAGTCCCGGTTACCGAGAGCGTGTGGACATTTGCATCTGGCACGGTGGTCATCTGCTGCTCCTGGATAGGTGAAATACGGCCGGTCGGGTACAAAATAAACACAGAAACATCCTTCTTGCCTCTTAACCCGTAGATGGCAGCGGAACCAGTGTCCCCGGAGGTAGCACCGACCACGGTGAGAACGTCTCTTTCGGCGCCAGTCTTGCCTTTGTTCTTTCTGACCAAGAAGTACTCAAACAAGTTGCCCACAAATTGCAAGGCAACGTCCTTGAACGCGTAGGTTGGCCCGTGGAATAGCTCGAGTAAATACAAGCCCTTTTCTTCGTTGAGCGGCTGGATAGGGGTCACGTCCGCGGCGCGGAACGTGGCATAGGACCGGTCGACCAAAGAGCGCAAGTCAGCATCTGGAATTTCAGACTCTTTAATGTAAAGGCGCATAATGCTGAAAGCCAATTCCTGGAAAGAAAAGTCCCTCCACGTGTCCAAGAAGTCGACTGGGAGTTGCGGAATGGTGGACGGGATGAACAACCCGCCGTCCTTAGCCAAGCCAGTCATTACGGCGTCTTCAAAGGAGACAGCCTGGTCGGTAGGCGAGCGGGTAGAGCGGTAGGTTTGGGTGGACATTGTAGGGAAGGTGTATTTTTAATATGAGAAAAAAGGGGTGGAGTGTGTGAACTGAGATCACTTATAATGAAAAGTCGCCGCAACGCAGGTGTGAATCATCAGTCATAGGTGTGCCGATACCGGAGCGGGTGTGTGCGCACCGGAACCCCATGGGCATCAAAAAACGCATTGGAGTCAACTGGCACGTGACAGAGGATCAGGGCACCGTGCGACAGAAGGAATCGTTTGTCAGAGCTATTAAAATGGGTAAATATAGAAGAAATGGCCGACCTGTACCGTCAACCTTCCTTAGGTCCGTTCGGGTGTTAAATCTATACATCATATCTCATGCATTGTTTATTTATATCAGTAACCGCAATCACGAAGGATCAACCCCCATGCAAATTTGTCAATACCCGTTCGTTGTCTCACCCGTCATCAATTTGATCCGCTCTAAATCCTGCTTCAAGCGTGCCAAGTCGTCAAGCAACTCGGACCCACTACCGGTGGCGGTGGCATTCTGGTAGCCGTACGGGCTCTGTTGTGACGGCACGTTACGTCTGGGCGGTGGCGGTGGCGGGAACATTGGCGACAGAACCGGCGACGCAGTCATTCTTCTACTTCGTGGTGGGGGCGGTGGCGGAGCCAAGCCACCATTTTTTTGGGGTGAAAACTCTGCGAAAGGCTGATCCATCTGGCTAAATGCTTGGTTAGACCCCTGGCTAAATGCCTGGTTAGGTCCCTGGTTTCCTCGAATGAGCTCCAGGGGCGATGAGACGTTGCGAAGAGGCGAATGAATGGCCGGGCTTGGGTTGATACTGCTGGTGATGCTGTTTAAAAAGTCCAAGTGCAGCGAATGGTTTCGTTCCGATATCTGGCTCGGCATCGGCGACGACAGCGATCTGTGCCGCTGCAACACAGGAATCTGGGAAGGCTGGCTTTGGTCCACAAAAAAGCTCGGGGTGGAAAGACCCTGTAGGTTACGCAATGCCTGGTAGTCCACGCCCATACTCTGCATATCGTTAGGTCCTGTACGGTTGGGTTTGAGGAGTTGGGCGTCCTGCTGGAATGCCTGGATTTGCGATTTGTGTAAGCTCTTGTAGTCGATGCCCAAACTACGCATTTCGTTAGGACCAGTCATGTTCGGTTTCAACGGTTTGAGGTCACTGAAATCTGTGTCTTGCGTCAAGTCCATATCCGAGTCGTTGGAGAAACTCAAAAAGCTATAGCCAACGTTCGCAGGCTTCCCGCCAAGCGACATGCTGTCAATGCTGCTAACCTGGTCAAAGTTGTGTATCTCAGGTGACATTTCTTTGAGGATTTTCGCCTCTTCCTCGCGCGTTTCATGCGGAGAATTCATCATCGTTACCGGATGGTTTAGCGTGAAATTGGCATTCCCATTAGCCTGTCCGAGAAGCTGATCCATGGGCAAGGAAAGGTCGATGGAGGATGACTGGGACTCAGGGGTATCCGATCCCGTCACCAACATCTCACTGAATTTCACGGCCTTCTTCTTGCGGCTCTCTTGGGGATTGACTCCCGTGAGCATGAAGCGGGTGAAGCTATCGAGATCGAGCGGCGCGGAATCCGGCTTCGGCTCCGGTTCTGGCGAGAGATCCCGCTTGCGTTTGTTCGCTTCAGCTGTGCTTAGAATTCCTATTGGTTTGGGGATCGGCGCTGGCCGCTGGATCACCGTCTTGTCGATCGAAGCCTCGACGCAGTCATCCAGGTAGTAGTGGCCGACCATGCGGAGCAACGCAAAGAACTGACCCACGTTCAAGCTGTCACGGTACTTCAGAAAGAGCTGCTCGAGCCGCTCCTTGAGCCAGTTCTGGAGTTTGAAGTTGGTGAAGAACGTCCAGATCTCTGCCAACGCAATGGTGGTCTTCTTAAGACCCTCCGGGTACTGGCTACTCACTGCGAGAGAACGGCTAAGAATGTTCCCATACCAGCGGAGATAAGTCCGGGCTTCAAGGGGGGAGAGTTGTGATACCGTTAGCGAAAGCGGGACGTCTGAGGTGGTCCATGACGATGAGACATCGGAGTCGGTTCGTGGCGGCGGTGGTGGTGGTTGTCTGGCACCAAAAGAGACAGATGGAGGCGGCGTGGGCGTAGACGCTACAGAATCACTTTTAGGGATGTTCAACCATTCTAGACCGCTCATAATTGCGCTAGATGTAGAAGGTGGAGTAGAGGTGGTGGATCAAGTGCGTTTTGCTATCAACTTATCGGAAGCGCCAAGAATAAGGAGGTGGTACGAGCACGACCTTCACAGGGCTTTAAATGGTAAGTCCCTGCTAATCGCAACAAGATCAAGATGACTGTTTAACAACTCAGATGTTAATATATAGACACATTTGCTGTACCATGTTGGTTATTTATGCTGGATTGTGTTGGTATAAGGGGAGGAGATATACCCGGGCTATGCTTTGATGGTCGTACCGGGAACGAAATAGTGTACGTATGCGCGGTGAAGTCATATGAGCTTGGCTGCTAACTCTATAAGGACCGTTCTCTAAAACAAGATAATACCTGATTTCGGAACCTCCTTATGCTTTCACTTTTTGGTTCTATTTCAGATTAACAAGCTAGCCTCTTTGCATTCTGAATGGGATTTTGCCGCTCTGGTCAAGGGATATCGTATCTTTGTGGGTCTGAGTTGGCTTGCTTCCTAGACGCATTCTTAGAGCTACTACAAACGCACTTTCTAATTCTCCATAAATGATACCCAGATCTACATATGCTTATTGGAAACTTTGAAGAGATGAAAGGTTTGCTACCTGCAGCGAAATCTGGAGCAGATTGAAGACTTTAATTTTTTAGTGTATTATCCGCATACGATTATAAAACACCAGATATGATGGATTGGCAAATCATATTTTTACCAAACGGGCTTATATATGCAGGACTGAAAAGTTGTATAACTTACTTCCTTTTCTTTAGGCAATCATTGCAGCCAAATATGAGTCGTATCTCGAAAAACGTGTTTAGCTACTCTGATGAGGAGGATCAAGAAGATGACAGGGAAACTTCTCTCATGGCTGCCCGTAAACAGGCGGAGGAGCGTGTCCGGAAGATGGAGGATGAGGAGGACTACGAAGCCATGTTCAGCGCGCCAGTCCAACCAAAACCGGTAGAGAAGCCTCCGGTAAACGCAGCATCATCTAGATACATCGAAAAGCTTCTCCAGGCGAAGCAGCGACGTGAGACTGACCGCGTGTTGTTGATTAACAAGAAACAAGGCCTCGTGCGAGCCCAGGAGGAGGTAAGCGGCCAGTACAAGGATAAGGAGATATTTGTGTCCAAATCGTACCAGAAAGCACAGAAAGAAGCACAGTCATTGGTAGAAGAGGAGACAGTCTTGTCACGACCGGTTTTTCTCTCCAACTTGGCGCTAAACCGTGCAGAGTCCGCTACTCAGACAGTTCCCAAGGTCAAAGTCTTGGCTGCCAAAGAAGAGGTGCCAAAAGAGGTGAAGAAACCGATGCCAAAATTCACATACTCGTCAGAGGAAGAATCGGAGGAGGAGCCCGAGCCGGAAGCGTTGAGTGCAGGGATGAACGTTAACCCTGCTAAACAGCCTGAGGTTTTGGTAGTGGATTTGCGGGATGTAAAATCGGAAGCAGAGTTGAGCGTGTTTCGCGAGCGGTACTTTTTTCGCAAGAAGGCCGAAAATAGCTTGGTCGGATGAGGGTCTACCCGGTTTTACAAGGAATATTACTCGCTCTCGTGAAGGTTACGGATAGCAGTACTAGGAATTACCATTTTCGAGTCAGTTTCGTTAATATTAGACGACGTACTCCAGTTTATTGCAAGGTGAGCCACAGGTCGGTTTTATACGAACAATTCCTACGAAGAAGATTGTCTACTCAGCCCTGACAATTGAGCTGAAAGCTGGATAAGCAAGTCAATGTCTTGTATCTATAGCGACATTAGACGTGATCGCTGGTGTAAGTTAAATAGCCATCAATATGTGGTATATTGAGAATTAAATGTTGATTATGCTGGCTTAATTTATATATAAAAAGGAAAGGGTAGCTCGTTATACAGGTTCAAGTAGATGAGGGGACTAGGTCGATATGGCATAACGATAACATGCCGATGTTATATCAATATTGGGGAAAGGTACGCACATGGTTATGCTGTCTTACCGCAAATCATATGGCTATGGATACAACAGACTATCCAACCTTGGGATGTTATAGAGCGCATTAATAGCTCTCATTGGAAGGGGTCATACATTTGGACATCATTTAGGACTGGTATTTAAACGATGTTTGATGTCTGTGTAAGCTCAAGGACTGAGAATTGTTTCAACCTTGAACCTACACAGCGAGGGTTATACATCTAAAATGCTGTAGACCCTCGGGTATTGGAGCTCTGGGCCCTATAGTAGGACCCTCTACATCACTATATGCTTCAAGCGGATGCCTGTTTCATTCTATTTTCATAAATACAGAATTTCGAACTGTCAAATCCGAAACTGTGCCATTTCAGATTCACCTTATTGATTCCTTTCATAATCCACACATGTCCCTTTCAGACTTTTTGTTTCTCTTCCCCTCAATTAAGAACCCAATAAACTCTATAGAGTTGGCTGGGGGCTCAACGTTCGTAACAGCCAGGGACATCAACATGGGTCTTGTTTTAGGGCCTCACGTTCCTACTACTCAGCGTCTCTGACATGGGCACCCTAGCCCTGCCTAATATTTTCGATGATCGAAAAACGTGTAAGCAACTCCTAAAGGGAGGGTCTGCGCTGGTCATCGTGAAACTAGGACTAGGTCTGGTGCCTGGCGGTTCCATCTCTTTGGCAAACCTACTGTTTTCACTCCATTCGCCCAAAGTGCCCAGGCGCAAACTTTGGGTAAGCAACTTTAAATATCCCTAGAAACGGAAACTTTTGCCAATCATCCCCCAACATATTAACCAAACCCTACCGTTTTCTGCACGAAGCAAGTGTGGTGAGCTCACCCGTTTGCAGGCACAAGCTCCATTTCCATCATTTCCTGGTGGGGTTTCCGTGACTACTCTGCTGAAAGGAGATTTATTTAGAAATCTTGCAGTGCATGCGTCAGTCCTCAGATTGATCTCATGTACCGCTGATCAGAGAAATGTGGCTTGGCTTGACTTAATACTCTCCGTAACTACCCCAGCGTACCCACATCTGCGACTTAAGGCCTAAAATCCAACGATTGCCGCGCGCTAGAGAGCTGTCTATATCCCAGTTATTGGACAGAAGAGGTTCAATATTGTAGGCACCGCATGCATGCCTCGGGCAATGCAGTGTAGTTAATCAAATGCTTGACCGCACAGCTCTCTTCGCTCTGCGAGTGCAATGTGGCCTAGTAGCCCACCTGGACATGCTCGCCCCCCTCAGTTGAATAAGCGTAAAGATCTATTGCGACAAAAACAATAAATCACCGAGTAGTCTGGATTATAAAGCGCCGCCTCATTCCTACTCAGTACCGGTAACCTTTCAACCCCCCTTCCATCAATCTGTTGGCTCCTCCAACCTACTGAAATCACAGCCCTTGCACAATGCGCTACGATCTCCCAATTTTGGGCCGTATAGAGTCGTTCCCCAGCTACTCAAACCCATCCATCACCTCTTCCAGATCTAATATATCCTCGTTATTCGATAAGATCAGCCGTGCCCTCTCTCATGATACTGGTTCTATCGTCTCCGCCGCCCTCTCGTTAAACAATCCCGGAAAGGCCGTTCGAGACTCGGAAGTTCGGCTCTCACGGGTAGAGCTAATTTTCACGGAGGAGGAAATTGCAATCCTTAAGTTCACATGGTCCTTGGAAGCTATGGGAACGGAACATGAGCAAGAAATCGTGGACCCGAGGTATTCCCTCTTTGGAACATCCTATTTCTGGAATCAGGTATATGGCATCGTTTTAGAGTCACACCCCAATGCAGGGAATATGGTTCCAACAGTGGACCACCAAACACGAGCATTCGCGGGAATGATGTATCTTTGCATGCGAAACTTGGAAGACTTGACCAAGTTGGATGAATACTTGGCGAGTTTAGGCCGCAGACACAGCAGGATGTTTGGTGCCCAACCCCCTCACTTTGAGGCTGTCGGGGTTGCTGTGATCGAAACGTTTCAACAGTACTATGGAGACGTTTTTACAAAAGAGATAGCGGCTATTTGGATCAAGCTATACTGCTTTTTGGCAAATTCAATGGTCCAGGCTTCGCTCTATGATCCGATAATTATAGAAAATAAGTTGGTCTTTCCTACGCTTGTGAAAGCTGCTGAGGAGTCTGACACCCCTTCCGGTAAGCTCCCCGAGGAGGCGAGGGGTGCTGACAGCGTTGCCGATGAAGATGCAGAAACCATGTTTCTTGACTTCCCAGTTGGTCAAAAGGGAATGGATATACTGCGAAAGAGAAGGCGAAAGCGGTTGGGGGACCTTGCTTCCAAGGTGTTTGGTGAGGGCTACAGCACCCATAGCCAACCACTAAAGTCATTGCTGAGTCCTACCTAGCAGGATTTGACGGCCAAATGCTAGAGAGGGGAATCAGTAGTAAGGTATGGTATGCCATCCGAAGAAAATGGTGTCTGCTATGCTGTATCATCCACTGTAAACCATGTCTCTCCAAATTTTGTGACATTGCCGTACTGATGTTCCCTTGTATAATGGTTCGGTTGTGAAACCAGTGATGAAACTCTTTTGCTGATCCCGCATATGCAAGATTTAGTAATACAGATCTGAGATGTTAGGATCGGCGTATGTTCTGAAGCTAGCCAGTCTACCACAAGCAAGAGAGCAAAATACTGGGTATGAAAAAGATACGTATAATTTTGAGATTAAAAATTAATCCACAATGTATAATGCAAAAGTGGAGTCCGATGGGTGAAATGTAAACTGGTGCCTGGTTTGAAAATTTAATGTTAGAGGTTTTCGCTCTTGATCTGGCTCGAATCACACCTGCATGGTGCCGCCATTAGATCAGCCAGAATCCGATTTTTTTCACCCTTCCCACCCCCGCTGAATGTGGCCCTTAATCCATACAGGTCCTGTGCCGCTGATCCCCATAGTCTGCTTTATATGCACGATGCAACAGGCATGGCTTTAATAGCTGTGTGGTGCCTAGACCTTAAGGCACGTAAACAAAAATTGCAAGCTCCCACGCCCCTCTACAAGATGTACCATGAAAGGTCCGAGGATCTTGCTCGGATGGGGAAATTCTCCTTAGCAAACCTTATGTTATACTTTAATCGCCTTAAGATGCCCGGTGTTACATATGCCACCTAGTTCCACAGTAGCATAATGCGCCCCAGTAAGCGCAAGACATGTGATGCCCAAAGACAAGGATCATGCTTCGCGTTTCGTGTCTAGGGAGGCCCGTGGTAGAATAGCTCTTTGTTCTACGGCGCCTTATAAATGAACCCTGTCACGCATGGCCAGAAATTACCATTGTAGTAAAATGGTACACTGCTCACTGAGAACCAGAAAAGGCAACCCCATACCATTTAAAATGCTAACTGCCAGCACCAATCTAAGTTTACTAGGACCAGCTGATATTTCCAAAACCTCACCCTCGCCGGTTGGCTTCGGTGATTCCGTATCGGATTTATCCTCCTTGTTTGACAAGTTCCCGCTTTCGCGCTCCCATGATACAGACTCTCTCGCTTCCAATACTCTGATTTCTAATAGTCCCGTGAAAGAGACAAGACATACGACCGGCATCTACTCGCATATGGAGGCAGTGTTCACGGAGGCAGAGATCGCCACGCTTAAGGCCACATGGATATCGGAAGCTGTGGGTACAGCCTATGAAGGCACGGTGAACTCCAAACAAACGCCCTTTGGTACTATTCACTTTTGGGAGCAAACCTATGCCTGTGTTCAACGAAAACAGCCCTCTGCGGTGGCGTTGATGCCGGCCATTGACCACCAAACTCGCTCTTTTGCCGGGTTGATGCATCTTTGTATGGAAAACATTGAATGCTTATCCACCTTAGACGGATATTTGGCCAACCTAGGGCGAAAACACAGCAGAATCTTTGGTGCGCTGTCACGTCATTTCCAAATTTTGGGGGAAGCGGTCGTTGAGACACTACACAAGTACTATGGGAAAGTCTTTACGCGAAAAGCAGTCGCTCTTTGGATCCGTCTCTACTGCTTCTTGGCCAATTCCATGATTCAAGCCTCACTCAATGAGCCAACCCTTATCCGAGATGAATTGGTGTACCCTACTTTACAGTCCACAGATAATACAAGCATATCGCTTATAAGGTCTACGGATGAAGATATTTCCAGAGATGATTTCGAGAACATGTCTCATGATTTACCGGCAGAAATTAGATTCTTGGGTACGTTCCAGAGGAAGAAGCGTCATAACTTGGGTGCATTAGCCTCTAAGTACTTTTTCTAGCCAGGTCGGCCTTGAGCTAAAAACTCAAGGTTGGGAAGCTACTCAGAGTAGTCACCTAAATCCATTTACGGAAAAGTGGGTATATTGATGAGAAGTATGGATTAAAGGTATGTGTTGAGGCAGTTCTTCTATCTCCCTACTGATCAGTCTATTCATCTATCCTTTCTAGTGTGATTTTAATTGAATATTTGGACATTCACCGAGAAAGATCTTAGAATTCGAAGCATTTACATATTTGGGCGGTTGCTGAAAAAGTGTATATACACTAGCTCCTCGACCTCGTCTCCTATAATGTTACGCCAAATTCCTTTGTCCCGGTAACCATATATTAAACCCAATCGAACAAAAAAATGGGAAACAATTCTATTTACATATACAACAGTAGAAACCTTCCATGGCTTCCACTGCTGACATAATATCTACCACGTGCTTAGTACCGCTGGTATTTCCGCTCTGGTGTCTTCTTCCGCTTGAACATCTGGTCTTCGTACTTCTGCATCATCTCAAACTCTAACGCGTCCAATGGGCCCTCTTCAAACTCTGGTGTGTAGCTCAGCTCAGTCCGTTTTGCCAAATACTCCTCGTACATTGTATCAGGCGGCGTAATCACTATAGCACCCTTAGTTTTCAGTGAAGTCCTAGCTTTTACCGCTGTGGGGACGGCTTTGGTTTTCACCACCGGTTCTTTTTTTAAATAACCGCTTTCGTCGTCCTGGGGGGCATACTGTTGCATCTGTCTAGACTTTCTCCGAACGGCCTTGAACTCATCCTCATCCTTGGCCACTTGCAACTCGATAAACCGATTCAACATTGACGGGGAGTACTGGCTATCAATATCAGCAAACACTGGGACACGCGGAGAGTACTCATAGTGAGACAAATCCAACGAATCAGCCTCGCCTAAGAGAGAGCCGTGAGACGTGGCACACTTTGTCAACGTTTCTTCGATGGTCAACGACTCGCCTGGTCGGATAGGTACCAGGTTGGAAGGCGTGACACAATCCATATCAACCTCCTTACGCAATACGTGGTCCACGTCGACGGCGCTGAAGAACGCACAGGACTGAGGGATCTCACTGATCCCTAACTGCTGTGCAAACATCGCTCTGGTCCACAAGTTGCAGATCTGCATTAATAACGTAGTTTTGTACTTGTCCTCTTCCTTCACCATGTACCGCACCTCATCGTGGACCGTAATGAGTAATCTGGCGTCGACTTTGTACAAGCGAATGAGGTACTCCATCCCAACGAGAAGCAAGTGCAAGTAATCCACGCCGGACGACTGGATCGCCCAGTTAATACGTGACGGCAAGTAGCTGTTGACCTTTAAATATTTTTTGGTCAACGCCTGGGTGATCCCTGCTCCCAAAATCGGCGTCCGAGGCACCTCTTGCTCCGCAATCATCTCCAACCGATTAAACACCACGCTTTCACTGCCACCGAACCAAGTCATCTTGCCGGCAAACTTCGGCCCTGAGGGAAGTCGTTTACCCTTGGTCGCATCGTACAACTTCTGGGCCGTCTCTGCGGCCTGTTCCTCGGTCAACGTCGGATTGAACTGCTTTAACAATGTGCATGCAAACTTCAATCCGGCCCCGTAGATCCGCCCGTAGTTAAATACCTTGGCTTCGTTTCTGCTGATTCCCAAAATGTTAGCGGTCTTGGAGTGCAAATCCGTGCCCTCGCTCTTGGTCCCTTCAAGCGTCATCCAGCCCAACGCCGTGCCGCCGTGAAGCTTAAAGATCGAGTCACCGACCAAGGATGCGATCCAGAGCTCTTCGGAGTCTACATCGGCGCCCACAAAGCAGTAGCCTGGTGGAGCCTCGATCAAGGATTTCAACTCGGACCCGATTCTAGTCTTCTTGGCGTTGGAGGCGGTGAGCCAGGTGTTTTCAACAGATCTACGAGTTACCGTTCCCATCGACTGGATTTTCGGGAGGATGATCCCCATTTTGGACTCGGTGCCGAAGTCTCGCTTGTTCTTTTGATCATCGTTGTACACAACAAACTGCTGCGCAATTCTCAGACGGGACGACACCCAATAGGAGGACATGGAGTTCAGAACAAATGCCTGCTGTGCGTGTTCAAACTGCGACGTCAATATTCCCTTTTCAGCAAACTTATGGTACGCCTTGCTCATCAAAATTGCACACCGCTGATTCGGGCCGTCGGGGTGCGGGACCCGAAACAACTCATACTCAAAGTTTCCCCGCAACTTTTCCAGAAGCGCAAGATCTGTCTCAGTGGCCTCAAAGTCACTCACCTTCTTTGGGCCAGTTTTCTCCCGTTTCTTCGGTTTCGGGGCTTTGACCTCAGGTTCAACCTCGATCTCCGGCTTCATCTCCATCTCGGGGTTGAGCTCTTTCTGGATGAGCCGCTGGAGCCGACGATCCTCTGCACGGCGCCGGACCTCCTCCCGACCTGTGCGAAACTCACACACGTTGTAGTTCTTCTTTATCATCTCCTGGACCCTGCTAAGGGGCACTTGGAAGCACCAGCCTTGACTGTCGAACCAGACAATGGGACATCCCTCCCATTGGAGCTTGAAGAGAAGGCAGGCGATCCTGCCCTTGCTCTTGACCACGGCTTTGTCGGAGCCGGTCGGACAGAGCGACTTGTACCACTCGGGATACCCCGGCATGCGCTGGTTCTTGCGCGGAAGGCCCTTTTTGGTGTATTGCATCGGGGTGATCTTCCAGTCAAGCTGCGACAACCAAAAGTCATCCTTCCAAGGTTCAGATGCGTCTTCTCGCATGAGCACCGCCTCCTCTGCTAGGTCGCGCAACCGCTGCTCGACCTTAACAATGCTCTGCTGGTACACCGCCTCGGAGTTGGCCACAAACGCATCCCACTTGCGCGTAGTGGGCAAGAACGACGTCCCAATCTGGCGCAATGCGGCGAAGGACACCGGGTGCGGCACGTGCTCGCGGAACTTTGGAAACGTCTTGGCAAACACCTGGAACGTGGTGTCGACGTCTGTGGCACAGTACAGCATCAATCGCGCAAAGTTCTCGCGGATGGGCTCCGCGTCCTCGAGCGAGAAGTAGTCGCGGTCCGCTTTGTCCATCGTGACTCCACAGTGAAGCTCGGCCACGTAGGCCAAGGAGTTCATGCTAGTCACCTCCAACCACGGGTCATCCTCTCGGTCCACAGAGATGTCATTCATCAAGTCAGAAACATCGGTCTCGTTGATATCAAAGCCGGAATTCGCCTCTTCGCGGATGTACTCGTCGGCCGTACGCAACTTCTTCTTGTGCTTCATCCAGGACCCGCGCTGCCGCGAGCTCAATCCGTTGATGGCTACGTGGAGACTCATTGTGTCGAGGTAAAATGCCTTCGACTGCGTCATGTGGTACTCTTCAAGAATTCGTGACCGGTCGTAGCCCACGTTGTGCCCCACAATCAACTTCGGAGCCCCATGGCACCCCATGGGGATCAAGTGCTCCATCAGGGTCGACTCTTTGGTGAGAAACGGCGAAACCCACGCGTACCACGCTGTCTCGCTCACGGCAGTCGCCATCACCGGATAAGGCGAGAGCTTGTATAGGCATTCTACGTCAAACACGAGCTTCTCCTCAAGCGGATACTCCACCTTGCAAGGTTTTTTCCCCTTGGCGTACCGTGTCCAGCCCGATTGGAATATCCATGCGTCTTCCTGGGGAAGGCTGGGCGTAGATTTCTGGGAGAACGTCGTGGCGTACTCGAGATACGGATCCGCACAGAAGAGGCCCAAGCGGTGAAAGTGCTCGTCCAAGTCGCGGCCCTGCAACGGTGGGATATCAAAGGCGATGGGGTCCGTAATGAGTGTCTTTTTGCCTAACAAATCATTATTGGCGAGGTACTTTCGCGCTAGCGCGATCTTCTCCTGGAGATGGGCCGGCAGGGTTGTAGAGCTTCCTCGGCTCTTACTCGATTTTGCGCCGAGCCGTGCTTTTAGCGTTTTGGGGTCAATGGGGTTTCCCGGAAACACCAGGTTATGGAGTTGGGCAGAGATGTACTGGATCCCGACCTCGTTCACCCGCGGCTCTTGGCGTAGCGCGGAGAAGGTGTTGAGGTACCGACATGCCTTTCCGCCCGGCATGGGCAACCGGCGGCTAAGTAACATGTGATTGGGGGGAAAGCAGCTATTAGTAGAATCGATGCTGTGTTATTGTGCTGAATTGAAGGTGACGGTGCTGATTCAAGTGATTTCGGTGAACCGCCGAATATCAATAACGTCAAGTTTTGCTCTGGGTTTATAAACTTTTGTTCACGTGATGTGCAGCCGCACCCATGCGGCTGGGTGCTGATAGAGGTGCCGGAGGTTTGTTATCTGTTACTCTCCCAGGTTTGTTATCTGTTACTCTACCAGGTTAACCTCAGTTTCGTTGGTAGGGGAATCACTCTTTGAATTTTAAAGGCTGGCTGTTTGACCATTAAAGCACCATGTCTGAGGAATAGCCCCACCCTCTTGAATACTTACAACTATGCCGTTCCTCTAGCATGCCTTGTTCAAAAGCCACGATTATTGTGGTATCAAATGTTTGTCCGGTTGTCCAAATTAGTCTTTTTCAGCATGTCCTTATTCGTCCAGTTTAGAGCTTGCAAATTGTTGAAACTATTCCTGCCATCACACGAATACGGCATTACTTAGCCGCTCCTCTCCCCTGTCCGTTCCGTAAGCAATATGTACCGGATATCCATGGACTAGCACATGTGTCACGACGTCCGTGAGCATTGTGCGCTGGTTATCTCATAGCCCTCTAGAGAGGTTCCCCCCCTCCCCTGTGGCCCTCAGTAAGGGGCGCGCCATAGATAGACGTCGATAGCGTGTAGGAAAAACCGATTACCGAAACAAACCAACAGCCATTTCAACGTCTATATCAGACACTTTTCGTTTATCCCACCTCTCTGTCCCCATAGCACCATATATTACATCTGAATAATGTCTGCCGCTACTGCTTTGAGTAACGACCAAGTACGTATATGCCCGATTGGCGCTATTCCTTTGAGCAACTGAGAACTAACACGACGTAGGTCGCTTCCGAACTCCGTAAGATGGAGGCTTTCATCAAGAAGGAAGCCCAGGAAAAGGCCGAAGAAATCAAGATGAAGGTATGTATGTTAATTGGTGATTTGAAAAGAGTGTGATACCATAGGATGTGCATTTGAGATTGTTTTCTCTGTTCAGCAAAGGAACTGGTAATCCCTGAATACGTTAGTCGTTGAATTAATCGAGATTACACACAATGACATTGCCAGTGACAATGTTATTATCCTTTGAGACTGTTGGTTACATCCGCGACAAAATAGGGCTGCAATGGGACACTAGAGTATTTCATTTTCCGAATTGCCCATCTATTGATAAATCATGCTGCTGCAAGGTATCTTCGGAAGGTCTACTGGGCTTTGTCCGGGGTTTGTCCGAGGTTTGTACTCCACGGTAGAATTCAGCCTCTTGATTGGCGTGTCCTACTGTTTGAATCTGTTAGACTATGGTCTTGGATATGACACGTCCTACTGCTCATAATGCTCTCTCCATCTCCACGCCTTACCCTAGCAACTACTAACTCCTTTAGGCCGATGAGGAATACCAGATCGAAAAGTCCACCATTGTGCGTAACGAGACGGCCTCTTTGGACACCACCTACCAAGCCAAGTTGAAGAAGGCAGCGTTGGCCCAGCAGATCACCAAATCTACCATCGCCAACAAGACCAGATTAAAGATCCTCTCTACCCGTGAAGAAGTCCTCAACTCCATTTTTGATGACGCTGAGAAGCAATTGCAATCCGTTTCCGCTGACAAGACTAAGTACAAGCCACTCGTGACCGGTTTGATTGAGGAAGGTTTGTTGGCCTTATTAGAAACCGAAATCTCCTTGCGTGTTCGTGAGGCCGACATCTCCTTGGTCAAGGAATGTATCCCAGCTGCCGTCAAGACCTTGGAAGACCAATCTGGCCTCAAGTGTGAGGTTAAGGTTTTGGAGAACGATTTCCTCAGCGCAGATCTGGCTGGTGGGATTGTCATTATCAATTCCACCGGTAAGATCGAAATTGACAACACCTTGGAAGAGAGATTGAAGTTGTTGAGCGAGGAGTCCTTGCCTGCGATTAGATTAGAGTTGTACGGACCATCCGCCACCAGAAAGTTCTTTGATTAGCCGCAAAAGCTTCATATGCTATTGTCTACCTAATTTATACTTCTTTTCCCGGGTCCTAGCCTTTCTTTCGTGCATTATATTCTCTCCTGTTTACCTCTCGTAGTCAATCATTTGTGGAGTGACTAGGATCTGGCTCCGAAATAGATGTGAAGCCTCTCAAGTGATTATATAAAATTGGATTGGCATCAAGATATCAAGGTTACTACATCCGGTTCGCTTTAAAAAAATACCGTGATAATTATGATTAAATTTGTTATCATTAGGTTAAGTTTTTTTTTTTTTTTTTGACGAATTGTCATACGACAAATTACTTATGGCTTTAACAGAATTTGGGGATGTTTGGTGCTCCCGGGCAGAGCTATGCTAATCTTCAATCTCTTCGTATCTCTGCATCAACAAGCGCTTGTACTCGTCCATGTCTGTGTCCCACAATTGCGCAGCCTGTGCGTTCAACGGCGAGCTGTTGTTTGGTTCTCCCAATAATGACTGCAAAGACAACATGATCGTCTGGACGTTATAGATCGCCGACCACTTTTCCTTCAATATGTCGAGGCAGATGTTTCCTTTCATATCAATGTTTGGGTGCCACATCGGTGACACAAACATGATGGTTGGCGCGGTGTATGGGTAGTTGGATGGAAAGTCTAAGCTGATTTTAAACACCAAGCTCTCGTATGGGGTACCCTGGGGACCTTCAATCGTTCCCGTCCACTTCAAGATGTTAGTGTCAGACTCGGGAAAGGCAGAGATCCCAGGTGTGCCGCTCATCATCAACTGCACAAGCTCGTTCTGTAGCCTGTTGGTAACGGAGTGGCCATCCGGGACAACGCCTTTCTTCTGGGAATGCATAACGGAAGCGGACATGATAGGGGCAGCGAGACGGTTATGGGTTATGGTGGCCGCGGATGACGGAGTGGTAGCAATGGGATAGCAAGATGCCTGCAAAGATTCAATGAGCTGCTAGAAATCTGAAAGGCAGCGCAGGGTGTGAGAATAGAAGTTTCTTAAGATGATCCAACCTTTAACGCGGCACAGATTTGACAGTGCATTTTCTTACCCGATGCGGCATTGTAAACACAAATTAAATTGACGTGCACGTGATATATCAGGTGACATATCAGGTGACATATCAGGTGACACGTATTTCAGCTGCCCCTGCTACCTGTGGGCGGCCATCCTGTAGGCTGGTCTTCAAGGCGGTATTGGCCCTAAAACAAGGAGGCATACGTGTCAGCCTGGCACCTGTGCAGCAGCCCCCGATCTTACTGCAGGCGTTACCACTAATGCGAGAGATACGGCGCCGGAGCTTCCCCTTCGCAGAAGCTTAGCTCCATAATTGATAGATCCACCCCGCTAAAGAGTGGGATAGAGCCTCCGTATTTGACGCCCTCGTATATCGAGGGAGAACATAGACGCAGGAAGCTACATAATCTCACTTTTGTCGTCAAGACTCCAAGTGGCGCCACAAATCTGCCACCGACAGAGATTCCTCCTTTGACGAAAAATCTCAAACCTAACTTGACGAGCCGGAAGAGCTTCACGAATCCCTCCAAACCCAGTATAGGGGAGGCCCCGGTACCTTTTGCAGCTGTTTATTGAATCGCCCTGACTCCCCATTGTGGGTCTAGAATGCGTATGCAGATGCGTTTCCGATAGAGTTATTAAAGTACATGGGTGAATTTGGCGGTTACCTTCGAATGCAAGATAGGCTCACTAGAGCAGTTTACAGTTGTTTCAGAGTGGGAAAGTATGCGCGTTTTGGAAATGCCGGAGAGTTGAATGTTGAGTGTGTGGGGAGATTTACCGAGTGCATACGGACATGGCCCTGTGTATTCATGGATATGGGGCTTGTAAATCTCCGGACACTAGTGGTCTCACTAAGGATCCACAACCCCATTCGACGGTAGCATGCAGTCTAAGAGCCACGTTTAAGTCGGCTAAAAAAATACCATGATCCGTAGATTTTAGAACCTCTGCGTATGTGGTTCTAGCGAGCGTTTGTAGTACAGTGACGGTATGCCAGATTCTGCTTGCAACAAGTCTCATATATGCAGTAGCGAGCAAGAGATATCGTAAAACCACGCTCGTTCCGTCGGACTTTCCGGCTGCCGGGAAAAAAAAGGTACAATTGCGAGGCGTGGTAGATCAGACTTGAGAGATCAGATTTCCAGCCTGGTGGGTCTCTAAACAATCTGGATTGGGACATCCCTGACACATTGCATGGGCCCAGCATCGTCACACTCTGCTGTCTAAACTCTCGCCTTGTAGTGGCATACCCAGGTCAGTGAAAAAGTGAGTCAGAAATCTCGTAGCTTAGCAGGTAAAACCTATACCGGTCCAGTCATCGGAAATGAAGCTTTCGTGCTTCTCCAGAGATCCCATTCTAGTTCGTATCTAGCCTACAAAGGACCAGTTAAATTACTTCTAATGACCGGTTTGTGTAGAAATTCACCTGTCCTTTATATTTTTAGTCTAGCCTCGTGTACGTGGCATCGAAGGAAGTGGATTCCAGCTGGGGGCGGTTTCTATGTAAAAAAAAATACTTAAAATGTAGCACCTCGCAGTCCATATAGCCGCACCACCCCATCATAATAGGCAACAATACCCACCAGCAAGGCTGTAAATACATGTGATTGACATTCAGTTGTGCAACGATTACGCGACATCTTTTCAGGCGTGGATAGAATGATAAAATTAAGTAATAGACCATGAGTAACCTGAAACATACCTGTGGCCAGTTACCGCGAGTTAACCCCTGGTCGTTGCCAGATGGCATGCAAGCTAAGCTCATACGTCCGTTCATAATCCACGCAACTCCTCTTAGTCCGCTGGTATATCTGTGACTTCAAATACAACCGATAATCTGTCACGGGCACCTATTGCGAGCCTTATCAGTGGATGTGGAAGCAGATTGAGGGAGGCTCTTTGACGCCAATCTGCCGCCTTCACACTAAGCGATGCACCACCATATTTACTGGTGCCGCTCCCAGGAAGCCTGCCGCAGCCACTCACAAGCCTGTTGCGGGTTACAACGAAACGGTCTTCAGAAGGGATACGCCTTATTAATAGACTTTTATCTGTGCACCGTTTCTTGCAAACTCTCCTTCGTGTATAATCTATTGCTTGCTCCATTCGAGTTTGCGAGTAACTGGCGATGCGTTGCCGGACACGCTTCTTTCAAGAAGGATCACGACGTGCGTTGACATCCGATACCTCAGGCATAACTATAAAGTAGGCCACATAATGATGAATCCCACTATTTCCGCCAATAGCATGCGTTGTGACGCAGAAGGGGTTTCCCTTCTGGTCAGTAACAAGTCAGTAAGCAAGTCCACTAGCGGGACTCCTCCGGTTCGCCATAAGACGCCTCTACATGTCCACCACGAAGGTGCCGGTATCTACAGATCCACGTTGAAACGCCCAAACTTGTCTACCGGAAGGCGTCCCCACTAGGAGATTCCTGACTGGCCTTTTTTCCCAGCTCTCAGTAAGATGTTGGTCCTGGACGAGGCAGCGGAACGGCGGTCCGGGTTATTTAATGAGTGACACGAGCCGCATGCATGCATGCACTAGAACACTTTACGCGTGAATCTGTGCGTCGTCCCTCTGGAAAGGCGCTAAGGCTGTACTGCATGCCGTGACGACGAAATCACGAGGCAGGTGTACGTCAAGAACGCACCTCGCAATTTATACCGGATGTGACCTCAGGTTACCACACATCACGGAGCATTCCTTACGGCCCAGAAAGATAAACAGAGACTGGCGACACATAAGCCTCCTTTACTCTCAGAGATTTTGCTATTTGTTCATTCTTGTGGTTACGGGGTTTACATTTAAGAAACTATACCCACACCTTCGTTGTGCCATTTCTGCCACTTGAAAGTTGACACGCACGAATTGATCTGCCCCTTGCCGAACCTGTTCTACAACTCTGATAGATCATTCAACTTTTTTCACACCCAGTGGGACACTCGTTTCGAACACTGCCATGAACTTCCAGGGGCAGAATAACTACATGGGCAATGCCCAGCTGGGCCAATACGTGCAACATCCCATGGTTCAGGCTCCGGGCCCGCAGATACAGATGCTAGACCGAAACAAGCCGAACTATCAATACATGATGGTCAAGAACATGAGCCACCCGCAGTTTATTCCCCCGAATGGCGTGGTTATGCTGCCCAACCAGCAGGTTCAAATGCAGCAGCATATCCAGTGGCAGAACCAGAAGACTGCGGCTCTACAACAACAGATGCTACAGACCCAGATTCAGCAACAAATGCTGGGTCTGCAACAGCAACAAATACAACAACAGATGCAGATGCAACAACAAATGCAGACCCAGCAGCAGACCCAGCAGCAGATGCAGCAGATGCAACACCAGATGCAACTTCAGCAACAACTTCAGCACCAAAAAGGACGGGTGCTGGTGCCTTTTGCGCCGCCCATCATTCCACAGTTTCTTAATGTTCCCCTCAATTCCCAGACCTCTGGCTCGCTGTTTTCACTGCCTACGATGGGCAGTACCAGCAGTTTCTCATCCCCCATGTCCTCCCTGAACCCGCCAGTCCCCGCAGATCCCTCGCCCGTAAGAGCTCAGAACTTCGGGGGGCCAATAACACCGATAGAAACAAACTACGCATTTACCAGCGACAACCCGTACCTTCTTGCACAGCGCACACCAGATGTCACGCTTGACGACTTGTTCGAAGACGATCATTTGTCGTATGCCACAAGCATAGCGGGGTTTTTCGATGATTCTTCGCTTCTAGAGCCAACTATGGTCGAAGGTCTTGGAATCACACTACCCCCGGATTTTCAGTTCTCCGGAAATGACTCTGAGCTGGGAAACCCGGGCCACTGCTCGGACTCCATAGTATTGAACTTCTTGGACGGTGACGGTTTTTCCGCGATGCTCGAAGATTCCCTGGAGAAATCTCCTCTGGCTCCCTCCAACTCAGTTGCACAGGCAGCCTCTCCTGCTGAGTCTGTGTCCGATCTGTCGCCGTTGGCACAGCTCCCCAAGCAACCAGTGAAAAACAGGCCCGTGGGAAAGCGCAACAAACCGTTACCCAAGCTCCCCAGGCGGGATTCTGCTACTGCTGATCACATCCGTGGTCTTCCAGCTCCCATGAATGTTGTGCCATACAGCTTCTCCAGTTCTTCTCCCTCACAAACATCACCCACAGGAATGCTCAAGACCTCGGGGGCATCGCCGAAAGAGACTTGGAAGCTGAAGTCGGGGACATCTGCATCGGGACTGGGAGGTGCCACCAAAAAGCGAGGAAGCGTGGCTGGAGTTCGGAAGGTAAAGAGTGCCAACGGCTGGGTCAAGCCGGCAGCATCTACCATTGTCGCATCGTCCGCCTCAGATTCTGCGTTGTCGTTCCAGGAACACTTTTCTAGTCTGGAATGGACTGCCGAATTTTCCCCGCTGGCGTTTCTGATTGAAAACAACCTGACGCTCGATCCCTCTCGTAGGGGTAGCACTACTCCCAAGAAGAAAAATGAGGTCGAGGAGAAGCCGAAACTGAAGCCCTCCCGCAAGTCGACACAAAAGAATTCACCTGAAGAACTCCAGGGTTCTGTGTCGGAGTACTCGCTCGATCCAGAGCTGGGCTGTGTTACAGGTGAGTTCCATGTCCGCGGAGGTGGCTATGGTGAGTTTGTGGAGGGTTTAGGGGGTGCTGGAAAAACCCCGTCGTCCAAGAGGCTCCGTCCTCCTAACATATTGAAAAGCATGAAGGCAGGCTTGGTGGAGTTTCAGTTAAAGCTCACCAAGTAATCAGGTGGATAATGGAATACCACTAATAATATATACCGACTTTTGTCTAGATGAATAAATTGCATCAAGGCTCCTCCGCTGTACGATAATGATCCGGAAATTTTCAGCTTAGGTGTTTGTAAAAGTCATAGGTACTCCTTCAGTTCAAAAAGCAGCATCACCAATATACTGAGATTTTTGATGGGCGGTAATGACGCACAGCAAATTCTGGTCTTAAGCCTTGTGCATCTTACTAAGATTAGTCACGATTTTCATTAAAAGCTGTAGACCATAAATAAGTAAGCATGTTCCCAGCTCTAACACAAAAGTGAACCGCTTATTATATCTCGTTAATTAAAAACCGGGGATAATTGTACATTGTCAAATAATATACGCATGACAGGTTAAAATTTTAACACTCTCAATTAAGTGTCTAGATAACGCTCTTACTATATGTAAAGTGGCCCTCCCTACAATAAGAATAATCATGAATAAATAGGCTTAAACAGTAAGTCAAATCTAAGGAACTTGCTCACTAAAACGAGAAGAGGGTGACGTGTTACGTCTAGCAGTTGGGTTGCAGAAGGGAAAGGCAATCCCTGTGAGATTCTGTATATATGTTGAAGTAACCTAGTACTTTTCTGGGACGTAGTCCTTGATAAGGCTCTCGGTTCTCTTGGCGCCGCGGAAATCGATGGCGTTTTCAGTCTTGTACATGTAATAGCAGGTCAAAGTAGGGATAACACCCATGGAGAAGAAGACAAAAGCACCAGCCTTACCAGAAAGCTTCCAAATGTTACGCATGTTACCCATACGCTCTAGAAAGGGTTAGTATAACGGCTTGTCATCGACAAGGAAGGACAGCTAAGAGTTCCATTCGGAAACTTTTCGATATGTATAAGAGTCTTTCAGGCTCAAAAAATTACCCCTATTTCCTCCTTTTGGCTCGCAGTTAGTTGGAGTACGTACGGTTGTAGGTCTGGAAACCTTGATCGGTCTTTATAGCTATCAGATGTTAGTAGCATTCTCATGCGAAGCAGTCGCCTCTCCTGGAAGTTTCGGTAAACCCGGCCATAATAGACAACAAAAGCGTAAGCCAGTACATACCATGTCCGTGAGCACCCATTTTGTGTATGTGTATATTGGTTGGCAATGGTTGGAACTTCCTACTGTCTCCTATAGTCTTTTTTTCCTGTTACCATCTGAGATTGGTGCTAGTTAATTGGTTTAGGGCCGTACACGTGTGTTTTGATTTATGCACGACCCAGCAGCGCTCACTTAGTCTCAGCGTATTACGGGTAATTGTACTACGCGCTTTTAACAGGGCGGTTCTCTACCCATTTTTTTCAACTTTTTTTCTAAATATCCTGAATGTAGCAAAACTCGTGGTGGATCGTATTTAGTTAGTTATATAGTATGCCAGTTTAGGCAATGAGGGCTGCCAAAACGTATACGTAATCACGCATAGAAAAGACGCACCGGGGAAGTTTATACTGCAATAATGTCCTCTAATTAAACAATAGCATTGTTTGGAGGTTAGCTACTAGTAGAGATTTACTGCATCAACTCAAGGACTATAGTGGTTGAGAGATATGTTTTACAGCAGATGGCGGCATACCTATTCGAGGTCAAGCGAGTTAGGGTTCAACCGGCCAGCATACAACATGGCATCCGATCACTCATTATAAAAAGGTTACCGGCCGGTATCGTTTCTTGATATATGAAATCATCCTACTATAGTGGTGCCTTCGAGCGTTGAGTACACTCCAAATAATCGCCGTCGTTTAGTTTAGTAAGAATGGCCGGTAGAAGCACCAGACAGGCTAGCTCAGCACCTCTTGGCACCGAGCTGTTGCTTGACGTCACGCGAAATAGCCCTGCTCTGCGCAAACGTGCAAACGAAGCCTTAAACGGTTAGAAGGAATGACGGGATGAAACATGGAGATCTTCAGGAGTATTTCCATGGCATTCTGAAACACGGAGTAAATAGAAACCTTGTGGAGCTGTGATCCTAACCTGTGATCGCCTAGGGGAATGGCAACATTAACGGCTCGATGCTTAACCTTAAGCCGGTAGCCTAGACTTAATGCCCCCTAGTCCCCTTAGAGATAAGACGCCCCAGAAAATGGACTTTGGGTTAATACGAACCCCAACCTCAGTAAAATCGCGCAACAGCGTTTGTACACATTGCTTTTATCAACTTTGGAATATCTATCTAAAGCCAAGAAACCCTAGATCCCTGCGGAGTCTTGCGGCTTGCTCTTTCCGGCCTTCGCGCTGAGACACGTTCCAGGCGCGCGTTGAGCTCATCCCTCGGTCCTGCACTAGTCCACGGTGATACGTGCCTGAAAAATCACAAATCAGTCCCCTCTCCTCCTATCCTCCACTTCATTACGACCTTTATATTCTCATTCATGTCCAAGATATTTGGCTCTGCTGCCGCGGCAGCCGCCGCGGCATCTGTGCCGAGCTTGAAGGGGAGCGTCCACGTGGACTCGCTCGACACCAAGATCATACAGTACTCCGCCAGCATATTGAAGCTTGAAAAGCTCATCGAGAGGTTCGCACAACTCTCATCTAAAACGCTTGTGCAAACAGGTGTTCTCCCGCTTCTCCAGTACATAACCTTGCTCCCTGGCTCGGCGTTTAACTTGAATGATACCTTTGTGAGTCACCTCGCGCGGCTCTCCGATTGGGATTTCTCCAGCTTGCCGTCGCCCGGCATAAAGCTCCCTGGTAGTACCAACACTGTCCAGGTGACATACGATGACCGTGACTTCCCGCTCCACGCGTTGCGCGCGGTACCGCGCGCAGCAGACGGCGCGACGGGCGTGCGCGTGCTCGACAAAATGTGCCGTGACTTGCTAGCGTTGTACGTGAAGCGCTTGACGCTGGCAAAGTCGGAGCGTGCAGCTTACCGCATTCCCGATTCTACGGGTGCACCGATTCCGCTTGACATTGCGGCGATCCGTGACATTTTGGAACCACAAGAGATCGACGCCGTTTTTGACGACCTATTCATTACGCCCGGTGGCGACGACGCGCTCGCAACGCTCCAGGATATGGATTTAAAAGCCTTGAGCGTGATCAACGCTGCCGTAAACAAAACCGCAGGCCGGTTTAAGGCGGAATTGGTGCTGCTCACCGCCATTCGGTCTAACTCGCAGGCCATCAGGCTGTTGCCGCACTGGGAATACACGGTACATCGCATTGCCGCGTACGCGTTCCGCATCAATGACTTGTACATCTTGGTGCGCCGCGCTGCACGCCGCGCCTACGTTTCGCATTACGCGCACCTCCACGAAACCAAGTTTCTCCACTACAGCCTGGATACCCATGGCTTCCGCGTGCTCTTGACCGCATGCGACGAACAGTTTAACAACGCGCGCAAGAATGGCGTGCTCATTGCAACCATCACGCGCTTGATCCGCACTGGCTCCAACTTCCCTGTGCGTGTCGACATCATTGCCGACTTGATGCTGCACCTAAACCAGGGCTATGCATTGATCCTCAAGACGTTGAGCTTGTCTATGAAGCTTGTTAAGCAATGGACCATTGCCGAGTATCGATACCGCACGCTTGCTCAGAGATCGCCGTCGTCCGAGGCTGATGACACGCTCACGGCAGACGACCTTCCACACGTGAAACAAAGCGAGATGGAAAGGGTACGCGTGCAGTTGAAGCTTGATGAGATTGAGGCTAGAGAGCAAAGCTTGCGGATGGAAGAGCTTGCCAAGCAAAGCGAATCGCTTAGGTTGAGTCCCCATTACAATAATCCGGTAAAGGCAAAGGCCCGGCAGGAGCAGTTCAGACGGGAGAATGAGGTGGCATCGGTCAGAGAGGCAAAGAATGGCCTTGAATTAGCAGAAACAGAGATTGAGCTGAAAATAACTCAAACCGACAAAAATGAGGTGGATACGGCTGAACTCAGGGTGACTAAAACAAACATGTCTGAGGATCTGGAGGCCAAAGTGGCTGTGGAATCGCCTGGCGGTTCTCCGGAAACTGAATCATTGCGTGAAGTGACGCCAGTGTCAGGCAAGTCAGAAGCGTCAGAAACGCTGTCACCCCCTCAATACCAGCCAGGTATCCAACCAAATATTCATTCAGAACTTCAATCTAAGCCTGAATCTCTCTCAAATTTGTCGCCCACCCCATCTACCTCCTCTGCAGACCTGCTAGCTGAAATCTCCATTCTACTCGAAAGATCCAGATCAGACACCTCCATCAGCTCCTCCGCCAACAGTGCCTCCTCTGCTTCCACCGTTCCCTTGGCATCTGTTTCCAAGTCAGAAATATCGACTCAACCTGCTCCATTGTCCACCCGGCGTCTGAGTACGGTCCAGCGGAGACCCAACTCTGTCTATATGGTGCCTGCCTCGCCTGATAACCGTTTTAGCTCACTCACAGGCTTGCCATCCCCAGCTGCTGCCGGAATCAAGGCAGCAACGCGTCCCAGGTCCAGCTCCAACCCCGTCGCCCCACCTAGCACCCAGGCTGTTGCCTTGGGAGCTGCTGCCAACGCTTTCCGACCACTAAAGCCTGCGGCCGGGAGCAATCGCTCACGTAGTTCGTCTTTGACGGCCGCGCCTGCTCCCAACCCGGGCGTGATCAGACGCAACAGTGTGAGTGTCAATCCCCTGTCGTCTGCCACGGAACGCTTGCGGCTTCACATCCAGCAGAGCGCGCGCGACGGGTCCGTAAAGCGGGTGGAGATTCCAAAGTTTGGCTACTTGAAAACCACAGAAGACACCTTCGTGCGTGCAACTTCCTCGCGTCAATCACCAGCCGGAAAGGCGCGCTTGCTCGTTCAGTCCAATCCGCAACCTCTCGCAGCGTCTGTTCTGCCGTTTGTAGAGCCGTGCGTATCTCCCAGCGTTTCTGCCAACCGAAGCAGAAGTAACAGTGCGTCGCGAGAGTTACCAAAGATCTTCGAGGGCAAAAGCACTACTCCGGTCTCGCCGACCCCAATCTCCACTGTAAAGCCCTCTGTGTCCGCCTCCAGATCCAGATCTAACCTGGCCGCCACACGCGGCTCCGACATGATGGTCACGGTTCCCGAGCCAATGTCCTTGCCTCCTTCGCCGGTCAAGAAGGTCCGATTTGTAGGGGTTCCAGAATACAGTCCGTTGGAAGATAAGCCTAGCTCAAAGCACGCGATAAAGGGTTTTGTCTACCAGTCGTCACCCTTTAACGTCCAACAACGTGTCAGTACTGAGACCTCCGCGCGCGTCTATGGCAGCAGCTATCAAGGCTTCTCTGCCGCTGCCAAAATGTCCCCCACAGGAAAGACCTCGATGATGGGCTCTTTAACCTCCGGAGATGGCTTTGGTAACGTCCAACAGACAGGCAGTCTCTTTGCCAAACCATCTACGAACTCCGGAAAGTTGGCCAAGTTCCGGTCGAAGCTTTTACAATAAATCAGTCCAGCAGCTGGTTAGTACCAGTTGATTTACTGTGGCCCTGCTATAAATACTGAAAGGAATTCTGGTTCCAATGTATATGCAAACATTGATGTTTATGAATAGTGAAACTGACCTGGAGTTTATACATTAATAGTAAGCGAAAGCTATTTATGTGAAGTTAGATGCTAGATATATGATCAAGTCAGCACATAATGTTTCAGAATCTGGGTATGAGAATGCAGATAAATACAGGCTATACGTTAAAACGTAGTATCTGCAGGAAAGAATGTGAATGCGGTGAAAGAGTATTATGGATACATCGGTGTTAAATTATCTATTTCTCGTGCCTATGATAAGATATAACCAGCCAGATGGATTTTAGACCATCTGTCCAATTATGTTTTGTATCCTAACTGTGTTTAAGAGCCAAGTGCAATCTTAGGTATAAATGTGTGCACATTTATTATTCTAAAGTTCTATAGTTGAATATTATAATGTATGAGAAATATTAAAAGGTACGGTGAATATATGCTTGCCGATGTTAAATAGTAACTCGTTAACACCAATAGTAAATTTATACGTAAATTCGCCCGCTTTATCGGCTAAATCCAGTACGTCAGGGAAAGCAGCATCTGAACGGATATTCAAAAACTTTAACTCGGCTACATATCATAAGTCACTTCTGATCTTGGCACTTTTTATAAACGGTGATTTCTAAACTGGAGTGCTAGGCTATTTTTCCGTCCGGACTCCAACGTTATTCTTCTAAACCCGATCCTGCACATACCCTGTGCGGCGCCAAAATTTTTCAAAATTTTTCGTTTCCGATTTTTCAACTAGAATATCATTCAATCGGTATTTATTACATTTTTGTGTTCCTCTACATCCCATGTCTATCGAAACCAAGAGAGCTTACGGCGCTGAAGAGACGGACGCTAAGAGAAGAAAGCAGGGTGCAAGGGCCAAGAACCCGGTTGATGACAATGGTATTTCCGAGTGCTTCCAGAAGGTCACCACCTCTTTATATGTATCGCTTGCGCCGTGCCACGCGGCAAACCCGATCCAGGGAATCAAGACGCTGCATTTAGAGCCATTGGTGATGACCTACTTCCAACCAGCTCACGGTGTGGTGTTATCATACGGTAACCTCAAGTTGTCCAACGACAATATTCTCGAGGAAGACGGGAAAAAGCAGCTCCTCACAAAGATCTCATACGACGGACCATTCTCCTTTTTGTGGATTTCCGTCGACTTTTTGGTCTGGACCCCGCAGGTCGGCGACACCCTTGAAGGCTACAGCTACATGCAATCGGCGTCGCACATTGGGTTGTTGATCCACGATACCTTCAACGCCTCCATCAAGAAGAGCAGCATTCCGTCCGGATGGGAGTTCGTCCACAACCAAGTTGACGAATACGCTACAGAGGTGGAAGAGAACAAGTTCCGCTCGTTAGGATACTGGGTCGACGAAAACGGTATTAAGATCGAAGGCAGGATGAAGCTTACCGTCAAGGCTGTTCATTCCACTGGCAGAGTCATCTCCGTCGAGGGGACTTTATTACAGCCAAACTCCGAGAGAGACGCCTTGCCGATCGTTCCGAACAAATCCAAGAAGTTTGAAGATGAGACTCCGATCACTGTGGTGGCGGAAGAGGCCAAGGAGGAAGAGGACGAGAGCGTGCCAACCTACACAAAGGAGTCCAGTGACAGCGAAGACGAAGACGGAAAGGTTGTTGCTGCAGACTCGTCCGATGATGATTCCGATTAGTCATGAATTTTCCCTGTTATATTAGTTAGGCAGCAGCCTTTGTTCGCATGTTTATATTACGTTATTGAAAATGGATTGTAGGGTGAGATGCGGGTGGTATAGGAGAAAAGAAAGCACAGGATGGTAAAAGTGGGGTTTTTTTTTCTCTGGCGAGACAGCTCGGTTTACCCAGCTGTTGAAAAGATTACAAGTCTGAGACGGTGTTTGTTATATGAGAGACCTTGAGGCGATCTGGTATTGGATCGGAGAATAATAAGCTTGAGGAATTATATGCCAATTCTAAGCCTACATTCCTTATGTAGTAAACTGTGTCGAATGGGGTGTAGGTAGAAGCAAACCTGATTTTTTATGGTTTATTCGATATAATTAATTGAGGATTATTTTATTCGATATGATTAACTGAAAATTATTTTAATCTGAAATAAAAAGCACATTCTGTACTATAGTTTAAGAATAATTAGTAGATCTAATAAAAGGAGTACGATTCACAGCGACTTTTCAGGATATGTGACAAATTGAGACTACATCTTTACCCATTGTCCTCTTGAACCCAATCCCTCAAATCTATGTTTCAGTCTTTTCAGGTTATTAACTGCTTATATTTGTAGTTGATATCATTCTGAATGACTCCAAAGACCCAACCGTCGGCATCTCTCTATTCCCTGACCTATCCAATACCGTAAAACTAGACCGTATAGCCCTATATTTTACATCGCAAACCCTTTTGTCGTACTTAAACCACTGTTAATACATATGATTTAGAATTCCAAAAGCTTGGCCCACACTTAACGATAATTTCGCATTTTGTCCACAATCACAGCTTCCTACCGGTCACATGTCTGAGTGCCTTTTCGGGCTGCATACGCGAATTTGTGCATGACAATCATAAGGTAAACAAACCCATCGGCTCTTCCTTCACGCATCACATCTACACACACCAGCTCCAATGTCAGCCCCAGACTATCGATCCACAACCATCCTCACCGAACATCTCGGCTATCCGCCCATCGCGGTGATTGACGACGTCATCAACGCGGTGAACGAACTTATGTACAAGTGCACACAGGCGGTGGAGACGTACTTGCACGAGCGAGAAAGCAAACGGCTCGAGAGCATTAAGAATAACGTGGATAACGACGATGACGTGGTAATGACGGAATCCGAAAAAAGTATGGCAACAGTCCCAGAAGATGAAATCGAGATGGGAACAGCCAAGTTGGAGACGCTTCTCGAGTCCACGGTCGACAAAAACTTTGACAAGTTTGAGCTCTATGCCATCAGAAACATCCTCAATGTCCCGTCCGAGTTGGCACATGAAGGCTGGATCCGCTTGAACCACCACAAAGGTATCGATTTTTCGCAGGGGGCGATCAAGAGCTCGCGGTACTACGATGTCCAGATCGATGTGCTCCGCAAGGAGATCAACGCCCAGCTCACGCTCCGGAAGATTCTAAAGCTCCAGATTGTGAAGGCGACAAAGATTGTCCAGTCGCTCGCGAAATTCAAACAGACGTTGCGCTTCCTCGACGCGATGAACGGTACATTTTCGTCCGAAGCCACCGCCGCGTTGCGTGCTGTTTCGCCGCTTGACGAGACGCTCCACTACTTGCTTATCCAGGTCGACGGTCTCTTTACTCAGGTGGCATCTATCCGGGCGAAATTAGACGGTGAGGGCGGTGTTCGAAGCGCAGATTTTGTGCCGTCTCCGCGAGAAGAGTATCTCAATCAGCAGACCGCCAAGGTGTTACTGAGCATGGGTCTTCTCCCCGATATCATGCATGTGACTTCCAACCTGGCAGAGGAGGATGTGGGTAGGTTGGCTGAGATTTCCCGTGTCCTCAAAGAATCAGAGCAGCGCTCTGAGTCGGAGTGATTTTGTATAATGACTGTATGTGTCCTTTAAATTTGTATTGCTAGTTGACGAACATGAAAATAATCTGTATATTCTTCAAGCTTGTTTTAAATAAACCTAGAAATCTGTTTACTAGTTTATAAGATTGTTGTTATTCGACGACCCAGGTGATCAGTAGAGATCTGCTGACCTGGGCCAGACCGTGCACTTAATCCGTATTGCTGTTTTCGCTCCATCCCTGCTTTTATTATTTCTATTACCATAAAAGAACCATTACAGAGGATTTCAGTCCCGGTTGATTGCAAGCAATGTATCATAATACAAAGCTTGGCTATAGACTATTGATAAAGGATCATCCCCCTGGTCTTGTCTACTTATTCCTCGTTTCGTTCACCAACCACCGCCAGATAACAGCGCGGCGCTTCGAGTCCTGGACAGAATGCTTGGTTTTGCCAAAGCGCAACTTATCGAAGGAAACCTCAGGCTTTTCTTTGCGGGGAGTGGGGGCCATGGCGAGCCGTCTTACCTTTCCCAACTTCTTGAAGTTGATGAAAGTGAACCACAAGGCGCTGACCACAGAGAAGATGCATACAGCGGCGAACCCGACTTCGGACTCCTCAACAAAGTTCTTCAAGTTCATCCCGTAAAAGGCCGGCGCGATGGTTGCCACGGTGAAGCCAAGGGTGTAGATGGTTACCTTCAACTCAAACAACATCAACGAATTGCGGTTGGCGTCGAGAATGATGTTAATGATCTCCTCCGTGGACTTGATATCATTGATGAGCGACTCCGCCTGCTGAACAAACTCGTCACACTGGATGTAATACGCCTCAAGCAACATCTCCACCTCGGTAAAGTCCATTGAGTTATTCTCCATGGTTATCATCTTGTGATGGCTTTGCACTGGTTCTGCGGGTTCCGCAATAACGTCCTCAGCGACGTGAGGAAACGACGGCATTATAGGTTCAATGTGCCCCGAGTGAATATCTGTCGGAAAGTGCCCTGAGCTATGTACACTTCCCTCCGGTTTGAGGGAACTTTCAGGGAGCACCTTCTTATGCGACAAGTACAACTTGGCCAAATCCTCATCGTTGTCAAGCAACTCGTCCAACACATTCTTAATCAACAACGCTTTCTGGTAAAACGCCCCTAAAGACTTGGAATATACGAGCAAGTCCTTCAACTTAACCCTGTCGATCTGGTCCTCGAGGTCCTCTAAAATGCGCCCGCAGTGGTACTTGTGCTCCGCGAGCTCCGCCTCAAGCGAGCTCATCACATTGATCAAGATACTCTCCAACGCACGGTGCTCGTAGTCCTGGTGGTAGTTGTAGTGGTTGGTGCCCGCGGGCTGCGTGCTGAGCTTGTTCTCGAGATCGTACATGAACAAGCCAATCTTCTTTGCCAGCGCCGTCACGGATGTATCAAAGACCATCACCTTGTCGAACATGACTATCGCCTTGATGTGCAAGAGGTTGACCAAGAAGCACGTATCACGCACGACGATGCTAGGAATAATGTCGATGGTGGAAGAGTCGATCTTGCGCAAGTCGCGGGGGTAGAGCCCGTGCGATGAGAGGAACTGCATCTTGGGGTATCGTTTCGAGATACTCGTGATATGTCCCTTGGCGTTAAACGTGGTGCATGAAACGTAACTATCGTTCGGCTGGATGGGAAGGAGCAAGCGTGAGACGTTAGGTGGACCGGAGGGGGTGAACGTGCTTGTAGGGGGCGGTGAAAGAATCGTCATGGGTATTGGAGATGAGAATCTCTTTGGTGAGATTTGAAATGTACTGTTATGGGTAAAGTGGGATTTGGGCAGGGCTTTGTAGGAGGGTTTATATGAGGATTCGCTATGAGACCTAAGACGGCCAGGTTTGAAAGAGCTTAACCAACTGGAGCCTCTAGTGAAACTATAACCTCCCATACCTTCTAATCGGGGGAAAGCCCGCCCCTGAGTGTATAGCTGTTGCCGGGTGAACATGTGATGCGATGACTTCAGCGGAAAGTGAGATCAAATCACGGGGCAAATGGGCTGGACTTAAGGTAACCTAGGAGTGGCTTACTCGCAATTAATCCAGTATCTTGTCAATAACAGCGATCCTTTGTTAATGTGGCCTAGTAGAATAGTTAGAAAGGTGTGATGTTCTGGGTCTATTCTGGCCATTCTGGCCATTCTGATAGCGCCATCGGCGGGCTCAGCACCGTGTCCTGCATAGACGTCAACCTAAACGTCGACTCAACCAAAAAAAACTCCATCTCTTTCTTTCTGATAGTACCAGTTCATCTACAATCGCTTATTCATAATTATGTTATCGCTATATAACACACGGAGAGATAGGGGAAAACATACACAAACCCCATCCGCTGAATCCCAAAAGATCTATCCAAGACGTAACGTCTTCTGATCTATCACACAAAACCAATACCAAAAAAAGTGAAAAAAAATTCCAAGATAAAAAGACAAATAAAAACCAAATAATGCCTGAACCCCTAAGGCTCAACCCCCATACCATGAGACTGTTTCGAGCACCTGGGGTTCGATTATTTCAAAAAGTGCCCAAAGTTTTCATCGTTCAACCAGCCAACCTTCTCAAATGCCGCAAAAAGCCGAGACGCCTTGTTGACGTCGATGCGACACGCCTTCTGCGCGTCAGTTCTTCTGAAGGACAAACCCTTCCGCATACGCGTGACCTTTTCCAAGAACAACCGACGCTTGGAGTCCAAGTACAAGTTGCATGGTAACCTGAGGATGGAAGCCAACTGGACTTCAGCCGGATGCAATTCGGCCAACAACGGGTCGTCCGCCAAGCTCATCGGCAGGCCTTTCCACTCTGTCTTCAAGCACCGTGCGTGCGGCAACAAGGATGTGCTTGGGCAGAAGTCGGCAACGGACCTGTAGTCGATGGCGGAAGGGGCTGGGGTAGGGGTTCCGTCGCCCTTCACCTTCCGCTTGCGGGGCTTTGGCGTCGAACGCTCCTCGTCTGTGTGTCTGTTGCTCGACAACCCGTCAATAACGGATACAGACGACTCTCTGATCAAACGTCTGGTTCTCACGCGTTCGAGCTCAGAGTTGTCCTCCTCTTCCTCTGACTTCTGATACACTCTTCTTCTGGAGGCCACCTGCTGCGCGCGTCTCAACTCCTGGTTGCGTCTGTGGGCCTTAAGTCTGGCCGCATCCGACGAGCCCTTGTTGGATGATAAGGTCGCGTACTGCTCCAAAAAGTTGAGCTGCGCCCGCTTGTATCCCGGGTTGCCTAGCCCTTTCCAGGCATCGATCTCCAATCTGCAGTCCACCAAATTCTCCACAGGGAACTCCTTTTGAGAAAGTGGAAGGCCTGTGGTTGTAGGGCCTGGCGCTGAGGTCTCGTCCTTCTCAGATTCTGAAGACGAGCTGGACGTTCTGAACGCCTCGGAGGTGGGCGAATTGGTTTCAATTGACAAACTGCTTGGGAAGGGACCCGTGTGGGTGCTGGTGGCTGGTTTTGGAGAGAGCGGAGGTGACGGAGGTGAGTGAATTGCGCTCTTGCCTCCGAAATTGTTGCTCTTGTGCAACGCATTGAAGTAGAATTCAGGCTTCATGGTGGGGGTTTCTGAGGCGGTGCCCACCGGTGCTGGGGTCAAGCAGGCCTGTAATCTGGCGTTACTGGATCCAATGTCTTCGCGTGAGGTGCTACTGCTCATTGAATAGGAATTGTCTATTGCAAGTGGTTGATGATACGGCATTGCCATTGGTGTTTAGACAAGAAGTGGTTACTGGAGGGTTGAGCGCAAGAGATGGATGTATGGGAAAACAAAAATGGCGTCACCAGGTCAGGCACAAGAAAAAATAAAAAAATTTGGCTTCCTTTCTTTTGTTTTCCTGTCTGATAACGACAAGGGCTCGAGCCTGTTTTCTTTCACTAGGCACTGGTCACCCGACATGAAAAGCAATTTTTGTTAACCGGACTCAATAATATTTGCTAGAGTCTGGTCTTACAAACAGAAATTTTTTTGGAAAAAGAAACGGGCGATGCGGTTTAAGGTTTCTAATACCGCATAATCACCTGCGTCGTTTCTTTTGTTTCTTAATTTGTGTCATTTTTGGGTGGTGCAATCGCGAGCGTGATACCGTAATAACTGCAGTCGTGCAGGACTTATGCGCGGCCTGAAGCGCTGACGTGCTAACGCGCTGTGGGTGTTCTTCGTGCATACACGGCGACGGCCTCGTTCCCGTCATTAATAAGCGGTATACACTACTGGCTGTACCGTGGGTACTGCCTCTAAAGGTCAAGTCATACATAAATAGTGCTGGCCACTTGTGTTTGCCGTCCGGGCTGAAGCAATGCAGGGCGAATTGCATCTCTGGCCATTATAGTACACCTTTTTGCCGACAGTAGATGCAGCATCTTGCTCCTCTGAAACGCGTTCCTTGCATGCATTTGAATCATTGTAATCCAGGTTCTTACAGCTGAGTTGAAATGGTAGGCTTGAAAGATAGCATGAGGGCTATTTCTTTTTTTTCCAAGATCCGTCGGAGTATCCCCGCCCCAGGCATGGGAGTACGACGAGGCGTAGCACTATTTTCGTACACTCTTAAGCCGCCCTTGATCGCTTAATTATATCCTAGTAACCTTGATCTAGACACCACTTCAAATTCACACACTATGTCATACCTTGGCAGCCAGCATGCAACTCTGGACGATTCTTTGCAGGAGAGGCAAGGCTAGTAACATGCACAAGACCTGGTAGAGTGGACCGGCTGAGATATAAGAGATTAGGCCCGGTGTATGCTGCTTCTAGATTACCGCCTTACTCACACAGGTCTGGAAGCTCAATTTGTATGACGAAAACACGATTAGCTATGCATGTAACGAAAAATCTTCGTGCATGCATAGATCTACATGCAAGTTTGTGGGATTGATAGACACCATACATAACAGCCTCATCCTAGACGCAGCAGCCCTGTATGTAATTTAACGATCACCAAACGGTTTGGCAGCCCTGCGTTATGAGGTCTTGACTAGTCGTATAAGAGTAAAGCACCAAGGACTATTTAACCTGGAATAGGAGGAAATATATGGGCCATGCAATCATCTATAGATGAGGATGTATATTATTCATATTAAGGTTTAGTTCTAATTTAGCACAGAAAGTGACTGACGATTTGTGCTCTCGATATGTTATATTCGAAGCGAAAAAAAGTAAGGTCACGTGCGCAGTTGGGATATGGGGTTGGCCTAAATGCACGCGCTGATGTTATTTATAGCTCTATCGTAATTATCAGATATACATACATATATATTGTGTACACATAGATGTATTTCTTTACCCAAAGCTCTTAATATGGTTATATATACGCCATTTTCAGACTCTCTGTGTTCCCATTGTCAAATTTGAACCGGATATCAAAGTATTATTACAAATTTGTCTATATATTTACGAAAAAATTATATCAATACTTAATGTTCAGTAGTATATATTGCAACGAATAATATATGAAAATTGCACATACAGGCCCTGTTTTAGTTTATTTCGCCGCGTATAACCTATCCATTAGAGTAAAACAGTATAAATTTAATTGAAAGAAAGCTATCTAAAACTAGTCTACCATGTATTATACGCAAAACTTGCCACCATCGAAAATCATTATCCTGTACATTCATACAAATTGTCCCACAAGGCGAATACATCGATGAGCTTAAGTTTCATATGTACCGGATAGAAAAGTATTTTTGGGAAAAGAAACCACCGCTGCGAGATTGAGACTGATTGATTAAATTAACGCCTAGCATTTGCTACTGACAACCTGGACTGGCAGATAGATATACGCCTCCTCTACACAAGTATGGTTAACTACACTGGTAAATTTGTCTTGGCTCCTATGGTCCGGGCCGGTGAATTGCCAAACAGATTATTAGCCTTGAAGCACGGTGCGGATTTGGTTTGGGGCCCGGAGATTATCGATAAGAAGCTTGTGCAATGTGAAAGATTCAACAACACAGAGTTGGGTACCGTGGACTATTTATCCAAAACTGGTAACCTAAAAGTTCCCGGCGTCAGCAATTTGGTTTTTAGGACCGTTCCGAGTTTAGAAGCCGGCAAGTTGATTTTTCAGATGGGGACGGCGGACCCTGAGCTTGCGGTGCAAGCAGCCAAGATCGTCATAAATGACGTTGCCGGGATTGATGTTAATGCTGGCTGTCCTAAGCACTTCTCTGTGCATGCCGGGATGGGCGCTGCCTTGTTAAAGACCCCCGAGAGGCTCGTCAACATCTTGACCAGCTTGGTCAACGAGGTTGGGCTAGTGTACAATAAGCCAATCAGTGTCAAAATCAGAGTTTTGGAGGATGAAAAATCCACTTTGGAATTGGTGAACAGATTAGTAAAAACGGGCATTTCCAACTTGACTGTTCACTGCCGCCGAAGGGAGATGAGAAACACCGAGGCTCCTATCAGAGAGTACATGCCTGCCATTATCGAAAGCTGCCGTGCCTCCAAGGTTAGTTGTATCATTAATGGTAGTGTCAAGAGCTACCAGGACTATAGAGACATCCAAAAGACGTACGGGCCTGATATCGGTGCCATGATCGCCACATGCGCTGAAACAAACGCCAGCTGCTTCTCTCCTGAGCCTGTCTCCTGGGCAAAGTTGACCAAGGAATTCGTTGAAATTGCCACCAAATACAACAACCACGTGAGTAATACCAAGTATTGTCTTACCAGCATTGTACCAGGGAAAACCAAGTACTACCAGCTCATTGCTCGTTCCAAGACCCCCGAAGCTATCGCCGACGTGGTCAAGTCCTTCGACGACGAAGGTAAAAGTGTTGAGCAGGTGGAAGCAAAAGTCGTCACAGTAGAGCCGCTCACCAAACCGGCGAGACACCCGATTGAGGGAGAAACTTCCACCAAGCGTAAGTTGGATGCCGAAGCCGAAATCAGCGCTAAGAAGCAAGCTTGCTGAGTTTAGACTGCCTTTGACAAGTGTATATAGTTGCTCTAGGAGACCGAACAAGCTGGAATTTTCAGAAACATGATTTGGAATTAGATAAAATAAGGCAGTGTGGGGAAGTAAAACCAATAAAAAGAAACAAAAATATATACAATTTGGAGGAGAAAACATAACGATAAAAAGGATGAGTGAAAATAAGAGACAATTATCGCATACAAAGATCCAGGCAATTTTTAGTTTATCCCAGTTCAACGTTTGCAGCTAAACCGACGCCTCATCCCTCCAACCGCCAAGTTCTTTCCCTTCTCAGCCTTTTGTATTTCTCTATTCTGGGAGCCATGATATCGCATGCCTCATGGTAGGGCTATGGACGAATAGATGGGGTTCATGGAACGGACAACAGACAAGACACGTATGCGAAGGGGGTGTGTGATAAGCGGGAAAATATACAATGTGGACAGACAAGTGCTCCACCTAAGAAAGGAGAGACTTAAGGCCACACCAGGCACCAGCAGCACCTGCCATCAAACCGGCGGAGATACCCATCGGCCTGAAGCCCTTGCTGCTTTTAAAAATGGCACCAGCAATGGCACCGGCACCAACGGAGTTCAAGTCATCATGTTTGCCTCTGAAGGCGTCGATAGTGGAGTCGATGATATTATAGGTCAAAGCCAAAACCCCGGCGGAGTTACCCAAGTATGGACCTCTCTTGGTGATGTGATTCAAGATGGTGTTGATCTTCAACTTTGGTGGGGAGTTGGCTGGGATGTTTCTGATACCCTCCTGGAAACCGTAGGCACCACCAATACCCAAACCCATCAAGTAAACGGCACCAGTACCGTAGCACAAGTCATCGGACCAGCCTCTAGATGGGATAAGGCCCTGAGCACCCTCGGTCTGGTTCAAGACTTCGTCTTCCAAGTCAAGGTACTCGATACCTTTATCCAAACCGGCCAATGGGTGCAATCTGGAGGTGTCCAAAGCACCAGGGGTGGAGAGGATATTGGAGATATCACTGACGGAGGTCGGATCGAAGCCCAAAGATTGTTGCTGAACTGGCTCTTCGGCCTTTTGTTCAGCCTTTCTGCTACCAAATAACCAGGACATATTGTATGTGTATTATGCAAAGGGTTGTCACAAGAGGTGGAGTTCCCTAGCGGTTGGCGATTTAAAACTTGGGGTTATATCTAAGTCGCCGCCCGGGTGTGTATTGCCATAGTTAAGGCTGAATTTTCCATTTGGTAGTGTGCGCCGCCGAGGTAATTTTCACAGTTACCCGGTGAAGGACTCATGTATGCGGCAGTTGCCGAAGCCGAGAACGCCACACGGAATGAAGTGAATACGACTGTGAAAAATAGATAAGGAACGTAGAGAGAGAAAGACTTGAAAGAGTGAAGCATGAAATATATGAGGAATAAATTGGAAAACACTAGGGTTTCATAAAGATGATAGAGATAATGGTACTAAATAGTAATGTCAGGTCAAAACAATAAGCTTTTTAACTCAGTAAAAAGCGCCAGTGGTTTAGTGGTAAAATCCAACGTTGCCATCGTTGGGCCCCCGGTTCGATTCCGGGCTGGCGCATTATTTTTATCATTTGTATCACCTCCCCAGTTACTTTTTGGCATTTTAATCGGACCACTAAATAGGTAGAAATGATCTAAATCTGTTTAATGCCTTTTCAAAACCATGAATCTTCAAAGGATAAAATAATCCTCAACATAGTGTTGCAACATTTGGATCCAAGATGCAATGCGAAAGATGCGGCTCCATTTTGTTTTGATATGCTGAGCAAGGCCTATCGCATCTACTTGTGTCCGTCACTTCTTTAACATCTCTTATATACCCTCACATGCCTACGGATGTGCTTCCCAGCAGGTGGATCCCGATAGAGACGACACTGCGAAACCATTACTTGGTCGGCTTTAAGTATGATATTGACCGCCACTACTATTCCATAGTCGCCACAGATTTGAAACAGAACGTGTATTACGAATACGTTACCAAGAGCGTTCTATCTTCTCGAGGATTTCATGATTTGACCAACCCAGAGTCGTTCAAAGGGTGCGTCTATACCATTTGCGAGGCATTTAACGCCTATCACGCGTCGTCCTCAGATGTGACTTTTCTGGAGGAGTCCCCGGATAGCTTCCACCACGTAGGGGTAAACCTCACAGTTTTAGATAATAGTGACCCCCAAGGACCGTTCAGTTGGCGCTTTGACTTGAACCCACCCGCCACCTCTGCCGAAACAGCCGCGATTACCAACAACATGTCCCTGAAGCTTTTCAGCACCATCGCGTACACGCAGTTTTGCGAAAAGAGCTTACTAAACCAGTTGCGGAACAAAGATAATTTGATCAGGATGTTGAAGGAAAAGTTGAGTGATGCCATGGGCGAGCACGAGGTTCTGGCCCTTCAGGAGTCGCCCAAATTTGCCCAAGCGTTCACCCCGTTTCAGACGGCCAGCTGGAAACACAGAGTACTGGAAGATTATGCAAACCAGCTAGAATGCGAGGGGAACCCTATGGTATGGAAGCTATTGAAGGCCCGCACAGCGCCGTTTGGCACCCCTATTTCCGGCCAGCCACATGACATCTGGCAGTACAGCCAAGATATTACCTCCCCACGCGAGGAGAGGGGTTTCGAAGGGGATACCTCTTCTCAGTATCGCACAGCTACGCAAAATTTTCACCCTGCGGCTAAAGAGTCCAGTCTGTACGCAGAGGTCCCAAGCGTTCCGCTATCTAAAATGACCACAGAGGAATGCCCCACGCTGCGAGGGGTCAAACATGGAACGCCGCCCATCGTTTCAACTTTCAACGTCTCACCTTTGCAAGGGGCCCCACAGGGGATAGAATTCGGGTACGTTGTTCACTCGTTGCACAAGCGTGCCAAGGTGGATGCGCCATCGAATGATTTTGAAGGGCAAAAGATCTTGTTTCTGGATGCAGACTATCCGGAAAAACCAGATGAAGGCACAAGAGAGAATCCCCCTTTGGAGCCTAGCAAGGGTGCGACCACTTCTCCGCTAGGGCTGAGCCATGTTTTCCATGACAATAACACAGTCTTACGGCTGGCCATCCCGGGCAAGAAGCGAAGAATGGGCCACTCTACCACCCCAATTAAGGCGCCCAGACTTGAGTAGAATTGGAAAAGCGCTGAGGTAAAGCTACTTATGGGGTAAATCTAGATGGCATAGTTATGCATTAGCAAACTGCCTATATAATTGCAATGTGTTACGTAAGGAGCTTTGTCTGGAATATCCAGGGAGCTTTTCCAGATGTGGGTATTTCAAGCACGTCGAGTGTTCTGGATACTTTGGGACCTTTCGGCTACGTCGAGGGATCGCAATTTCCAGCAATGTTTTCCCAGCGATCTACCAACATCTCCAAAGATTCTCTCTGGCGGGTGTCTCTCTTAGTGTACAAGCTCTTCAAGACATTACTCCAATATCGAACGTAGTCTCTGAGCTCCAGTTTACTGGTTGGCGTCATACACATTAAGGTCGGCGCCATTTTACCACGACCCAACTCACGGACGGGCCAAAACTCGGACGACCTGGGAAAGTAGTCGGAAAAGACCGATGTCCAGAAAGAACCAATCACGCGACACCCAGATTCCAAGTTCAGAACCTTCTGTCGGTTGTAGTCCACCATGAAGAGGTCTTCTTGGTATCCGTGCACCATACACTCATGAACAGCCAGGGTAAAAATCGTTGTGATCTCATTACGACACGTGGCTGTTGCTTCCTCAAAGTTCTTGATAGTCATAAGGTGAGGTGGCAGCTTTGTGGGATGACCAACCGGCGGTGTCACTGTCTCATGTATATCTTCAGCCATGGCCACATCAATATCTTTATCCGTCTCTTGGTATTCCACAGTCTCATTTCTTTTTGAAAGTGACTCTGCGTAAGCCATTTTGGCAATTTTCTCCGCCGTCATGCCTTGTCGGTAGCTTACGGTAAGCATGCCATCGACGAGCACCTTGTTGCACAAATTCTTATCGTTGGAGAGGAGAACTACTATAGCGCTGTGCCCGTCATGTTCGTGAAAGTACAAGCAACAGTCCAAGATTGCATCGTCCGGTTGCATATTGGACTGTGAAATGCTCTGGCGAACCTGCTGTCCCAATACCCCGGGATGCCTGACTGCAATGCTGTCGTAGATCCAGTTGTTTGCCCAGCGGGCCAAGTAGCCAATGGATGTATTCAGAATGCTTCCCAGTTTAGAGCTAAGATCAGCACCTTTACCCATTCGGGTAGACTTTTTCAAGCCATCAAGCTCCAGAATTACCACTTTCGGCACCATAATTACATGGCTGTACTTCTCCGCAAGCGTTTTCAAGTCGTTCACAATATCCAAGTGGGAAAGGAAGAAGTTTGTGTCTACAACGAAGTAGGTTTGGGTACGAATGGAGGAGCCGGCCAGAGATACCGGCTGACGAATAGGCCGGTAAGATTCAGGAACATGCTGCTTAAGAGAGAGCTCTGGGACCGAGGGCAACGCTAGCGAACCAGCCAGCTGAATAAGCCTTTCACTGGACACAGGTGGCGTGGGAGACAGATCCAAAAAGAACTCCCTGAACAAGCCCTCATCTTCAAAGTCCACATTTGCTCCCGCCAGATAATCACGGCAGGTTTTAACATACGTCGTGATACTGTTGACCTGGATTTCATCCTCGGCTCCTACCATTTTGACGTCGCCGTCTCTATCGGGGATTTCATTAGCCAGAAACGGCTTAGGCTGAATAACAACATTACGGTGCTCCACAGGGGGCACAGACTCAATGCCCCTCTTCGAGTGAATTGTGTCTGCTGTGGGCAAGGGTATAGAATCTCCAGGGAAATATCGCGCCCAGGACTTTCCGCGGTCCTTGAAGGCGGGCAAGTTGTCATATTGTTCGGCAAAAAGACCAATCCTGGCTTCAAAGTTTTCGATCAGCGGGGCCGATGTCTTAGGAGCGGTTTGCCGTTGAGAGCTAGCCTTGGAAGGGCTGGGTTTGATTGAGCTGTAGATTGAGGGCAAGGGGTTTGTGGGGGCCATAGTCGAAGATTGCTTGCTCTCAGTTATCTATCAGAGTGAAACAGCGCTAAAGCTGCCAGGAATAAAGCAGAGTAGAAAATTTAGCACAGGTCTTCTTGTATTAGTAGAGTGCCTGGTACACTTGTGACACTCTCATCGCGTGTAGGAGCTTTTCACGATTGCAGCGACATATTTTGGCCAGACGCGCCGCACCCAAGGCAGTGCCTATGTGCTTAGAAGAGAATGTAGTTATGGCCCACCACAAGGTCCGGAGATCTATAGCTATAAGATATTAGACATATGAAACTACTCATACGGCTGTTGCACTAACTTGGATTAGATAGGCGTAAAAGAAAGCGGCAAGTGTAATTGCGGAAAGGGCAGTAAGCAGTTGCGTCTCCATGATGTCCCATAAGCAAATCCTCTCCCAGTTTACATTGATTCATCTTTATCAACCGTTGCCCCCTCAGGATTTAATAGAGAAGTTCTACGGAAAATACAGCTCGGTTTAATGGTTTAGAGATACAGCAGTTTTCGAGAAAACTCCCGGCTGAATGTGGCCAACAAGAAAAGTGTATCGATCTGGGTCTAAGACTAAGCGAAAAGATGGCTCAAGGGAGAAAGACAAAATACGGAGAGGGTTCAGTCTAGAGATCTAGCACAAGACTATCGCTATAACTAACCGAGAAAGTATTAAGCTAATTTGGGTATGTAGCCCCCGAAAAAGAAAAGTCTGCAGTTTATGTTCTTTGTTCGTCTACAGTGATTCTCCATCATCCTGTATGGTATGTATTGAGGGGTATGATCTTGTGCCCAATGTTTCTTTCTATCGTAGAGCTCCGAGAAGTACTCAGACACGACTACGGAAAGGGAAAGTATCAAACCCCTACTGATCTCCATAGAGTTTAATAGAAGATGAAACCAGTATCAGGCTTTCGAGAGATACAATGGACTTTGGCTTGGTTTCGTATAAAATCTTTTTCTTTTTTTTTTTTACCTCACCGGGACCATTCCATTGAAAAGTTTCCGGAAAGCAAGGCCAAGCTTTCTAAATACAGGATACCCCGTGTCAGTATGCAGGGGTGTTGGCCTTCGATGCTATTCAAGGCCGTGAAGTTTCCAGGAAAACTAAGGTCTCTCATAACTCTAATAAATTACAGACCACAGCTCACAGATTTAGCCTCAGTTTGACTTTCAAGCGTACAAAGGTGTGCGCGGGGCTCTTTCTTTTCCATCAACCGTGCCACTCCGATCAACGCGCTAACCCCAAACCTTAATTTTCCTAGGTGAAACTCCTTCCCCACATTTGCCTGTGTTTTTCGGATGTCGTGAAGACCAATTCCGGGGAAGTTTATTATGAGGGTTCGGCTCTCCGCGGATTTCACTAGATATTACAGAATATTTTTCACTCCAACAATTGGGCCCTCAGCCCACTTGCGTAAGAGGACTTCCCTTCCCCGCTGACCCCGTGACCTACTCCCATACACACCGTGACTCTGAGTGTACCTTCGATCCCTCGGTCGTCTATAAATACTCCCCCAATTCCCGTATACTTTAGTACCCACCAACTTCTGCCCAAAACCACCGATCGCTTGTTTATTAAATATGTCTCTCTTTGGACCAGACTACGCAAGCATCGAGAACCTTCTCGAGCACCACTTACCCTTACCGCAAGCGGAGAATGACACCGCCGTGGCCATCCCTAACACCCAAGAACCTGGATACTCTCTGGTTTACAGAAATAAGTTCAGCCAGAACCAGTTGTACGCGACCCTCCATCCCTCTCTTAGCACTTTGCACGAGATTTTCGAATATGCTGTCGCTACCTATGGCAACGAGAGATGCTTGGGGAAGAGATTGTTTAACAACACCGAGGCTAATGCTTTTGATGCGTTCTACACGTGGCAATCTTTCAACGAGATTGCTGAGCGCAAGAAGAATTTGGGTGCTGGTATCATTTATGCCGTGCAGAACAACGTGTTCAGGAAGTCACTGGAAGGAACCGATAGGGACTTTATCGTCGCTTTGTTCAGTGCCAACACCGTTGAGTGGGCGTTGACCGATTTGGCCTGCCAATCCTACTCTATCACCAATACTGCGTTGTACCCAAGTTTGGGTCCTGATACTTCGGCGTTCATTTTAGAAACCACTAACTGCCCAATGGTGGTTTGCTCCTCCGATAAGCTTCAATACTTGATCGAATTGAAGAGGCTGCATGGCTTGCCATATTTAGCCAATCTTGTTCTGCAGACCCCCGTCGAAGGACTGAGGTGGAACCAATTGCTCTCTGACGCCCGCAGCGCGGGAATTGAGTTGAGTACGCTTGAGGAACTTGAGCTTTTGGGCAAACAGAACCCAATTGCTTATATTCCACCTATTCCTGAGACTATTTACACCATCTCCTTCACATCTGGAACTACTGGCTTGCCAAAGGGTGTGACGGTAACCCATTGCCAAGCGGGATCGCACGTTACCTTCGCCAAGAGCATGGGTTACAAGGTTAAGCGCGGAACAGCCTTGTGCTTCTTACCTTTGGCTCACATCTACCAGAGGTGTACAATTATCCTCTGTTATATTTCAGGTGATGCAACGGGCTTCCCTCAGTCAGGCTCTCCGCTTACCCTTGTGGACGATATGAGAGCCTTACAGCCAACGATTCTATGTTCAGTTCCAAGGGTGTACACCAAGATGGAAAGTGCCATCAAGGCACTTACCATCAACGGCGAGGATGGGTTTAGCAAGACCGTTAGCACCCACATTATCAAGAAAAGAATGCAATGGATGGAAAAGAGCAAATACCACGGTTCCCATTTTCTTTATGACAACCTTCTCACTAAGAAGTTGAGAACTCTGCTAGGGTTGAATAAAGCGGTTTATGTAATTTCAGGCTCTGCTCCCATCTCCCCAGAGACACAGAAGTTCTTCAAGGCTGCGTTGAACCTTGGGTTCACTAATGGCTATGGTATGACTGAGACCGCTTCGGGTATTTGCTGCACCTTCCCCTTCGAAGACGACTACACCTCTTCTGGACCCGTGGGTATTACCTGTGAGGTGAGACTCCGTGATGTACCAGAGATGGGATACACCGCGAACGACGAGGGGGGACCAAGAGGTGAATTGCTCATGAGAGGCCCTCTGATCTTCTCTGGGTACTATAAGAACGACGAAGAAACAGCAAAGGCTTTTGATAAGGACGGTTGGTTTTTGTCTGGTGACATTGCCTATATTGATAATGTGCACGGACGTATCCACATTGTGGACCGTGTCAAGAACTTCTTCAAGTTAGCCCAGGGTGAGTACGTCACGCCAGAAAAAATCGAGAACCAGTACTTATCTTCCTGTTCTTTCATTAACCAACTCTACGTCCACGGAGATTCGTTGGAGACTTATTTGGTCGCTGTTGTGGGATTTGAACCTTCAATCATGTCCAGATTTATCAAGCAGCACTTTGATATCACTGAACTGGATCCAGCAAAGTTGACCCAACTTCTCAAGGAGAAACGTATTAAGAAGAGGTTGGTCCAAGAGATGAACGCCCATGTGGCCGAATTCGGCTTACAGGGGTACGAAAAGGTTCACAATGTCCACTGTGAGGTTGAGCCGTTGACTCTTGAGAGAGATGTTGTGACACCAACGATGAAGATCAAGAGACAAATCTGCAGAAAATTCTTTAGTGGTACCTTACTGAAATTGTACACTGAGGGCTCTTTGATTAAGGACTCTAGACTTTAGGCTTAGATATTGCCTATGACTCTTTTATTACTCCTGTGAAACGGGTTCTATGTTTTTCTTTTGTAATTTTAATGTATCCCTAAGCTAAGCTGTGACTGAACCTGATATTCCCTGGGCCTTGATAAGACCTGCACTGTTTACATAACAGGGGCAAGGCCGTTATCGAGCGGAGTACGTTTGAAGCACTCCGGTGCAAAAGAGGAAGGGAAAAAGACCGAATGTGAGCTAAGTTTATACGTATTAACAGACGTTTAATGGTGGAATCCAGATCGATACCTTATACTTAGTCCAAAATATATCTGGCGCAATCAATGGAATTAATATCACTGAGAATGGATAAATCGACAAACTACAATACTGAAGGGAAAATACGGAAGAGATAATAAACGCAATAATATGGGCTATAATTCAGAATAGATAATACAAACTACGATACAGAATAGACAATACACACGTTATCATAAAAGACTTTTTATTTAAACCACTAACACCCAGAAAAAAAAAAGTTAGGAGACAAGTCTAACTGTCCCGACTACCCCTCAAAGGGGAGGCGAGGCGGAAACGGTATCAGCCGTCGTTAAACTAAACAACCCATCAACAGGATTAAACAGCAGCTAACAACACAGTACATTATCAAACATACAAGGGGCAGATACAGATATCACGAGTTAACGATTTCAAAGATTTAACGTTGTCATTGCAAATTATACAGGGGGTTGGATAATTTATTTGGTGGACTTCTTGGCAGTCTTCTTCTCGGCCTTCTTTTCCTTCTCAGCGGCATCCTTCAAGACTCTCTTGACAATCTTCTGTTCCTCGATCAAGAAAGCTCTGACGATTCTTTCCTTGACACAGGTGGCACATCTGGAACCACCGTAAGATCTGGAGACGGTCTTGTGGGTCTTAGAGACCTGAGCGTACTCTCTTGGTCTCAAAGACGAGATACCGGCCAAAGCCAAACCACAGTCACCACACTTGACGCGGGAACCAGACTTCTTGACGTGTTGAGCGACCAACTTGCCACCTGGAGTCTTAACAACCTTGATCTGGTTAGACTTGGTGTTGTATGGGTTTCTTCTTCTGTAAGTAACTCTCTGAGCCATTTTGATGTATATGTAAGGTTCTTTGGTAGAAGGTGGATATCAAAACAAAGCCTTTTTTTTAAGGCACGCTAGGCAAAAAAATCGGCCCCGTCGCTATATTTTTCATTTCCGACCCATAGTGGGGGTTCGGTAAGGCAGCATAGTGTGGGTGAGTTGGAAAATTTTCGACTGGACGGAGGAGAAAATCTCGTCGTGAGCAGCCCACGCCTTCCACCAGAGAAGGTGCGGCGCAAAGCCCTAGCCCTGAATATAAGCACGTGATATGCTCACGGATTTAGGATAAGTGACTGCTTCGTGCCGAGGGGATCTGAGGTTTACACTGCCCAGCTGTATACAGCGGTTACTGTGGGATCCTAAAAAGGTGGTCATTATTAATGATCATATAATTAATTATATTATTATATAGCCATAACAACCCGCTCACGAAACATTTACTGTAAAGCATCCCGGGAAAACAAGATGTACGGTCTGTTAAAGCCTACAATAGCAGGACTAAATGCTTTAAGTGATTTTTAAAAAGTTTTGCAGCACAAAGCAGCAGACATAGATTAGAACAAAGGTAGTATATAACAGACGTAACCAAAACATCCAACGGACAACATGGTTAATGAATAACTTTGAACGGCAGTATAATTTTGGTCGTTAGAGATGTAACCGTGTTTAACGCAATCTTCTGGCTTCACGTTCAGACTCCATCAAGGACAAGATGTCGTTTTCTCTGACTGGGCCCTTGACGTTTCTGACAATGGTTCTGGAAGAGTCATCCAAGAATTCAACTCTGACTTGGGTGACACCACCTCTGGAACCGGTACGGCCGAGAACCTTGATAACCTTAGCTAAAGTGACTTGAGTCTTGGTATCCTAAAAGCAAACATGTTAGTGACCATCCTTTACCGATTGAATCAGCTCCAATACATCATTTTGGGGATTCTGGTGCTTCTGGCCCCCTGATCAACTTGCGCCTCTTGGGAATATATTCATCAACAATGTAACGTGGGTCAGAGTTGGAGGGGGCTTCAAACAACACAGAAAATGATACATTGAGACCACATTGATGCCGGCGTACATACCATTTTGTATATATGCTATTATTATTGACCTTCAAAAATCTCCAATTTTAGGAGTAAGAACATTTTTAAATGTACAGTACACAAGTATCGATTGTGTGAAAATTCCAAGCGCACGCGGGTTCTGAGCGATGGCTGCTGTCTACCAAGTTTTTCCTTCCGTTTCAAAGGCCTGTAAATTACCCTGCGCGCTTTGTAATTCGAGTACTCTCTCCCCCTGATGGTTTGAAGCGATGGTACGACTTCATGTATGTTGTGAACGTATGGCTGATGTTACGTTATCGGAATTCTTATCGGCACCCATCTATGTTGAAAGGTAAAAAGGGATTGAGTCTATACGGATATCTTATTAGTTTATTGTATGATACTCTATCCTTTAAAAAAATTACAATCTCCTTTACCCTTGAGTCCCTGGAAAGTGGATATTGCTAGCAATGGAGTCGGTATATTCTTTAAATCTGGTCATTTGATCGTCCTGGTATTTTGCCAAATTATCCAACCTGGAGGCCATTTCTTTTTCAATTTCAGCCTGGCGAGCCAATATTAGCATCTCGAGCGACTGCAATTTTTCAATGACACCACCAGCTACTGCTCCTAGGTCATTGCGGAAACACTGATACATCCCGTTAGCAATGCCGACTAGCTCTGCTTCTTGCTCTTTCCCAGGAATTCCCTGAGAACCTCCACAAACAACGAGCGTATTATCTTTGGAAGCATAGAGTGGCAAAGGAGCCGCCACCTGGATAAGGGACGGAAGCAACTGTGAATCTCCAATCTCCGAACCAAAGGTAACGTGCCCTCTTCTGTCCCATTGTGCTCCTTGTGGGCCCCTAGTAACCGCAACTTCTGGGATTGTAGGTATTTTTGGGGAGAGTTCCAGGCTAGGGGCTCTTATCCAATCGAGCGAGGGCGATATCGTTTTCTCTCGCAAACGTTTGCGACCTTGCACTCGCTTTGTTGCATGCTCTGTGGGAGAGGAGGATGTGCCGGACAGTAGTGCAGACGGGACCATGCCAGTTCTACCGCCACCATTTGTCTTCCTGTTAGTGCTTAGGTCGATGGGATCTAATACGACTGAAACCTTACACGGATGTTGTCTTTTCCTGTCCCTGAGAACGGAGTCCAGCGTGTGGTGTCGGATTGGTGTATCCGCTTCTGAACGTGCCAGGCAGGTTTGACCGCACTCTTCGATCGTTGTCCTAGTCGTGGTATTATCTCCAGGCACATCGTAAATAGTAGAGTCTAAGACATCGATTCTGGTGCTTTCATCAAAGTCAGGCGAGGCTGCTCTTGCATTGCTGCCATTTACGGCGTTCAGAATGTTTCTTCCAGCACCAAATGTGTTGATCTCTGGTTCCATGACTTGAGATAGTGCGGGATTAAATCCAACAAAAAGGGAGTCACGCGATGGCTTACTGGCGGAGAATTCTTTGGAAACCACAACTCTCACCCCGATAGTTTCGCCACAGTCAGAAGAATCTTCCAGATCCGAAGTACTTTTAATTGCAATCAGCTCGATACTAACTGACATCCTTACTCTGCCCTCTCCGGTGTCCCCTCGAATAGCTCCCAGAGAAGCATCCAACGTCAGGGCTTCTTCAGCCCTCAGATTTTCATGGTGAGAAAACATAGAGGGGCCATTTTCTGGAACCACCAGATTACCCTCTTCGGCATCTAGTGCCGTACAACCCTCCGTAGACGTGGCCCCGCCAACCTTCACTAACGATGGTTGCTTTAAACACGAAAGAAACTCAAGTTGACGATCTTCATGGTGCTTCTTCAAGGTAAAATTCACCTCCACTGTTTGTTGAGGTGGGATGGTGTCCGAGAACAAGGAATAATACCCGTCGGCCATTATATCTGCCGTAGCAGAGAAGCGAAGCCGGAAATTCCGAGTATCGGCTACCTCAACTTCCTCCAAGTTTTCTAAAACAAACTCTAGGGAGTGAGAGATCTCGTTCCGGCCTTCCTTAATCGTCATCAAGATCAAATGCGTATGCTCAAAGCACGCGATGGTATCACCAAAAGATTTTAGATTCGACGTTGCCGTTGTTCCGTGTACGGAATCGATACTCCAGAATGAAAGAAGGTAGTGGGGATCTTTTTGCCTCTGCAAGGATTGGCTCAAATAGTTGTAAGCGGGACGTGTACCCCCGTTGGCGACGAGATACCCCGAACAGCTGTCAAGCCTCTGGTGGGAAACGATTATCAACTTGGTTTGGAGCTCCAAAAGGTAGTTTTTGGCCACAAAGGAAGTTCTCAGGCAGTTTATAGCTTGTAGTATCCGCGGTAGATACTCTGACACCGAAGTGCTGAACTCCGGAAAGAACCCGTTTTCAAACAAAGTCTGGTTTGCGCGGATTAGAAGGCAGGCCAACTTTACCACCTTCCAGGGGACATTACCGGAGAAGGCAAGCTCGAGCAAACTGCTAAGAACTCGGTGGAGAGCAGAATGACTCGAGCGGGCTTCTTCAACCGATAGGTCAAGTTTCTACGGCACCGTTAGTATTGAAAATGGGCAAGAATACCAGATAAACGTACGAATAGAATGTACCACAACCTGGTACTCGGAGGGCAGCGACAGAGAACCTTCACGAGGACCTCCAATAGGTTAATCCCAGGGCAAAAGAGATTCTTCGATAGCGCACTATGTCCCTCAATCTGATCAAAACACGGAGTAATGGCAAGAAGTAGAGGGCCCGCTTCGCCTTCCACGGAATTGATACCTCGAAGGATTTTAGGTACCAGCTCATCAATAATGCTAAAAAAGGTTAGATGTGGATAATAAAAGAGGGAATTAGGACCCTATAATAAGTTCGTGGGATTCTGCTATGTAACATCATTGTAGTAAATTTGCAATAGAAGGTATGGCTTACTGTATTGCGACTGGAGTTTGGTCCAAGGCCTGAGAGATCACCCTAATCTCTCGACAAACAGCCACAATTGCTTCCATCTTAAAATTAACTCAATGGACTAAAATTGTTAAAAAAAAGCTATCAAATATAAAACCAAATATCTCACCTTAAGATCAGAAAGTGGCTCATGTAGCAAAAACGACCCGCAAGATGCGGGGCTGGCGCCCTAATGCGCGCCTACGCACCGAGGCCGTTTTGCTGGCGTGCGCCGCACAATAGACTACATTCAATGAGGAAAAAAATGGTTAGCCGCCGACGACAAAAGTGACTCAACCCAGATCCAACTCAGATTCAATCTTCTATCCCTACCAACCATGTCCTCTGAAGAAGAACTCTCCGTTCTTTTTGCCCGTATTGGGTTGAATGAACCTAAGATCAAGGAAGTCTTGAAGAACAAGAAGGTGTCTGCCTCATTGGGCGAGATTGCTACCGAGGCCGCCGTGCCTGTCACTGATAAAGCCATCTCCGCCTTGTTGCACGCGCTCGCAACGCTTTGTAAGGGCGAAACTGTCGCCAAGAGAGCGCTCGTTACCAAAGCCATTGTTGATGGCAGATTGAAGACCAATTTACAGGTCGACGCTGCGTATAAGTATGTGAAGGCAGCGCCAGAGCCCTCCGTTTCTGAGATGGAAGCCGAGTCTGGGGTAGGCATTGAAGTCACACCAGAACAGGTCAAAACCGAAATTGCGGCTTATATTGCCGCCAACAAGGCCGACATTACTGAAAAGAGATACAAGTGCGTGCCAGCATTGTTGGGGAACGTGAAGTCGATCCCAGCGCTCAAGTGGGCGTCCCCATCATTGTTCAAGACCATCATCGACGAGCAGGTCTTGGCTCTTTTGGGTCCTAAGGACGAACGCGACCTTGTTAAGGAAAAGAAAAAGAAGGCGCCAGCCAATGAGAAGAAGGTGGTCAAGGAGGAGCCAGTCAGATCCATGTTTACCGAGGGCTTCCTCGGCGACTTGCACAAGGCGGGCGAGAACCCGCAGATGTACCCTGCGTTGATGAAGGAGCACCTCAAGGCGACCGGTGGCCGCGTCTACACCCGTTTCCCACCAGAGCCTAACGGATACTTGCACATTGGCCACTCCAAGGCTATTATGGTTAACTTCGGGTACGCCAAGCACAACGACGGGTTCTGCTACTTGCGTTACGATGACACTAATCCAGAGGCCGAGGAGGAACAGTTCTTCAGATCCATCAAGGACTTGGTCGAGTGGCTTGGGTTTGAGCCATACAAGATCACCTACTCCTCCGACTACTTCGACGAGTTGTACGCCTTGGCTGAGAGAATGATCACCCTGGACAAGGGCTACATCTGCCACTGTACCGCGGAACAGGTTAAGGCCCAGAGAGGGATGAGGGCCGACGGAACCCTAGGCGGTGCTAGATTCGCCTGTCCGCACAGAGACAGACCAACCGAAGAGTCATTGGCCGAGTTCAGAGGGATGAAGGAAGGCAAATACAACGCCGGGGAGGCCACTTTGAGAATGAAGCAAGACCTCACCTCCCCATCCCCGCAGATGTGGGACTTGGTGGCGTACCGTGTGTTGAATGCGGTGCACCACAGAACTGGCGACAAGTGGAAGATCTACCCGACCTACGACTTTACCCACTGTCTCGTCGATAGCTTTGAGAACATCTCTCACTCTTTGTGCACCACCGAGTTTGTGCTCTCCAGAGAGTCCTACGAATGGTTGTGCGACGTGTTGAAGGTCTACAGACCTGCCCAGAGAGAGTATGGCAGATTGAATATCACCGGAACCGTGTTGTCGAAGCGTAAGATCGCAAAGTTGGTGGCCGAAAAACACGTCAGAGGCTGGGATGATCCGCGGTTGTTTACCCTCGAGGCTATCAGACGCCGTGGTGTACCACCGGGCGCCATCTTGTCCTTCATCAACACCTTGGGGGTCACCACCTCCACCACCAACATCCAGGTTGTCCGATTCGAATCGGCCGTTAGAGCCTACTTAGACGTCACCACCCCGCGCTTGATGATGCTTTTGGACCCGGTCCCTGTGGTGTTTGATAACTTGGCCGACGACTACGAAGAGAGCGTCACCATCCCGTACAAGCTGGGCTCCCCGGAATTTGGCGAGAGAACCTTACCGTTCACCAAGAAGATCTACATTGACAGAGCCGACTACAGGGACGAAATTTCCAAGGACTACTTCCGTCTTGCTCCGGGCCAGTCTGTCGGGTTGATGAAGGTGCCTTACACCGTTAGAGTGGTTTCCGTCGAGAAGAACGAGCAGGGTGAGGTCACCTTGATCCACGCGCACTACGAGAATGACGAGAAGATGAAGAAGCCAAAGACCTTTATCCAATGGATTCCAGAAAGTGCCAAGGCCAAATCGCCAGTCAGAATCGCCGAGATCAGAATCCACAAACAGTTGTTCCACTCCGAGAACCCGGCCGCGCACCCAGACGGGTACTTGGCCGATGTCAACCCAGACTCAGAAGAGGTTGTTACCACTGCCATGGTCGAACCGGCGTTCTTTACCATCAAGGCCAACAGTCCGTTGAACATGAGTGCGGGTAACCCAGAGTTTGATATCAAGGAGAAGACTGGCAAGCCAGAAACCGTCAGATTCCAGGCCTTGAGAGTTGGCTACTTCTGTATCGACAAGGAGAGCACGGAGGATAAGCTCATAATGAACAGAATCGTCACCTTGAAGGAGGACTCCGCCAAGAACTAGACGTAATAGTATATTTATAAACTGTTTGAATGAGTGTAGACAGCCAAAGGGGGATGCGTGTTGATCGTGTATGTATTGACCTTTAAAGTTTGTTTACAATTCCTCCCTTCAATCGGCAGGGTTGGACACAGAGAGGTAAAGGTGGGATATTAATTGGGTAGAGAATTGTTAGGGTGGGTAATAGAATTTCAGAGCATGCCTGATTTAACTATCATATTCTCCGGGAGTTATAGAGTCGTGAATCCTTATTGAGTTTGTATATTTGCTGGCCACGGAGATGAATTTCCTTGATTTTGGGTAATTCTTAGTCTTGACCTATTAAACGCAGGATTCAGATCAAGAAACTGCACCTGCTTTTTTTTTGTCTTGAAACCTCTACATTAACCATCACGTTTACTCTCGCACCTAGATCAGAAGTTCTAGCCCCACCACAATGTTCTCTGTCCTCAGAACTTCCGCTAGTATCTCCTTGAAGACCACCATGTGCCTGAGCGCTGCCCGCTCAGGTGCTCCACTCATGCGTCGCTTCAACTCCTCCGAGATGGAAATGGATGACTACGAGAAAAAGATTTTTGGCATCTTGCAAGAAAAGTTTCAACCAGAAAAATTGCAGGTCAAGGATGTTTCCGGTATGTACTTCCGTGCTAATGACTAGGCTCTCATACTAATACCCCTAGGTGGTTGTGGTTCCATGTTTGCCATTTTGGTCGAAGCCAACGCCTTCAAGGGCCTTCCAATGGTCAAGCAGCACAGACTAGTCAACGAAGTCTTGAAAGACGAGATTAAGCAGTGGCACGGTTTGCAGTTGCGCACCAAGGCTGTTTAGACGTCTCGTCTCTTATTTATTAACACCCCCTGTATATATCACCGTGTATGCCGATATCGACCTTACCTTATAGTTTACCGTAGATTTTGCTACTCCATGCTACAGGGCTTAGTTGTGGTGTACACGGGAACTGAAGAGGTACGCGGTGCTATAAAGCGTATGTATACTAACCTATCTTATCCGAGATCTATAAAAGGCGACATATAAACCTCAGTTGTATTTGTACAATACAAAATAGTATACTCAACGAGTATGAAATCTAGGCTACATTCGTAGAGAAAGTTAAACGGCTAACGCAGCCCTGTGCACTCACCACGTTAATACATTTAAGCACACTCAAAAGCCAGGCCACACCCTCAAAACGCTACCAGCGACCTTGGGTCTACAACCAAGATCCTTACAACCTGGATTACATAAAACCCCCAGGCCGTCGACTGGTTACCCAACGCTTTACCACGGTCATTAACCTTAAACACAGCCAACTGCGCTGGCTTCCATAGTAATTCATATAACAAAGCTTTATTCTAACTTACACAACGAGCTCCTCCTTCTGCTCCAAGATCTCCTCTCTGATCTCCTCAATGACAATCGGCTTGACCTCGTCCTCACCGACAATGGCCCATTGCGCCTTCTGGACCTCCACTTCGGCTCTCCAGGCCTTCCACTCGTCCAAGAGCGCATGTCTGGCCAAGATGATCTCTCTGGTGGCAGCGTCGGCCTCCATGGCGTCGGTTTCCTCGAACTCAAGCGAGTACGCCTTCAAGGACTTTCTAACCTTCTTACGGTCGGCAGCACTCAACAAGGATGCTGGACGAGGTCTCCATCTGAAGTCCTTGAACTCCTCGATCAACTCTTCACGGGTCAACTGACCGGCGAACGAGAAGATCTTGTACCCGTTCTCGATCTTGTGGTGCCACAACGACGACCACCCGGCAACAAAGCGGCCCGATGGGTCCCAGGAGATGTCCGATAACCCGAAGAACTCTTGGTGGCCGATCTGCTTGAAGTTGGCGTTGACATCATTCTTTTCCTTATTGGCCTCCTCGTAGTCCATGTCGAAAAAGTCAATTTCACCGGCGTGCCCCTGTTCTGGCACGGTCCCGGTGGCGATGAAACGCCCCTTTGGCGACCACGAGAGCATATTGGAGTGCTTGTTTTCAATCGTCTTGAAGGCCTTCCACTTGCGCAACGCGGCAATCTTGCCCTTGGACTCGATTTCCGGCGCGTAGAACGAGATGGTGTTCTTTGGAACCGCCGGATTGAGGTTACCGTTGTCTAAACGGGAGATGATGGCAAATCTGTCAGACTTTGGCTCCCACGCGAAGTTGTTGATCTTCTCCTTCAACTCCATCTTCTCCACAGGAATGTCCTTCTCGGTGAGCGAGAAGAACTCGAGGTTAGAGAAGAGTGTCTTCTTCGACTTGGTGTGGCGGTCCACCTTGACACAGAGGAATTTGCCCTCATCTTGCCAGTGTAATCTACACTCAGAGACGTGAAACAAGTTGGAGGTTCTGAGGACTTCCTTAGAAGGCACCTGCATCAACGACACTCTAGCGGTCTGGTTGGTGGACTCCGGGGTCCAGTAGGCCAACACGTGCTCGCCAGCAGAATTGGCGGTCTTGGCGAGGTGCACCGGGGCTGGAGACCACTCGAAGTCGACAATCCCATCGATTTTGATGGTTTTCTTGTCCAAAAGGCCAAAGGTCTCGGTCTCGTAGATGGCCAAAGCGTCTGGACCTAATCTGGCGGCGTACTTGTCGTCGTGGGACCACTTGACAAGCGGCCATGGCATCTTCTTTTCCTTCTCAAGATGGTCTGGAAGACGGAAGGTACGGGCCGGAAGGCCGGTCGCAATCTCCCAGATGACGAGCTTGTGGCCTTCGGACTCAGCACCGAACGGACACGCGCTGCGTCTTGGGTGGTTCTCCGGTGGAACCGAGATTGGCTCTGGGGAGAGGGTCACCAAGAACTTTTCACAAGGCGAAAAGTCGATGAGACGCGCCTGGAATTGCGGGAAACGCTTCATGCGCGAGAACTCAGGGCCACCCCATGCCTGAACACCCTGTGGGTGGAGAGAGAAGAGGTAGGAACCCTTAGGCGAGAAACGGACGAAGGAGTTGGTCCACTGCGTTCTAGGCTCAACCACAGGCTCTGGCTGCTCTTTCTTCTTGTTCCAGAAAGCACCGACAATATCACCCTTCTGGAGGATAAACTGGTCACGGCCCTGGTAGTCTTGTAACCACGAGCGGAGATAGTCGGTTTCCTCGAACTCGGGCACTAATGGCGACACAAACTCGTCGGAGACCTTGTCGGCACTGTACTTCTCAATGTCAGAGAGCCTGTTCACAAACAATCTGTGCTTCTGGTCCAACTTCTTGCCATTGAGCTTCTTGATGGCTTCCTCAGCCTCAGCAGCGGAGGAAAACTCGACAAAGAGGAACCCCTTGGTCTTGCCGTCTTCGATCGGCATCTCCACGTTAGAAACGGTACCGACAGTGTTGAAGAGCTTGGAGAGGACCTTGACCAAGACTGGGGCCTTGGATTCTGGTGCCACCGGCGCCCCGTCAACAACCACGTAGTGGTCGTACCCGGCGCTGGTTTCAACGGCGAATTGCTCATCCAAGTCGGAAAAGTCGATTTGCGAGACGTCGATCTCAATGTCTTCGATAGAGGTCATTTTGGTTGGGAAGAGATACAGAGAGGTAAGAGGCGTGTTTTGCGGACACTTCTAAAGTACGTCGGTGAATTTTTCGTGTATTTTTTCGGGTTACGAGCACGCATATAGGGTGCCTGTAGGACTGGCAACCTCCATCCACAGGAATGGTATGGCGAGTACGAGCGGAAATATTTAAGATAATCGTACTGGTAGGCAATTGAAGGAGATCTAAGCGTATAGCCTTTGTAGGTGTTACCAGCTTTTTTGTGGTAGACTGGGTGCAGTTTGAGATGAAGGGGTTAAGGGGAATGCCGTATGGTGCTCGCGTGGACGCCGCTAGCGTCACGTGACAATAAGACGACAACTTAGGATTGTCTGACCCAAAGATGCTAATTAGATTGAAAAATACAGTGAATCTGAGGTGCTCCGGCTATAGTGTGATTGTTGCCGCTTGATTTTGTGGATTTGTGGAGGAAACGGAAGCCATTGAAGCACTGGTGTGATTCTCACGTGGCCGTGGATCGACTGGTGTCACATGACCGATGTTGTGGGCCAGAATCGTATCATGACGCATTATCATAGGAATGTTGAAGGCAGTGATATGTCATGGAAAAAAATTGTAATTAAATTATATTAATATTTGAACTTAAATTATGTTGTTTTGGCTTTAGGTTCGTCCTATTGGGAAGGTGTTGAAGGACTGGTGCTACTCGCAGGACAATTGCGGATTGTTGTATATCCAATGCTGTAAACCATCCTGGGAAGGATGTAAGCATTTTCAGTAGTACACGGGAATTTTAGGGAACACTATGGGTTCATTTCATGAAGGTGTTTAAAATATTGCGACCTAGGAATTTTAGGGCTAACTTATTATTACCAGGCATCAACCGATTATGTGCTGTACAATTTCTAGACGAGAGCAGTTTCCCAATCCCCTTTTGTCTTTCCCAGACTCTGAGGTTTTCTCTGGGGCTGCTATCCAACCAGCCCAGGCTCCTTTCAAATGTCCATGCCATGCTAAGATCTGAACCTGCTGATGCTAGCCACTTCCCCCTCAAGTTTGTTGTTTGAAGGGCTAACCAGTTTTATAGCTAGATTTGGTTTCTCCTTCTCTCCAGTAAGCTCAAGTGGCGCAAATCAGCTTTAGATTAATAAATACCGCACATTACCCTGTTGTTCAACTATCTAAATGTTAGTAGTGATAACTCAGAGATTATAGCATTGAAAATACCTATATGCTTCAAGCTATTATCTGTTCAAGTCAATACACCACGCACTCCACACCCTTTACCGAATGTACCACTTTATCACATGCCATTGTATGTGTTGTTACAGATGTTCTATCGGATGTATACCGAGAAAGCTACAAATACCTGTAAATTTCCGTGTTTGAAGTATTTTCGCTCCATATAACCAAATGTGTCCCACCAGTAAAACCTAAATAACCCGAGAATTCTTTAAAAAGGGACACCTACGGCATCTTCCCGTACTCTCCACAATGAAACCTTTAGCCTCTGTGACCCCTAATTATAAATGCTTCAGTAACCTACCTCAACGTCTAAATACACCATCTAAGTATAACCTTTAACAACTATACAGCCATTTATAAATTATATTACTCGCTCTATCGTTTTTCTCTTCTCTTACAAACGTATGACGTACGCGCCCTGTTTACTCGCGCAGGCCACGCGTGCGTTTCGTTTTTCCTACAGACCTGTCGCAGAAATGTACACAAAGCGTGGCGACCCTTCAAAAATGTCTCCCCCGGTCAAACTCCACACATCCTCCCATTGGCTTAAGGAGAACAATTCTCCGATGTCTGACGACCAGGAAAACCGCAGACCGTTCAGCATGATCGAAGCCCAGGCATTTTCACCCGTTACGGAGCGCAAACGGTTCTCTATCGCCACGGATACCAACACATCCTACGGCTCCACCCATTCGAGTCCGTTCATCACCACCCCTCAGATCCATCCCCACTTTCCGACTGAGGGAATTTCAATAAAGCCGCTAGCGACAAATGTGTCGTACTCATACAATGACACGTACGAAAGCGTGCCCGAGGAGGCACTGGAGATCATCGACTCGCTTCCGCGGCACTTCTTGCCCCAACTGAAGCTTACGCCCTGGCGGCGTTCGCGCGATATTACTGCTTCGTCTCTCACGACAGCCCGGCATAGTATGTATGGAATCGCAAACACAAAAGAAAATGAGGAGTTGAAGAAGGAGCTCACGAGCTTCAAAATCCAGATCCGGATATTCAAGGAGTTTATCCAGGAGCTTATTCGCAGGACCGGTCACGAACATGACGAGCTGTTCCAAAACGAGTTGATTGACAATTTTGCGGAAAAGACGCGCGTATTCCAGGAAAAAGACTGGGCGTGTGAGAAATGCGGCAGCCTTGAAGAGAAACTCCAGGACTCGCAGCGCTGGATAGCCCACTTCAAAGCAGTGGCGGAGGAGCTACAGCAGTCGCCGACGCGGGTGGCCAGCGATGGCTGGGAGCACACTGCAGACGAGATTTTACTCGTGTTAGCCGAATGGGCGACCGGAAAGTCCAAGGACGCGATAGAGCGTGTCTTGCGAAAGCCGTTGGGGGTGAAGTTGGAGGTGGTCAAGTTGGAGTTGTACAAGATACTCCAACACCTTGAGCTGGTGCTTGCACAACAGCGTGCCAGTATCCGTACCCTGGACGAGGACACGGAGGCGCTTATTCGCTCACTAAGTGCGCTCAATATGGAGCTCGCGAACCAGCGCGAGGCTTCGGCCGTCATCAGCGACCGGTTACAGCGCGAAGTGCAAACGTCCCAGGAGTTGGCCACACTGCAAAAGACGGGCCGTACGGGTCTGACCCGTGAGTCAGAGGAGTTGGATCGCAACTCAACTCTGCCGGCGCGCTTACAACTGCCAACCCGCCTTAAGCTCACACCAAATACTCTGCCTGAGCAGGGCGTAAATGCCTTAGCACAGCTCAGGCGCGACGTGGCCGGCCTTGAAAGCGACAACGATGCCTTGCGAGTGCTCTCTGACACACTCAAACTCGAAAAGTTACAGCTCCAGAACGACCTCGATGCGGCAAGCGAGGCGCACTCACAGCATGTTCTCAGCGTGGAAGCCGCGGCGCAGCGCCAGATAAACGAGCTACGCGCACTGATATCTAGTAGCACGGCCAAAATTGCCGATCTCGGCGACGAAGACGAGCTGCTCCAGAGTGCCCCCCCGAAACAGAATGCGTCTTTAAAACAGACAAATGACGAATTACAGCTCCGGATCGGCGAATTGGAGGCTCTGAAGAGTGCACTAGCGGCAGAGGTTGCGGCTGCGCAGCAGGAAGTGACAGACTTGACGAGTAGACTTCGCAAGTCGCAGGAAGTGCGCACGTATCAGGAAGAGACGTTCGCGGCGCGTGTTCGGGCACTCACGAATCAGCTTGAGACGCAAGAAAAGGAGACGAAGGAAAAGACGGACGAGCTTCAACATGTGAATATCACGCGGTCGTACAACGAAAGAGATCTTAAAAGAAAGGTGGAGGAGTTGCAGGCTTCTTTGGACCAGGCAGTGGACAAGCAGCGGTCTCTCGGGGCGGAGAAGGTGCGGCTAAAATACACGATCGAGTCCCTCAATAGCGAGAAGAGCGGACTTGCCGCAAATATTCGCAATCTCACGGACAAACTTACGCGCGGCGAGCCGGCCGCGAAGAGCAAGGAGATCGCGTTACTCATCGAACAGGCCAACAATTTCGAGCAGTGCTACGAAGAGATGTTGACCAAGGACATTGATATGGCTGACCGGTTTCTCCAGGCGTTTGAGAAAATTCTCGACGACACGTCGCTCGCGCAGGCGCGGTCGAAACTTGCAGCGTTGAAGAGCCGCGAGGACGACTTGATCTCCGCGAAGAAGGTGCGCGAATTGCACCACGCGCTCTTTACGTACTATGTCGTCGCAGTTGAGGCAGTTGTCACGGACCACGTAGCGCTCCTTCTCAAGGGGTCGGACATCAATGATGCGGCGTTACACGATCTGAAGGCATCACTGGAGAAACCCGATGATGAATCCGAGCTTAAGCTCAGGATCGAGGAGTTGTACACACGCTGGAAGAAGGAGCGCGAAGCGCGCGTATTGGAGAGTACCGCGTCACGCGAGCGTTGCGACGCGTTGGAGACCGAGAACGCACAGCTACGCAAGCGCCTCAAGGAGATGGCTAAGTGATTCAGATAACCGATGCGAATATCGTGTATAGACAAGGAACCAAGCAATGCCAGTTTACTAAGATTTTCAAAGAACGCTATACTAAGACAGTGGATGGTTACCAGTTTGACATAAGGTGAAGGTGGACTGGATCCAAAGAGCCCCGGGAAGTGATCCCTAAGGAAAGGGATGCGTTACAATAAGGCGATGCTTTGAACCCGGGACTGCTTCATTATCATGAACCCGGAACTGCTTCATTATCATGAACACTCACAGTACTTTGATTGGCAGCGGGTCAAATAATATTGTTAGTCAACTATTATCAGAATTGCCAATACCAGCTAATGGCTTTGTAGAACAATACGCTTTTTATGGTTAGCGGTAAAATTAGTACCGATATAGTGAATTCTGGCAATGGTCCCGTATCTCCTACAATTTTTTAGTCACTTTGTGAATTATCTAATCCTCCATCTCCTCGTCCGACTCGGCCTCCTCGGTGGCGTACTGTATGGCCTCTTGCAACAACTGGTCGGACACCAACTGGTGTTTGCCCGCGGTCTCGGAAACACTGACCCAAGAGATTTCCAACTCAAAGTCCTTATCCTTGTTATCTTCATGAGCAGCGTAGATGATCTTAGCGGCCTCCTTGACGGCGTCACGAGCACTGATGTTCTGCAAGTCCAACTTTTCCAATTCGGACTTTGCCGTCTGTCTGCCCTTGCCAGTTGCCGCACCGGTATAGCCCCAGTAGGTTCCACTCGGCTCAATCATGTACAAGTGTGGACCATCCTCGTCCACACCGCCAATTATTGCCGAGACCCCGAATGGTCTGACGGAGTTGTAGCATGTGTAATTCTGCACGTAGGTCCCCAATCTGTCAGCCAAGCCAGGCAATGGGATCTGCTGCTTGTACAACGACTTGAAAGAATTCGCTTCGTCTCTGCCTCGGTTCACAAAGTGGCGTCCATCCGGCAACAAGCCGGAGTATGCCACCCCTACGTGTCTGTCAATGGTTTGGATGCGCTTGTTTTTGCCCGGCGCCAATAGCTTGGACGTGATGATCTTCTCCACCGCGAGCACCACACCGTCCTTACACTTAATCCCGATGGAGGTCCCGCCGTTTTCCACTGCCTTCATGGCGTACTCCACCTGGAAGTTTCTCCCGTCTGGCGAAAAGACGGAGTTGGATAAGTCATAGCCGGTCCCGATAGATGTCTGGCGTGTTAGTAGCGTACTTCAGATTTGCCAATTGCCAGCGAATCGGAAAAAACAAACGTACCATTGTAGTTTATTCGTTTATTTGTAGTGCAAAGGTGGAGATCTCAATGCCGTGGAGAAGGGGCGGGTGAATATAAGCGGTTATCGTGTTGGCTGGAGGCAAATTGTTAACCATTCGGGACGGTAGGGGCACGCTATGTCGCCACTGGGCGTACTATGCCGACTATAGGCGTATTTGTGGGTCGGACGTAAAAAAGGTTAGAGATTTAATGACTAAAGTGTAACAAAACAAAATACTTAGAAGATAGTGGGTATCCCCACGCGCTTGTGTTGCTCATCTCTCGACCGCTGAGAACATACAAGCACTACTGGAAACGTATACATATGCACCATTGTAAGGGGTTACCTTGGTATTGGTTCACCCTGTCATTGGCCCACTCAGCAGGCACCAGATAGATAACCTGAGATGAGCACAAGCTAAAGCGATGAAAAATATCAAATAAGAGTGTAAAAAAACATGGGGCAACCTGCAGATTGAAGATCCGAGGAATACCCATAATTCAAGCCATGCTAGACTCTTATCCTAATACGCAGGCTGCACTAACCTATCAGGTAGGAGCTCCCCCCCGTGCTGGTCAAAACCAATACCCTAACTGCTGAATCTTGGTAACAAGCTAAGGAACCAGGATAAATTTAATCCGTAACCCGTATTACACATTAAAACAGCGTATTTAATTTATTACCCACTTCTCCATTCGGTTAACCACCAGACTACACATCGATAACCAACTTCTCACCTGAAACCTTACCATCCCGGATGTCGTCCAACAAGCCTTGAACCGCCTCCAAGCCACCCGGAACGTACTTGATTCGGTTATGCTTGATTTCACCCCTGGCTAGTAACGGCCCCACCCATTCCTTAAAGCTGATTGCGGCCTCTCTGGTCTCAGGGCTGGCTGGGATGATATGGGCACCGAGCGGAAGCTCCCAGCCCGTTGCATGGTACAAGAGAAGCACGTCGAGCGCAACACTTGACTTGATTTCTTCAGGCGGAATCGAGGATATACCCGACAAACCCAAAATCTTAGCGGGTTTTGTGTCAGATACCGCCTTGTTAACATTGCTGCCGGAGTCGCCATTGGACACACAGTCCACGGCGTAGGCAATTGAGTCGTTGGCATACTTTTTGATTTGCTCGATACAGTCACTGTCGTGGTAGTCGATGACAACATCTGCGCCAAGACTCTTCAAATACAGCTCATGCTTCTTTGAGGCCACAGCAATGATGGATTCGTAGGAGCCAAAGATCTTGGCAACTTGGATGAACATCTGGCCCACCCCGGTAGCCCCACCCCAAACCAACAAGGGAGAGTTGACGGTTGTCTTCCCTAACTCCTTTGGAACACCCTTAACAGCTAAATGGTGGATTAAGGCCACCCCGGCAGTGAAAAGAGACACACTCACCGAGGCAGCACCCTCAAAAGTTTCAACTTTGCCAAAAGGGACATCCTCGCCAGCCAAACGCAAGCTATCGTACTTCACCGCCAACTTAGAATCAAGAATGGCGTACTCAGCAAAAGCACCATTTTCTGGGTGCAAGACAGAACTACCATGAACGAACGAAGACACAGAATCCCCGAGCTTGAACGATTTGGCTGCGTCCTCACCAAGTGCCACGACCTCACCCGCAACATCGCAGCCTATGATGGAGCCCTGGGGACCCAATCCATACGCCACGTGCTTCCAATCGGTTGGATTACCGGCAGCCGCCTTAACCTTGATCACCAAGCTGTTGGAGTCGTAGTTAGGCAATGAAACGGTGCTGACAGCGGTCTTGGTACCGCTGATAATGACAGCCTTGTAAGTGGTTGGGAGTAACATGAGTAGTTGGTGTTTACGTATTAGGTGAGAAGTGCTAGACAAATTAGGGGTTGTTAAGCACCAGACTGGTATATATAAATAAATTAATATTAGGTATTAGTAAGCAAGCTGACAAACGCGAGACTACTCAAAATGAGGGGGAGCTACCAAGGTGCATATTGCTTATACTAGCTCCGTCGGCTAAATTAGACCCGGACTCCGGTTGTCTGCCGAAGCCGGCATGGAATCGACCAGGCAATTGCGGCAGCTGCACGTCTGGAGAGCTTCCGATGCATACGTCTACTTAATTGAGCTAGCGACACTACCTCAGACTGGTAATACGACTGCCAAGCTGATATATAGAATATTTAGTCAAGTGAAGGTTATGAGAGACGAGGCTTTGGGTTTTACGTGGGCGACATAGTTACTAGACGGACTTCACTGATTCGGCGGATATGCCTAGCACTGTAACGGACCCCAGATTCCCAATTCTTCATTATTCAGATATTAATGGCGATTAAGTTATTGCCAAGCTTTTATCTACTTTGAATCATTGAGCTCGGACGTCTGTAGATCCTAACAGTTGAGACGGACTACAAGTGGTTCATTACAGGCATATCAGGTGCTAAGATGCTAAGAATGAAATTGCTAGGGTCAGTTTCGGTACCTTGAAGCACTCTAGCCTTAGCTCACACACACCCAAGACTTTAAAAGAGCAGTATCAGGTGATGCCGTACCGTTTTTATTTGTCAACCATAGAAACAGTAAGCTTATTATCTCTGAGTAAAGATATTACATGCAGAACAAGATCAAAATGTTTACTGCAGGAGAAGCATCAGTTTCTTGCCATCGATCTTGCCCATGAAACCACTTGTTCAGCAAAAGGAACACAGTAGCGCAAGCTGCCAAATTACCACGACCAACTCGAGATCATCCAGATCTAAACTTTTTTAGCATCCATAACCAGCAATCTTTCGAAAACAAACCTGAGACGTTCTAACTTGTGATTACCCGCCGAACCATTGCTTGTGAACACAGATCACAACGGACCGAGTATTGGCACACTAGCATATCTCAAAACATTTCAATTACCAAACTATATCAGCCAATACCCCTACATAACTGTTCAACTTCAGTCACTCAGACCCATCCGGCCTTGATCACTTGCCCTTCTCACTCAACTCCTCCACACATTTATCATGCTATCAGGAGAAACCATCCGGGTAGTGGTCTGCGGCGATGAGGGTGTAGGAAAATCCTCCCTCATCACCAGTTTGGTCAAGGAGACGTTTGTATCAAACATCGAACATGTGATCCCGCCGATCAACATCCCCGTGAGCACGTTCGAGCTCCTGACGTCAACTCCCGCGCCGAGCAGCATCTTACTCATCGACACATCCGTCTCGGATACGGCAGCACTCCAGCAGGAGCTCCGAAACGCTCACGTAATCTGGCTTGTGTACGCAGACCATTACACCTACGAGCGGATCACGCTCTACTGGCTCCTGATGTTCCGCGACATCGGTGTTAACCTCCCGGTGGTGCTCTGTGCGAACAAGTGTGATGAGGATCAGGACGCGCCGCTTCCCAACGTCACCAGCACCGACAACAGCAATAGTGTGGAGAACCTCGGCGAGGCGTTTATCCCGATCCTCAAGAAGTACAAGGAGATCGAGGCGTGCATCCGGTGCAGCGCCAAGGAGAGCTACAACGTGAACGAGGCGTTCTATCTCTGCCAACGCGCCATCACGCACCCGATCCTGCCCTTATTTGACTCCAAACAGGGCAGCCTCAAGCCTGACGTCATCACAGCGCTCAAGCGCATCTTTTTCCTCTGTGACAAGGACCAGGACGGCTTCCTCAACGATGCGGAGTTCCTCGAGCTCCAGTTGCGTTGCTTCGGCGCCGAGCTCCAGCCTAGTGATCACCAATTGTTGAAAGCCACCATCGCGGGCCTCCTCCCTACATACGATGAGGCGCGCGGTTTGAGCGTGGACGCATTTCTCTTACTAAACAAGATATACTCGGAGAAGGGCCGCCACGAGACCATCTGGAGCATCCTCCGTTCCTTCCAGTACACTGACTCGCTCTCGCTTGATGATAAGTTCCTCCACCCATTCCTCAACGTGCCCGCAAGCGCGTCCGTGGAGTTGAGTCCGCAGGGCTACCGCTTCTTCGTGGACTTGTTTCTCATCTTCGACAAGGATAACGATGGTGGCTTGAACGAACATGAGCTTACTGAGTTGTTTTCGCCGACCCCGGGTGTGCCAAAGCTCTGGCAGGAGACAAACTTCCCCCAGACAATCGTGTGCAACGAGAACGGGTACGTGACGCTCCAGGGCTGGTTGGCTCAGTGGCTGATGACCACTTTCCTTGACTACCACACCACCTTGGCGTACCTCGCGTATCTCGGTTTCGAGAGCAAGTTCAAGACCACCAAAGTATCCACCGTCTCGGCGTTGAAGGTCACCAAACAGCGCAAACGCAGACAGCGTAAGGGAAGGAGCTTCCGCGCGCAGATCACCGACCGCAATGTTTTTAGCTGTTTTGTTGTTGGCGAGTCCAACAGCGGCAAGACTTCGCTCCTCCAGTCGTTCTTGGGCCGATCTTACAGTAACACGTACTCGCCCACGATCCAGCCGCGCACGGTGGTGAACAACGTTGAGCTTCGCGGTGGGAAACAATGCTACTTGATCTTGGAGGAGCTCGGACGGCTCGAGCCGGCAATCTTGGAGAACCAGAAGCGTTTAAATCAGTGTGATGTGATCTGCTACGCGTATGACTCGTCCGACCCGGAGAGTTTCCAGTACATTGTCGACTTGCGCGAACAGTATCCGGGGTTAGATAATATCCCCTGTGTATACGTGGCGCTCAAGGCGGATTTAGATAGACAGCAGCAGCGGTGTGATGTTCAGCCAGACAATTACACCCGTGATTTGTACCTTCCGCCACCGTCGCACGTGTCTTCGTCGTGGCCGACGTCGTTGAACGAATTGTTTGTGCGCATGGTGGAAACGGCGCAGGTGCCGAGCTCCGCGACCCCGGGCTTAGAGCCCGAGCCTGAGGATGTGGGGATGAGTCCAATCGTGTTGGCAGGGGGAGCGGTAGGGGTGATGGCGTGTTTATCGATATGGTTTTGGCGGCGGGGGATTGTTGAGGGCGTGAAGGCGGTAACGGCGAGGAAACAATGATTACGGCGAGTTGTCATCTCCCGGTAGACTTAACTCACAAGCAAAGAGAGGGGCCTCAGGAAACACTTTAAAGAGTTTTTCGGTCAGCCGTTGATGGAAGTAAGATCTTGCCGTTTGCTTAAGCTTTAATGGCCAGATACTGGTACTACACCATGGTGAGAAAATGCAGTACATCAAGGGTTTTGCCCGAGTATGACAAAGTAACTGGTAAGTTGGGGTCTTGGGGTGTTCCTACATCCAACCAATAATAAGTAAAATTTACAAGCTGCGATACATCTTTAGCTCAAATATGAACGCTTTTCTTAGCTTTTATTTTCAAATTTGAAAGTTGGCCTTTTGAACGATGTAGAGATATATAGATCTACGACTAACATCCAGTTTTCCTTAACAGAGTCACGTGCCAAAAGCATGTGGACAAAGTTACGCGTTCGCTCCAACATGAACCCCTTGATTATTTAAACTACCGGGTTCATCTCTCTTCACAACATTGCGTCTTCTTCACCCTACCATGCCATTAACCACTATTTACATTGCTAGACATGGATACAGAGCCAACTGGCTTCCTCCTCCGCACCCACCTAACCCTACGGGTATCGATAGTGACCCGCCATTAGCCCCGCACGGCTTGGATCAGGCAAAGGAGTTGGCGCACTACATATTGTCCATAGAGCCAAAACCGGCTTGTATCTTTTCCTCTCCATTCTATAGATGCTTGCAGACGGCTACCCCTATTGCAGACGTGTTGAATATCGATATCGAGTTGGAAGCCGGGGTGGGCGAGTGGTACAAGCCGGATCGCCCGGTAATCCCCAAACCAGCAACCGTGGAAACGTTGCAACGCTTTTTCCCGAAGTTAAAGGCTAACTGGGCCGGTACAGGTGTGGCGCCTCTTCCAACCGGTGAAACTGAAGCCCAGATCTTCACCAGATGTTCCATCTTCCTCACGAAGTTCATCACCAAGTTTGAGAAGGAGCATCCAGAAGCCACATCGGTGCTTTTTATGACCCATGCCGCGTCCTCAATCGCGCTTGGGATGGCCCTTATGGGCTTTGAAAGTGTCAGAGATTACTTGGACGATGAACAGGCGATCTTACAGGCGGGCACATGCTCGTTGACACAATACACGTACAACCGGGGCAAGTGGGAGTTGAAGATGAACGGTAACACCGAGTTTTTAAGCAAGGGCGAAGAAATGAACTGGAATTTCCGTAAGTACTACCAAAACTACCTTATACAGGATTACTAACAACCTAGACAATGGGTTCGAGGCAGGTTCTGACGAGGACATTAAGGCCAGGCAAAACAAGTCCCAGCGTGAGAAGGAGGACTACGAGGTACGTAGAAGCAAAATATAATGAAGATTGTGTATCGGTGTTCGATACTCTCGCACGCTTTTCGTTTAGCGCCCCGTCTGATACTTGGGCCGATTTCAAGCTTTGACTTGGTCTTCAATAAATTTTTCATCCTTCGACCTCTTTTCATGTACTAACAGTAATAGCACGTTTACGTGACGCTCGAATTACCCCCGAGCATGGCCTTGGGTAGCGATGCCCAGCCCGCACAAACTAATGGGGCCCTTTTCTCGGACGGGATCCCGTCTCTCTCGTCTGGGGTCCACTCAAACAACCAGCACATCAACTTACGCCCCTACCGCAACTTGCCGTTCTTAAGCGTGAGGACCCAGCAGCAGGGACAACATCACCCGCACAATGCCCACTCCCAGGATCACCAGACCCAGGTAGAGAATGTTCAGCCTCCAAGACCAAAGAAGCAGCGCACGACAAAGTACTCCAACATCACCCACAACTTCAACGCCTTGGATCCGTCCTACCCGTTGCAGATCAGTGGCTTGGTGCACTCTGCAGATGCGGCCGCGCTGGACCCGTTGGTCAAGATCAACCACCGGACCTTCAGCGCCAAGTGGGAGACGCTTGTTGGTACGGAGTTGATTGTGGAGGATGACGGTGAGGTCGTAGGGAGGGTACACCAGCACTTGAGGCTTGTTCCCGGAGAATTGAAAGCGAAGGAGGAATCCGAAAGCGCTGAAAAAGACAAGGAGGATCGGGAGGAAGGTACGAATAACTTGCTAGCCCGGGCGTTGAAATTGGCCCTGGAGGTGGAGGCAAGGGAGCCAGTGGAGGGTGGGGAAGCCGGCAACAATAGCTGAGTCTGATAGATCAATCTCTTGCTATGATCTTATTTCCGTTGTGTAAACGCTTTGATACGTCCTGTACTAGGATAATTTAAGTCGGATAGGTGTTTATCCGCTCCGAAATACCTTCAATTGTCTCAATGTCCTATAGAATGACTAAGGTTTTAATAAACCCCTACGGGGGGGGGGGGGGGGGTACTGGCAGCGCGGAAAACGAACAAATTTTTAGAATATTCGGAGATGCCGTATTAAATAAATATACAACTTTAATAGCAGATGCCAAAATATTCTTACCTTAGATCACAGCGGAACCAATAGGCGGCATATCTCGTACCTACTTTCGCACGGCTTTCGGCATTCTTTCGGCATTCTTCCGCTAATTTGCCGTACTGAAATCCCAAGAGCACTACAACAAAACTCAAACGGCCAAGTGTAATAAACACGCACTAAATACGGATACTTTGTGGGATAAAATCAAAACTCTGATCGGCGTTTTTTTTAAAATCTGATCCATTCTCAATACACTTTTTACTCTCCACTGTTCATTCTCTTGCAGGTCGGATAGGTTCACCAGCCATTGCCGTGCCACAGCGCCATCGAGCCCACGGCGAATGTATCCTGCGTTGTGCACCTGCGAAAAAAAAAGCGTGCTTATCGTTTTCCCCGACCATGTATCAAAACAAGACTGCAATTAGTCGCCAGCAAGGCAAGCCACACAGCAAGCACAACACCCACTATGGATTTCAACCCCGACACCTTGCCCTACGCAGATGCACAGACGGAAAGACGAGTGGCTCTTGTCACTGGAGGTAACAGTGGGATTGGCTGGTTCACCGTGCTCCACTTGTACCTTCACGGCTATGTGGTTTACATTGCTGGCAGAAGCAAGACGCGGGTGACCAAGGCGATTACCGAGATCAAGAACGAGGCGCTTTTGAGAAGGTCGCGCTACTCCAAAGATGAAACAACTTCCCGGGTCCTCGGGGAAATGACGTTTATCGAAGTCGATTTGGTAGACTTGGCCTCGGTGGAAAGCTGCGCCGAGCAATTCAAGACGCTCGAGCTGGAGTTGCACCTTCTAGTGAACAACGCAGGAATCATGGCGGCGCCGTTTTCTCTCACAAAGGACGGATTTGAGATCCAGATGCAGACAAACTACGTGTCACCGTTTGTATTGACCCAACGGCTTATTCCGGTGATGGAACACGCTTCAGACCCCCGGATCGTATACCTTAGTTCCATCGGCCACCTGTTTGCTTTCTGGTACTTTGACATGGATACCACTTTTGACTACCACCCTAACATTGTCTTCACGTGGTTCCGTTACGGAATGGCCAAAATGGCGGGTATTCACTACACGAAGATGCTTGCGTTAAAACATCCGCGGATCTTGTGCACCGCTGTCCACCCTGGCTTTGTCATGAGCACCAACTTGTTCAGCTACTGGACCCGACTTCCGATTATAGGCACTCTCTTCTGGATCATGTTTCAGATTTTTGGCTGGCTTTTCGGGGTCACCAACGAAGAGGGGTCGTATGCCACCTTGAAGGTGGCTTTATCGAAGCTGTTAACGGCCAACAAAGACAATGGGAAGTACTTTGCCGCTGGTGGTGTTGAAAGTAAGCCTAGTGCCGTTGCCTCTAACATGGACTACGCTGCCCGCACTTGGATCTGGACGATCCACGAGTTGCGTGACAGACGGGTAGAAGTAGCTGAACGATAAGGGGGAGCAGCTTGGCTATGCAAGGCAATGCCTAAACCACGTGAATCGGGGTACCCTATACCAAGTTTGTGCACAATCAGTGGAGCTAGAAGCAATTGGGATATTAAATGATTATACACAAGCTAGTAACATTTAATCGCCGAGGCAAGCTTTCATCCGCTGGTTTAATGCCCGATACCCCTCATACTAGGATGAGAATTACTTTAGATCAGTAGTCGGTAATTGAGAAAAGTCTGAATAAAGTGAATACGTGTCATAGCGATGGATCTAGTAAGACATGAGAAGAGAGAAGGTAGAGTGTACGCTAGGGGGTACTTATCAATATTTTATGGATATTCCATGCTGGTGCGTCACTAGCAAACGAAGCCCAAAGTAGAAAGTTTGATCGATTTTGTTACTCGAGCCAGTAAAACATAATTAATCTTAAGACAATTAATCTTAAACTCCCCAAATGCTCATAAGGCACAAACAAAACCGGGAACTCTCCATTAACCTTACTAAAGAGCTAACCACTGACCCATACAACCAGATTAAACATAACATAAAATAAAGCAAAAAAAAACTATACAAAAGACCCACACCAGCACTTAGATGTTGGTGATAACAATAGCTGGCTCACCTGGCACAGCAGACTCAAGAGCCTTGGCAGATGCAGTGATTTCGACAGCTTCGCCGGTCACGACATCCTGACCCTTACCGTCAGCACCGATGAGAATGGCCTCGACCTTAACAATGTTGAAGGCGGCTGGAGCCTTCTGCAATGCTGGCAACACGGACTTGACGGTGTCAATCTCGTTGAAGGACAACTCTCTGTTGAAGACAATCTCTGGCTTCTCGGTCGCCAAGCGGGACTTCAAGATAGAGATGAACGGCATGGCCCGCTTCATGTCCTTACCAACCTTTTCTTTGAGCAACTTGTTGTCATTCAAGGACTGGGCCTCAAACAATTCGCGGACCATGTCTATGTAGGTGTTCTGCCACTCTGGGAAGGATGGTGAGATGAGCAACTGCAACTTGGATGGTAGCTTAGGGTCGGCCTCTGGGGCCTTACCCTTCTTCTTCTTCATCAAAGCACCCTCAGCCTCACGGATGCTACGAGAGACGCTTCTGACATACTCCAAAGCGTCAGACGCAGCCTTGGAGAGTGGCTTGCTAGCTCTTGGGAACGCAGTCTCGTGGACGGTACCCTCCTTACCGACAACCTCCTTGTAGAGATACTCGGCAAAGTGCGGCGCGATTGGAGCCAACATCAAGGCCTGGGCCTCGATGAATCTCAAGACCAAGTCCCGGTGCATGCCAACACCCTGGGTGTTGTCTCTGTAGAAGTCTCTAGCGGTCTGGAAGTCAAACAACCCGGTCTTCAAGGCAGCCTTGTAATTAGTGGCCTGGTAGTTCTCGAAGGTTTCCTCAATCAATGCATTCATTTCGTTCTCGAAGGAGACGTCGAAGAAGTTGTCGAGCGGGCCAGTTCTCAAGGCGCCTCCCCTGAGGGTGTCTTCACACCACTCTTTTAAGGTGAATAAACGCAAAATGGCAGCGTTGGCGTTGGACTCATCGAAGTTGGCATCCTCAACGGTGTCACCGGCGTCGGCAAGCGCAATTCTGGAGGCATCAGCACCGAATTTCTCAACAATCTGTTCGAGGGTCATAAAGTTACCGGTGGACTTGGCCATCTTGGCGTTGTTCAACATCAAGTGCCCGTTGGCACGGACACCACGTGGCCAGTACTGCTTAGGGAAGAGCGCCGTGTGGGTATAGATGAAGAAGGTCAAGTGGTTAGGAATCAAATCCTTCCCGGAGACTCTGACGTCCAACGGGTAGAAGTACTCGAACTCTCTTCTCATCAGCTGTAACTGTTCGATAGGAATAGTGGTGTCAATGTTCTCACGGCGGGTGAAGATGTAGTCCCAAACCTCGTTGGTCATCTGTTCTGGCCGGATCTTCATGGAGCCCAACTCCCTTCCGTAGTAGTCAGAGTGGAGGAAGTGGCAGACGGTGTAGTACGCCATGTAGACGGTGGAGTCTGAAAGTGACTCAACCAAGTACTTCTCATCCCATGGGATCTTGGTACCCAACCCGTAGGTTCTGGAGACCGCCCAGTTCTTCAACCAATCCAAAACACCTTCGAAACCGTGTCTAGTCTCGGAAGAGAAAGTGTTCATGTGCTCCAAACACTCGAGAGCCTGGGATTTCCACTGATCCTCACCGTAGTCGATGAACCACTGGTCCTCCAAGGACACAATACAGTCATCACCCGATCTGGAGATAACAACACCTTCCGGCTCGTTGTAGACGAACGCGTCGCCGGAGGCGATCAAGTCAGCCTTAACCTTAGGCTTGGCGACCTCAACCTTGTCGCCGACGTACTTGCCGTACGTCATGATACCGTTGTAGAAACCTTCCTTGTAGGCCAATTCCTTGGCGGCAGCCAACTGCACGGAATCCTTTGGCGACTGGATCTTCATCTCATTGACCAAGAACTCGGCACATTTGTCACCGTACTTCTCAGTTCTGATAATAGGAACCGCCTCAAAGGAAACCCATTCCTTCTCGATTTGGTAGTACTCTGGCTTGTTGAAAAGTTCTCTAGTGGTGACAAAATCGTCTGGGGAGTCCGACGGCACACAGGTGACAACACCGGTACCCTTAGTGGCCAAGACGGTTTCCATTGGCAAGACACGTAACTCCTGGTGCTTGGCAAGCGGCGCATGGATCTTGGACCCGACCAACGCCTTACCGTGGATAGTGGTGGCGGCGGTGTAGTCCCCTCTTTTTGGGGTGATCTTCTGGAACGACATGTTCTTGAAGGAACGCTCGGTACAGATGTAGTAGTTGTTGTCGCCGGCATCAAAGATCCCGTAGGTGATCTTTGGCGAAACGAAACAACAAGTCTGTGCGTACATGGTCTCAGGTCTCAAGGTGGCGGCGACGAGGAAAATGTTCTTACCGGCAAAGTCAAAGTTAGCGGCAGCGAACGCTTCTTGGGCGGCTGGAGCGAACTCAGTGACCTTGATCTTGATCCCGGTGTACTCCTGTGGAGTGACACCTTCACCAGAAGATCTGTCGTGGTCCATACAGGCCTGGCCGTCCTTCTCGGAATAGATGGTGTATCTCTCACCGAACTTGATCTTCCCGCATTCTCTCAAGCGGGTGATCTCCCACTTGACGAACGAGTCGTAGTACGGGTTGGCATCGGTGGTGATGAACGAACGTCTCCAATCGACACGGCCACCGAAGGAGGTGACATCCTTCTCGCACAAAGGTGGAAAGAAGTACAACCAGTGGGTGGGATCAGCAAACTTGGCCACCTCTTCTTTAGAAATTCCCAATTGCATCATGATCTCGAACTGGTACTTGCTTCTGCCTTGCTTGGCAACGGCCTTGGACTTTTTAGCGGTAAACTTGGAGACATCCTCTCTCTTGGCAACCACCTTAGGGGCCTCCTCCTCTTCGGTTTCAGCTGGAACGCCCGAAAAGTCGACACCAAACTGCTCAATCTCTCTGGCAATCTTGTCGGCCGATGCCTTGATCGGCATACCGGTGCAGTGGAACCCCAATGGGAACAAGGCGCGTTTACCTTGCATGCGCTCGAAACCGGTAGCAAATTCAACCTTGGAGAGGGTGAAACAGTGACCAGCATGGAGAACACCGTTCATATAAGGGTAGGCCATGGTGGCAAAGTGCTTAGGGATACGCTCACGAAGCTCTTCCGGATCCACGGAGACTGGCTCTTCCGCAATGGTTGGCGCATTGACCTCAAAGACTTTGGCATCGGCCCAGACTTTCTGGTATTTTTTCTCAATAGAGATGAGGGTATCTCTACGGGACGTGTTTTCAAGCACAATCGGAGCACTCATCGTTGATGGGGGATTAAGTATGATGGGAGTGTGGATGACTGTCAGGATTTTTTTGCGTTGCATCAGCTGGAGAAAAACCCACTGTTACCCGGCACTGAATTGGGCAGACAGGTGAGTCATGGATGATATCCAATCGAGTACTGGTAACTTGTTAGTTTGTCTCTCAAACAATATTAAATTCAGAGCAGATTTTATTTAAAAGACCTTAATTTTTTGGAAGGGAGCGTGCAGGGTTTATTTGTAGGTAATGGGCCTATAGTTTGAGAAATCTAATTAATCCAGGTTTCCGCTTGAACTCTGATGACGTTCGGCGCAAGATAAAAACGTATGACAGTATAGAATAATCTTTCTGAAAATTTGTGTGCGTCTCTAAACCGGGTATAATTATGGACCTAAATATTCCAAAAGGATAGCTCAAGTATGTAGCTATCTCTAGGGCATTTCGTACCATAGTGTCAGCATCTTGAGGTGCATACAGCAGGCTCCGGATCTCGATCTTAGAATCTGACTGGCCAGGATACACATTTGACATCACGTTCAAAGTATGAACAAATATGACATGTATGAACATATATGACATGTATGAACATATATGACATGTATGGAAATCAACGTTAAAATACTAATGTTAATTCGAATATCTATATATCAGGTGAAAAACCCAAATTTCTTGCGCCCCTAAGTTTTGCATGGTCTACTTCATAACTTTTGATCATTGATCAAAGGTTAATACACACGACATCTAGCACATTGCCACATGTTTTGCAATACAGAACATTATCGTTAATATAGCTCAAGCTCGCTGGCGCTCACTTTTGCTCTCTCACTATCGATCAAATAACCCATCGTCTTCAAAATCATCATCATCCTCAAAATCACTATAATCGCTGCCCTCACTACCCGACTCGCCCTCGCTGGAGCTCTCATATTCATCCACTCCCAAACCCTCTAGCGAGATCTGCAACAAGGTCTCACCCTTGGCACTCGTCCCCTTGTTCACCACGAAGCTACCTTCGACGTTACAATTCAACAACTTGGACTTGCTGTGCACGACTGCACCGGAACCCACAATTGTGTTTTCCAACACCACATCATCGCCAATGGTCACGTTTTCCAAGATAATAGACGCGGTAATGCGGCAGCGCTTACCGACGGTGCAGTTGCTGCCAACAACCGAGCGCTGCTTTAAAGTCGTGCGTTCGCCCAAGACCGTCAAGTCGCCGACCAAACAGTCGGCTCCGATCCCGGCTGCACCCTTTTCCTTAGTCGCGGGCGTCTGCTGTGAAAGGGCCGCGACCTTAGCCTTCTCCTTCATGAGCATCCTGTTGGTTTCCATGTACACCGCGAGGTTGTCCGCGCGGAGGAAGCTGCACTGCTTCGGCAAGACGAACAAGCCGACAGTCCCACGTGGTTCCTTGAAGCGCCACGAGCGGCGCGCAAGGTCGCGCATCAACTTGGTGCATGACTTAGCGGCCACATTCTTGCACTCACTGTTGATGATCCCAATGGTTTTCTGCGAGCAGATGTAGATGAACGAGTCGAGCAACTGCGTGGACACCACAGTGCTGGGATATCTCCAGGTCAAATGGGTTCTGACCTGCAACGCCTTGGCGAGTTCCACGTGCTCTTTGGTGTACATATCTAGCAACGTGTTGTGGCCGTCTTTCCCCTGTGCGAAGAGTGTGTAGTTCGGCTGGAAGTTCTTCTTCTCGACGGTCTCGACCGTGTTGTAATACTGCACCGAGAGCCCGAGGTTGCCCTCCTTGCGACTACGGTATGCCTCAATAAGCACCTGTGGCGGTAAATCCGTCATAAAATCGCATGGCAACACCAAAAAGTCCGTTGTAATCTTGTCCTTCAAGCTCTGGAAGATCTCACCTGTGGCACCTGACAACGTCACAAGCTCGATGGAGGTGAGCTTCTGCACGTCAGCGCTGCGTTTGGTCTGGTAGAAATCGAGCGCGTTCTGGATGAGCGGTGCCGAGAGCGGGTCGCACACCACGGTAATGTTCTGGAATGGTGCGAGGTCGCACCACTCGAGCACGTACTCGATCATTGGACGGTTGGCAATCGGGAGTAGCGCCTTCGGCATCCCTGTCGATCTGACGGACGAGAATGGTGCCAAGCCAGAACCCTTTCCGCAGCAAATTACAGCGTGGAACTCCATTGAATGTGTGTCTGGTGGATTGAGTGAAGACAGTGAACCGAAGCTCTTGCATTTATATAAGGCTGAAACTTTTGCATTCTGACGGGCGGTGCACGACCCCTAAAGATAGATTCTGGGGGGAATGGTAGAGGGAACATGTCTTTTTGCAATAGGGAGATAAAAGTCTAAGAGTATATCATATTCAATATTGCTATATAAGAAGCGTTATTTTTTTGGGAGATAAAAGGTGGCGAGTAGAGGTTCATCTAAGACATCTAACGAAGTATGGAGCAGGGACCAAATGGGAATCGTGGAGCATGTGCCACAGATGGAGACGAATGAATTTGCTACGATAGATTGAAGAACAGCCGATATCCCATTGGCAATTTTGAACGATATTTAAGAAGTTGAGGGGGTATGATTGTGTGGAAGCATTCGCTGAGCCGTATCGGTGGTGGGTCCGGCTCCACCAAAGTTACCAGTACGTCACGTGGGCTACACTCCAGTGGGAGAACTAAATAAATCTGGGAAAGAAAAGGTAAAATTGATACCAAAGACAAGTAAAAAGGGTGGAAGCAGATGAATAAAAAGCTTGCAGTGTCGATAAAGTTCTTATACTTAACGCCCAACCCTCGAGCTGGTGCCATTACCCTTGGACGAGTTCTCAGGCGTGCACGCGTACACAATAAGCAATGCCACTAACTTGCACTAGTTGCAATTTCGTACACTATCCAGTTAGATAGTCTGGTAATATAATTATTAGAAGTTCTTTTCAATTGATTTCAATTAAAATCCACCACTTCCACTGTATAGCATTTTTAGGCTAGATAAAGTGTTGTGGAGCTTTCTTTCCAATATTAGTGGATGGCTGGGGGTCCACATCGATATATCCTGTACAGATGCCTCCTCACAAAATGCTAACTGGTTACAACGGGCCAGTAGTCACCTCTACCCTAGTGAGGCTGGCGTCGAAATTAACTCAAATTTTTACAACTAACATCCCAAGCACCGCTTAATACCCTTTGAAAGTACTACATTCAAGGTGATCCTTCGCCCAGAAGAAATAAAGGTTGTACCTGGACGTGCTCACGTATTAACCACCGCACGACCTTTTCCGTCGACCAGCGTTGCAATCCAGTGGCAATTCAAATCAAACGGTATGCCACTATAGAACCTCCCCCATTCTATCCCCCACAACATTCATCAATTGATACCAATTACGTCACCTGTTCAACTACACAATGAGCACTGATAAAGACCCCCTTTTAGCGGCCTTCGAGGCCGACAGCGCCGAGGCACCAGCTCCAGCCGACCCCGAAAGAGAAAGAGCGCTCGGGCAGTTCAAGAACAAGTTAATGGAGCACAGACAGTGGGATGCACGCCTCAAACAGTTGCGCTTGGATATTCGCGGCAAGGAGAACGATTACGAAAAGACAGAGAACGACATCAAGGCGCTTCAGTCGGTGGGGCAGGTGGTGGGCGAGGTATTGAAGCAGTTGGACGACGAACGCTTTATCGTGAAGGCATCGCTGGGGCCGCGTTATATCGTGGGCTGCCGCAACTCTATCAGTAAGGAGGCGTTGAAGCAGGGTGTGCGCGTGGCGTTAGACATGACGACGTTGACCATCATGCGTATCTTACCGAGGGAGGTGGACCCCCTCGTGTACAACATGACGACGTTCGAGCCGGGTGAGATCTCGTTTGGTGGGATTGGTGGGTTGAACGAACAGATCCGCGAGTTGCGCGAGGTCATTGAGCTCCCGTTAAAGAACCCAGAGTTGTTCCTTCGAGTCGGTATCAAGCCACCTAAGGGGGTACTTCTATACGGGCCTCCAGGTACCGGGAAAACCTTGTTGGCAAAGGCGGTCGCCGCCACTATTGGTGCTAACTTCATCTTTTCCCCGGCGTCCGCGATTGTGGACAAGTACATCGGTGAATCTGCTAGATTGATCAGGGAGATGTTCAGCTACGCGAAGGAGCACGAGCCGTGTATCATCTTTATTGACGAAGTGGATGCAATCGGTGGGCGCAGATTCAGCGAGGGGACGTCCGCGGATCGTGAGATTCAGCGTACGTTAATGGAGTTGTTGAACCAGATGGACGGGTTCGACTACCTCGGCCAGACCAAGGTCATTATGGCCACCAACAGACCTGACACTTTGGACCCGGCGTTGTTGAGAGCCGGACGTTTGGACCGAAAGATTGAAATCCCGTTGCCTAACGAGGCCGGCCGCTTGGAGGTGTTCAAGATCCATTCTGCGAATGTGCAGAAACAGGGCGAGTTCGACTTCGAGGCCGCCGTTAAGATGAGCGACGGCTTCAACGGTGCCGATATCAGAAACGTTATCACCGAGGCTGGATTCTTTGCCATCAGAGATGACAGAGACTACATTCTCCAGGAGGACTTGATGAAGGCCGTGCGTAAGGTCGGCGAGTCTAAGAAGTTGGAGGGCAAGTTGGACTACGAAAAGTTGTAAGTTACATTAGATTGAATCACGAATGGTGGTGTACATTATTTTGAACTAAAGAGTACGATGTAGCGGGATGAAGTAATATAACCCTATAATGGTATCGGTCCTTCGATGTGTCAGCCCAGAGCGGGTCCTTGCAATGCGAGGAGCTGGTACCATCAAGATACCTTCCGTTCAATGGTAACTTATCCTTCTCTGGTATTGTATTCCTCCCGGAGTTGTCTTCCGAGTCTACGCACAATGGCTCCACTTATGCAAGCGATACTCTCAACCACACTGATGTATTTTTACATCCAACCGCATTTCTTGGCCACGCAGCTCTCTGCACAGCTGTTGCTCTTCCCCTCCAATATAATTATCCCCCTCGCCTTGCTACTGAATTATTGTTTCGCTACGCAAGTATTGCTTCATTTACTATGTACAGTATCCACCCCTTAATCCACGTTCTTCACATCACGCATAAGCGAGTTCAAGTGCTCCTTGACCTGCACATCTGACACCTCATTGACATGCTTGGCGACTCTCTCCCCGATAAAGTCCTTCATCTCTGGGGTCAAGGCAGTCCAGCCCTTGGCCTTAAACGCGGCTCTCTCGGCAAGCGCGGCTTTCTTCGTCTCGGACAATGGCATCTTTGGCGGAGTCAACTTCCAGATGTCCTTTTCGGTCAAGTTGTTTTTTCTGAACTTGGAGTGCGGGTTTCTGATGGTTGGGAGTGCGTCTGCCGGGATTGGCGACTCGACAAGCGAGTCCAACTGGTAGGTGGTTTTCAACACAGTCTCGGCAGGGGTGCACATGACGGAGTCTTTGAACGGCTCTGGGGCGGGCCATGGAATGCGGATGGTCTTTCGGTGGCCCTTAACGACTCTGTGGGGCATCATGCGGTTGTACTCGTCGCTCCACTCGGCACCCTGGTACTCGACCTGTGCCGCGATGAACTTGTTGGCAACCTTGCCGTCCTTGTAGAAGGTCCCGACGAGCTGGATTTCTTTTTCAGTCATTCTCAACGGGTACTCGATGAGTCTGGAGTTGTGACCCGGTGGTACCATTGATGGCGGCACGAGCACCTTCTGTGTAGGCCCCTCGGCTAGGATGAAAGACTTGGTTTTGTAGTCGATGGAGACAATCTTGGAGGTGATACCCTTCTTTTCGCCCTTTGTTACGTACACTTCATCGCCCACAGCGTACCCAACCTGTTCCGGGCGCGTAGGGATATCCTTGTACGTGTTGATCATCTTGACCTTGTCCTCATCGCTCAAGACGATCGGCTGCGACCCTCTAAAGAGTTTTCTGTAGTGGTCCTGAAACTGCGCTGGGAGCTGTTCAAATTCACGCTGGAGCCTTTTGGCACCGTTTCTCACTCTGGTAGCAGACATCGTGTGGGGTTGATGGAAAAGAGTGGTGGATGCTATCAAACGCTGAGCATTTTTCAATTTTTCAAACCTCACGTTTGAAGGGACTTCCTTCCGTGCGAAATGTGCACGCGTGCTCATAACACCAGATGAGTGAGGTTATTGCCTTTGGCATCTGAATAAAAGCTCGTCGGATGGAAAATTGAGGTTTGGAAAGTCAAAAAGACTTGGGTCGGTTGGAGCTTATAAGCGTCGGGGTGTGTGGCGTTGGATTGACGGTATCTAGTGGAGAATCAATGGAGATCAGAGCTGCATGCTCTTTGTAGATGGCGCGTCTACCGCCCCCATTGGAGCTCTGGGGTGGTTAAGGGTACATCATGAAGGACGAAAAGAAGGGAATTGAGTTAGCTAAAGCCAGGACGGTAGCAATGTTTTCGGGCCCAGACCATGCCGTTGATAGTCAACTCGGTCATGGGATAATTTTGGCTATCGCGCATGTATACTCACGTCTTATACTAATCAGGAAATACCACCTCCAAAAGGGTTGTAATGGATGAGCTGAAAACAGTGAATTTAGCGAGATCTTGACAAAACTATTAAGCCATGGGTGACCAATATCCCGCTGAGTCACTACTCAGGGCTGGCCTTGATGAGAAATGCTGATTAGGCTTGATACATGGAGGATATTAAACCGCAGTGTAACCTTGATGTCGTACGCATAATCAATGCCACCGATCAGTCATCAAGCGTACCAGAACAATATGTCACACACTGTTTCTGATCCATCCGCATCTCACACGCCTTTGGCAGATCGTCCAAATATTAATAGGTTTGTATTATACACTAAAATAAACTCTAACGAAAATCGGCCATGATAGCAATGTAGCTTCCCATTTTCAGAGCCCCAGCAGTCGTACCTACTCAGTACAGATGCTGATAAACTCCTGCTCGTTGATTTCTCCATCCTCATCCAAGTCAAACTCATCAATCATGGCGCGCAATTCATCGTCGGTCAAATTCTCGCCGAGCTCCTTGGCCACACGTCTCAAATTCCGCAAACTTATCTTGCCGGTGCCGTCGTCGTCAAAGAGTTTGAACGCGCGATGGATCTCCTCCAACGGGTCGCGATTGATGATCTTCTCACCCACCGCCTGGAAGAAGCTCTCGTATGTGATCAAATTCCGGTCATCTGTGTCGTACTCGTGGATGATATCCAATACTTCGCGTTTGGCGAGATCAAATCCCAACGCCCGGAAGGCCACTTTGAGCTCGTGGTAGTCAAGACATCCGTCGTTGTTCATGTCGAACAACGAAAACGCCTCGCGGATCTCCTGCTTCTGTTCGTTTAACAACTCGAGTTTCAACTGGCCGAACGACCGTTTGGACTGTGGCTCTTTGTTCTGCGAAAGCGGTTTTCTAAACGCCGACATGGAAAGGTCTAGGGGGTCTGGAATATAATAAAAGGATCGGAAAGGATAGATCTGGGATTATCCGGCAATGATAATCGAGCACAAGAGATGTTTTGAAGCGAAGCTTGGCTCAACTTGAAAAGCGCGTTAGCCGCTCGTTTTGGATAGCGTGTAGCGTGTTATGTGCAGGATTTAATGACACGAGCATTATTGTGAAGTTATATATCTACTTGCGAATATGTTTGTTGGTTTGACCAATTTAGTAACTGAAGGGGAATAACCGAGATTTCATGCTGCTTGGTTGTACATGTGTATAAGTGATACATGCGGGTAAACTGTACATGTGGGCAAGTCGCGTAGATTCAAGCTATGCAAGTGATGAAACTCTTAGTAGCGGCAGGTGCCACTTATCCCGATCTCTAACCCCTATAGACCAATATACAAGGAAAACGTATCGAATCATAACGAGAGAAAAAAGAAGCGCCGTGTTAATGAAGGTGTTAATTAATAAGCAACCTTTGAAACAAAAACCAAAGACAGGTGATTGAGAGACACCATGGGGTTTGACGCGTACTAGGAAAATCGAATAGCTGATAAGGCTAAAAATTTCTCTCAAAGGGTCTGGCGTACAACCATACAGACTGGAAATAGTTGCAAAAGTTCCGGAGAGATGCTATTCTTGTTCGTCTAATATTCTAACGGAGACCCTCCCACGCTCTATCCCATAGCTATAGCCAACAACTCTCTGGAAGCTATGGTTTTAATGAAATGTACCCATTTCACCAGGAGTTATGTGCTCAATGGTTTATCCTTATTTTTCGCTTTTTCAGGGCAGCCTTAGGTGCCAGCTGGGGTTGTTATGGCATGGCTTATCTACAGGATTTAAACTTGGCAAGATCAAAACATGCACTCAAAGACCTCTGCCCTGCACCACGTGCTAGCATTCAGACATCATGTTACAAATAGGACAAAAGGTCCAGGTCCGAGGAGATTTCGGGGTGGTGCGGTTTGTGGGAACCACAGAGTTCTCCAGCGGCGTATGGGTAGGCGTGGAGCTAGACACGGCGGCGGGCAAAAACGACGGTGCGGTCGGCGGCCAGCGGTACTTTGTATGTCTGAAGGAAGGAACCTGTGGGATATTCGTGAGGCCAACAGTGGTGAAACATGTTTCCAGGCGCTCAGAGACTCCCAAAACAGAGGTCTCGCCTTCTGAGGGCTCCTCCCAGTCGTCAGACACTCTCATATTGTCTGAGGTTTCGCCCAGGCCTGATGAAATCCACATTTCCGATTCATTTAAAGATGACGACTCCAAATCCGAGATTAACCTAAGGTTACCTGGGGATAGCAACCCCAAATCTCCTGTTGGTATCAATGACAAAAGGCTAAACAGTTCCCCTGAATCCCGCGTGGAACACCCCCTTGAGACGGCTGGCTTGTCTCCTACCCCCCCGGTTTCTCTCTGCTCCAAGGAAACTGACCACCACCTCCAAACCATCATACATACCTTGCAAAAAAAACTACACGCGATTCACTTGGACACCGAATCCTATAAACTACAAGTCTCCACCCTCAACTCCGCTAATATCACCTTGAAGGAGAAGTTAGCAGTGGCAGATGAAAGCCGCGAGTTGGATACAATTAGCAGAGAGCTTCTCGAAGGTGACCTCGAACAGCTTCAGGAACGCTACGATGACCTCCTTTCCAAGTATGACGACTTACAGTTGGAGTTTATCGACCTTCAGGAGGAGCTCCGGCTCCAGGAGGAGCTCGAGGAAGGAGACTCAGACGTTACTGCGCTTAGCAAGCGCAACAAGTTGTTGGAGCTGGCGCTCCTCAAGTTGAAAGACATGTCCCAACAGAAGGAACTGACCTTGCTAGGCCAGCTTAGTCAGTACGAGGTAGGGTATCGACGGTCGGTGGAGCTTGAGGCGATGTATTCAGAGGCTTCGCAGCGCTTGGAGCGCACCGAGAGGTTGGTGGATGAGCTTAGGGGCCAGCTAGAGCTCGTGCCCCATTCTGAGACCGTGGTGGATACCCTCACGGAGCGCAATATAGAACTCGCAGAGAAAGTCTCGGCTCTTCAGCTGACGGTTCTGGAGCTAGAACAAATGCAAGAAGTAGACAGAGACCTTGAAGCGACGCACTTAGAGGTGGAGGGTGATTTGCGGGCGGAGCTCAGCGCCTTGACCCGTCAGCTAGCTGAGTCGTCTCTGGTCATCGATGAACTTCGGGGTGTGAACAATTACATGGACAAACGGCTTGCCAGCATGAATGCTGGGACCTTTGATAAACCAGCCCGGGAAGAAAATGATAGTGAAGGCCTAAGTCGGGAGATTACGCGCTTGAAACAGCGGATCTTCGACCTTGAGTCGCGCGCGACGGAGGCCCAGATCGACGCTGCGATTGCTCAGTCCGAAGTCCCAATATTAAACGAGTTGGTCGGGGCTCTCCGCGGGCTCACGGCAACCGACAGAAGGTTTGATCTCTGTTATGAGGCCAGGCTCGCAGCCAACAAAACCCGGTGTTTGCTGGAAGTTCTCCCTCTCTTCGAAGACTATCCCCCTACGATTATTGAAATGATTCGGTTACAGCTTACGTGTGTGCACGCGGCATGCGATCTCGCACGGTACCACTTGGAGTTTGGCGTGGATTGTCTGCTGTTTGTGCGCGATATAGCAGCCAGGGTGGAAATGCTAGTCAGCAGCGCACGGCAGAACCAGCTAGAGGTGAAGATAACCCAAGAGATCCACCGAGAGTGTGAATTGTTCTGTGAGCTGCTCACGCTGATTCCTAGGGAGCATCTCTTGTACCGCGTGCGCGAGGCAGCTGCGTGCAATGCGTATTGCTTAGTGTTGGCCAACCGCGTTGCATTAGAGAGACCTGGTTTGCTGAACAAAATAGAAGCGAAGTCGAAGTTGGTGCATAAATTACAAACCACGGGGGAAGTGCTCGCGGACGCCCTTGGGGTGTTAGTGAAGGCACAGTCGGAAATGTGTGGTGTTGAAGGTGAAATGTCCGGGGATTATAAACCTCTTCTTGCGTATCTCACGGAAGAGGGCAACGCTTTGGATTTAGATGCAACTATGATTTCCGATGAGCCAGTCTCGGTGCTTGAGCCAGTTCCGGTGCTTGAACTTGGGAGCTTGGAAAGCGAATGGCGGTTTCTCGATACCATCAAAGCCTCATTGTCCACCCTTGTGGTTGGTGGCCAGGTTCCTCAGAAAGCGGTCTGGAACGTTGAGCAGGAGATGACAACCGATGATACTGAAGTGACTGCGCTTAGGCTACAGGTACAGGAGATAACTCACAAGTTCAGAACTAAAGAGCTCCTTATCGAAGAGCTTGGCATAAAGATCCAGGTGATGGATCATAAGCTTGCAAAATCTAAAGCCGTGGAAGCCGAACTAGCCGAGGCACGGAAAAATCTCGCGCGATACGAAGCAGAGAACGTTCAGGTTGGCAGCCATGTGAAAGAGCTCTTGCAGAAGAACCAAATCTACGCGCAGGCGCTTAAGGAGTTGAAGAATAAGTCAAACCGCATCGTAGGAAACTTCCACGACATTTACCAAGAGAAGGAAAAGGCCAGCCGGAACTCCTTAATCAGCGAAATCCACACCTTGCGGAGAATCATTCTGCGTAGTTGCGAGCTCTCGTACGACCACACAGACTTAAAGTGGCTCCAGCAAGACTTGTCCCCCGCGAAACTCTGTCGCGGCTATAGAACCCGGTTCAATATGCTTGGACGAAGCTTGGTGCGGGCCATTGAACGCTACGAGACCATCCCCTATGCTGACCAGTCGTCCAAGACAGCACTGCGATACTATCTCAGCCGCATGGAGGAGGACTACAGCTGGTATCGCCTGGAGAGGGAGCTGCTCTACTAAAGGTCAGCCTATCTGTAGATCCCATTCGGATTGCTATTATAGAGGGATTAAATTCTGTGTAAAGTTGTTAAATTGGTGTAACTTGTAATGTTCTATAGGTTGTCATTGTTGGAGGTTTAGATTGTATATATGGACGGTTCTCAAGAGTATCCATTAAATTGATATCATACCGTACCTCTAACTAAGTATTATCCGTGAGGTCAGTAGCGGGTTTCTGTTCCTTTTATGACTACAGTAGAGTTTATTTTCACTTGTCTGAGGGTTGATGCATCAGATTCTATTTAATACGTAGCTTCTATTATATGTATCCATTTGGTCCATCGGCACCATATTCAAAACATTTGATATGGCTTAACAGGTAATGTCTATTTCACAGTCTTCCAAATAACGGGATGTCTCTGTAAAAGTGCTTTACAGCCCACCCGCAAGTATTCTTTGATATCGCAGAAGAATAATCGACAGAGAGCGCATGTAATACTTCACCAAAGCTTCTTATTCTTAAGGTAACACCTTTGTTGGACTATGACCCATCTCGAATGATTGCACGTTCTAGCCTTCACAGATAGCATCATCGTAATTTCGAGCCTTTACCTATGGCTTCACCGAATCCTCCACCGATGACGCTACGACTTCAAATGATACGTATGGGGCTCGATCGGCAGAAATACAGCCTTGGTTATCACTCATCCATCGACTTCGTCGTCACCTTTTCTATGTACTGGCCACTTTCGCGCCACGTCAATTTGGTGCCGAGGGAGAAACAACTCCAAGAAAAAGTACACAAACATGTCCACCACCGCACACAACGCGTACAACTTCCCGCCCAATGTGGCGCTCTGATAATAGAACTTGAGAATCCGCTTGAGCGTGCGCCGGTTCGGCTCCTCACTCCGGTCTTTGGCTGCGTCCGCTGCTGTGACCAAATGATACACATTCTCCGTCCGCCTTGCCACATCCATCCAGCTGTACATCGTCTTCACCTCCAGATGGAAGTTTGCGGTGTAGTTTCTGTCTTCTGTGACAATCTGGATCGCTTTGGTGACAGCATCCACCATCGCTGGCTCCGATGTCTCATCCGCAAACACCGACATGTGCTCGGGAAGCACCTCCGGAATTCCGCCAACTTTCGCGCTCACCACAAGCAAGCCACACGATGCCGCCTCCACCAAGACTGTGCCAAACGCTTCGGTGAGTGACGGATGGAAAAAAATTTGTCCCTGGATCATCACCGAGCGCACCTCTTCGTGCCGGATGCGTCCGACAAGCTGCACACGCTCCTGAAGCGCATACTTCTCGCGCATTTGCTCGAGATCGATAAATTTTGGGCCGTCGCCGGCAATGAGGAATTTGATTTTGGGGTTAGATTCACAAATGGTGGGGATTATGGCGGTGAGGAGGTCCGCACCCTTGTTTTGGTACAAACGGGAAATGACGACGATTGTGATAGAGTCGTGTGCATCAGCTTGCGAAGTATTCGCGGCCACTGCGCACGAGTCCGGCGCTGGCGCGAAATCCTTCGCAATCACTGCGTTTGGAATCACCGAAACGTTCGACGGATGGATCCGTGCGCGAAGCGTCGTGTTCTCCTTACACGTGTGCGATACGCAAATCACATGCCCTACGTCCGAGAGCGAAAATGCCAACGTTTTGTTCCCCAACACGCTCGCAACGTCCGCGAACCCAAACAACGAGTGGTCGGTAAACACCGTCTTGATATCCATTGCAGATGCGTGCACAATCGCCTCAAGCCCAATCGAGCTGTAGCAGCCGTGACCGTGAATGATGTCGATCTGCTCGCGGATAAAGATGTTGCGGAGGATGGGAAAGCACGAAAAGACCGAGGGGAAGGATGTTTCACGATAGAAGATGAGAAACGGCACGTAGTACACCTTGAGTCCGTTCGTGAGATAGCGCACGCCTGTGCGCGACTTGTATGCGTGGGTGATGACCACCACCGAGTGCCCGAGGTCCATTAGCTTCTGTGACAAGTGGTACACGTGGAGCTCGACCCCGCCCGGCTGGGGGTAGAAAAAGTCAGTAATCATCGCGATATTGTACGAGGGAGCACCGTTGACGGTTCTACCCAGGGGTGTGGCTTGTATCTCCATTGGTGTGGGATGAAGAGAAGTTTTGATGAGACCCACTGGTATATTGTTAATAACGTCCTGTACGGAGCCGCACGTATTGAGCTAGGAGTAGGATTCGGAGTAGGTTATAATAAAACTTTGTCAGTAATTATAGCATTATTTAGTATTGATTTTGGAGGTTTGATTTTTTTATCCGACAGGTCGACATCATGGGGGCCAGGCAATTGTCGTAGTTCCTGGGTATACGTGGCCCTGTGGAGTGAGAGACATACGGTCTTCAATGCTGAGTTAGGCTTAGAAAGGGTGAGGAGCGAGGGTAAATACCACGTCAGATAAATGAGCGTTCTACGATTGACAGCAATCATTACAAGCTATATTTTCAAGATACACCAGCTCCATCAAATATCGCACATTTTATGTGCTAGTGTCTCTTTAAAAGTGGTGTCCCGTAGATGTGAGACATCGACGGTCCTTTCGGGCCCCTTAGAGAGGATTCTCGGCTGCTCCTCGGCATCTTTCCGTCGGGGTGTACATTGGCTATCCCTCCCAAATATCGAGCATATGTCGTTTATTAGAAGTTTCATAAATAATCAGCGCTCTTTGATTCGATTTGCTTTACATAAAATCTAAAATAGCAACCCAGGCAACATTCTATATATCTCCTGGGCAAGCATGTAGCAATATCAATTAGATATTAATAAGCCCCTGATTCAGATATTATCCTCCATAATTTACTCTCTAGAGAATGCTAGAATGCTTATTCTCTAGAAAGTAATCTACCCGGCTCTTTTATACCCAATCTCGCTTCAATTAATCCATATCGCAGATCCTGCCAGGTTCTTGGTTTCTCACGTGACTCGCTGCGCCTGCAGACATACCCTATTCGTATTCGTATTCGCATCTATTTCCACTCATCTCTTCATACACAGCGTTCTGGCTTTACCCGTCATCCGGCATTAATACCGTGAAATACATTCCGTCACTTTTCATTATTACTCCCACATCCCATGTCGCACAGATACACTGAACTACCAGAACTACCGGAACACCCACCGGAGTACACTTCCGATGCTCGTGCCTCCGCTGACTCTCTCGAGTACGAACTCCTCGAGTTCGATATCGAAGAGGAACAGCGAAACCCACACGCTGACTTTCTTGCGCGTGCAAAGTTTGCCACCCAACAGATCGCTTCCACTGCGCGCGCGGCAGCCACGCGCGTGGTCGACCCAGTCTACGCTGTGTACGTGGTTGTTTCGCGCTACTGCGACATGTATATCGCCAAGGTCGGCAACCCGTTGATTATCAAGCGCATCCTCTATGTGTTTGTGATGGGTCTCCTCGTGCTCTGTGTCACGACATCCCGCTTGTACACCTCCTCGCTGCCGTCTTCTGCGGGCGTACTCGCGAACCACCACGGACTCTTCCAGTTCCTTAGCAGCGATTCGGTTGACCGTCGCTCAATGAAGGAGACGTTGGAATATCTCTCTCTGATGCCACATATGGCAGGTACCGCGGGCGATCGAGTGCTTGCGAAGTACGTGGAGGCGGTGTTCGCGCGCAGCCTTCACTCCATTGAGACCCGCGAAATCGCCACCTTCTTAGACTACCCCAACAATGACAAGCTTTCCATCAAAGTGAGCGGTGACGCAAACTTTGACGTGGTTTTGAATGAGGGCAAGTCCGACATGGAGTACCTTGCGTTCAACCCCAACTCCCTTGGAGGAGAGTTCACCACCAACAAGCTCGTATATGTAAACTACGGCAGAGCTGAAGATTATGCCAAGATAGGGGCCTTGGATAATGCGCTCTGTTTGGTGCGCTACGGCCAGACGCACCCCGGGACAAAGCTCCAAGTCGCAGAAGGGCGGTGCCAGGCGGTCATTTTCTTCGCCGATGACCCCGCGTTTCCAGACGCGATCATCAAGGACAACGTGGCAAATCTTAATAATTCTCCTGGAGATGTGCTCACGCCTGGCTGGGAGTCCTCCAACGATCTCAGACTGACCTGGGAGCAAAGTGCGAGCACCCCGAAGGTGCCATCGGTGCCGATTTCCCTCTCTGAGGCCAAGAAGCTCCTTGCCCTTCTCAAAGGAGGTGTTCAGTTTGGTGATTGGTGGTCAGGAAGCACTGGTGGCCTTGCAAAGACAAAGATCCACTTTAAGGTCAAGCCCACAATACGCGAAAGGCACCCGATCTGGAACGTGATAGGGCATATTCCCGGGCGTGAGCAGAAGAGCAAGGGTATCATCATTGGCGCTGCACGCGACGCCGCATGCTACGGTACCATGAGCGCAAACACGGGTACTGTTGTGATGCTCCAGCTCGTGGAACTCTTTGAGACGCTTCGCGTGAAGTACGACTGGACGCCGTTGCGGAGCATCTACTTTGCTTCATGGGACGGCACCGAGTACAATCTCCAAGGTGCCGCAGAACACGTCGAGCAGCACTTTCATGAGCTCAAGTCGTTTGGTTACGCTTACATCGATTTGAGTGATGCGGTGACCGGGACAGATCTTGCGGTGGATGCCCACCCGGCCCTTCAGGCTGCGGTTAAGGAAGCGTTAGGACTGGTGGCTTCTCCTAAAGATAACTCCTCATCGTTGTTTCAGCATCATTTCCAGGGAAACCATGGGACCCGATTTGCCTACCTCAACGAGCTTGAGAAGAACTACGTTCCGTTCAACTCGTTTGCGGGGATCCCCTCTTTGGAGGTCAAGTTTAAGGGGACCGCTTATCCCGAAAACAGTTGCTACGATAACTTTGCGTTCTTCGAGAAGCATGGCGATGCGGATATGACGTATCATACCACGCTTGTGCGCGTATTGGCGCGTCTCGCGATCAAGCTCGTGGATATGCCGTTTATTCCGTACGATCTACATGATTATGTAGGGATGGTGGACCCATTCGTCCAGGACATCGACAAACATGCGAAAAGTCACGGAAAGCAGCTTGATTTTGGGTCGATGAACAAGGCGATACGCCAATTCCAACAGATCGCGAAAGACTACCACCTCCTGACCGCGAACTGGAAGGAGTACGTTTACGGAAAGTACAGCATGGACGACCCCATCGACGTGTTGGAGCCGGTAGGACTTTCTGCCAGACGGATGCACTTAAATGAGCGCTTGACTGCGTTTGAAAAGTATTTGCTCGCTACGGGGGGGAACAGCCGCCGCCCTGCGTACCGCCATATGCTCTTTGGTGCACTGTATCGCGCGCCCGATAACGACGCGATGCATCAGTACGGTGAGGGGTACTGGGCGACCTTCCCAGTGGTTAGGGATGCGATGGAGCGCGGTGACTGGGAGGGTGTTCAGCGGGCATTGAACACCGTGGCGAATGCGCTCAGCACTGCTTGTGAACATTTTTTTAGGGAATGGTAGGGGTGTGCTGCTAGAGGACATATTTAGCTGGTGTTAGTGCGGGAATGAGTATTCCCTAGATGTGTTAATAGTGTGGTGATCGCTCAAGGCTATGGTTCATTCCCTAGAACTCTTGTAAGTGGGCTTGGATGTATTGAAAAGCGAATAAGGCATGGATATTGATGATATATATAGGCTAGTGTTAAGGTAGGAGCCATAAGGGTTTAAATTTTTGGTTATTAATTCATAGTTAATGTAAATAAATAAGAAAGATGAAAATAAATAGCAAAGATGTACATATATGTACATAAATGACAAATATGTACATAAATAACAGATATATGGCTATAAATAAATATATTATCCAATAATAATCACTCATATACCATTAAAAAGCATCTGACTATTCTCTTACAGATTCTATCCAGCTGAAACACATCTGAGGATGCAAAATAAACTGTTCAAGATGGGGACAGCGAAAGTCTCTATGCAGGATAGATGCTAATTTCGCTTCACCATGCAACGATCTCCTCAGAGTTTCCCCACTTATCTGGCCCCCTCGCGCCCACATTACTCCCTCCTCTCAGCACCTTACCATGAACTTTCTACTCCTCGGCTTGTTAGTTTTATCCGTTGTTGTTTTCAAGTTCACATTGTTCCCATCTATCAAAGAAACAGACCCATCCATGTCTACTGCCACTGAAAACACCTCTACTGAGGGCGCTACTGTCGAAGGCTCCTTTACTCCTAAAACCCTCTTCAAGTACAATGGGCACGACATGCAGGAAATCTACATCGCCGTTAAAGGTGTTGTTTACGACGTTTCTGCTGGCAGGTCCTTCTATGGCCCAAGCGGCCCGTACGCCAATTTTGCCGGTCATGATGCCTCCAGAGGTTTGGCGTTGAACTCCTTCGACGCTGAGTGTATCAGAGATTTTGACCAGCCAATTGACGACTTGAAGGACTTGACGCCCGAGGATATCGATTCCTTGGACGGCTGGGAGGAGCATTTTCAAAAGAAGTACCCTGTTGTCGGCACTTTAGTCGAGAACTAATAATGTATATCCATTAACACCAATTTATATGTAGGGACGGCCAGTAGCTAAGCCTTTCATTAACATTCTCGCCCTCGGGAGATTAAGATCTCTCGAGTCGCATTACAACCTAGTCATCTTTTACCTGAAACGTTTAATATTCGACATAAGTAAAGCCTTACCTTTTAGGACCTGTCATAAAGATTTAACATTCTTTTATCTATTTGCCAGCAACATTTATATACATCATTTAGATCTTCTTGACCATCACGTAGGCGTCTGGATTTTTCAAGCCTTGGGCTTCATAGTACCCCTTTTCAACCTCATCCTTCTTGATAAAGCCCTTCAGCTCATACCACGCGACACCGGCGGTGTTCTCGCACCACACATGGGCAATCAATTCATGAATAAATCTTTTGGCAGTTTCAGCCTCCAAGTTTTCTAACAAAGCAGAACCCACACCCTTTTGCTGATATGCTGGAAGCACCGCAAACGACTCAATGTACACACCGGTCGGCACAGTGGACGGCTTGCTGGTATTGGAGGAGTAGACCTGCTTGGCTTTGATTGCACCCACGGGAATCTCGCTGTAGTAGGCCAACTTGACCAACTCGCCGGCTTCTAAGGACTCCTGATACCATTCGGCGGTGTATGAGGTGGGCAACACAACGGAGTTGATCGTCTTCAAGACCCCGAGGCAGTTGGGGGTTAGGTCATCTAAGGATATAAGCTTTCTTGCCATTGCAGTGCGTTGAGATATTCTGACTGTTTGAGATATACAAATAGCTCTGGGTATTTACTTATTCTCGGAGGGTCCCAGCGTCCAGGGATGGGATTGAGAATTGTTCATCTCCTGCACTGTATGATGCGATGGTTCAACGTTGGTTTCAGATGCTACGAAAGGCATGGTAACGATGGAATAATGTCATTACTAAAACCAATGATGTGCTTTATATCACCATTGTACTACAATTAGAGTTAATTTTTTATCCTTTTTAAACCCCTTAGAGGATGGTACCAGGAGCGTATTATTTGAACCATAAGGCAGCTTTGATCGAACTACAAGGGCCGCTAAGAAGTATCGATGAGTTTGGAGGAAGCATTTAAGCTAAGGGCATTGAACCTTACTAAACTAATGAATAATATCCGTTATAGATATTCTGTAGCGCCAGCTACTTCCAACAGGGTATTTAGAAACTATACGAAGCCATCCCTAGCTTTAGGCTTGTGATTTACCGTCTCGCACGATAAAATCACGGTAAATGCCTCTACCCACTTTTGCAAGAGAGTGTCTCCCGTCATACAAGGGATATAATCCAATGATCACAAAGGCGAGATAGAGCCAAAAAATGGAAACCGTAGTCCAGCCCTTAAAGAACGCTTTACTCCAGATCCAGTCTCTGTACAATGGCATTGGCCAAACAACCCAAGTCAACAAAAACACAAACACCACGGCGAACCGAGATATCTTGATGTAGAAATTGAGTTTCTTCTGCTTGCTGGTTTCAGCACCTTCAAAGCTATTCTCAAAGGATGAGTGTCCTGCCGGGGTTTCGGGATCCAGAGCAGTATAAACGACTTGCTCATTCTTTTCGTTACTGGCTGTTTCCAGGACAAATCTACTCTCTTCTAGAGACTCTTCGGGATCCACGACAATAATTTCAGCCTTTTTGAACTCATCCCAGTCAAATTTGTATGGGTTGATGGTTAAACTGATGACAACACTAGCAATCCCCGGCAAAATGATAGAAGTCAACCCGCCAAAGAGACAAGGAAGTTGCTGGCCAGTGGTGAAAATGGTAACCGCCCCAAAATAGTGGTATGCGGTAGACAACCAGACGGCAATGCCAGCCAACATGCCAACGATAGGGGCGACAAAGAATGCCAACCTGGTCTGGCCGTCCCATGTAATCGCAAGAACCAAGGGAATAACGCCAGGACAAATGACCATGGAGTAGAAATAGGTCATCCAGGTCATATCTGTACCAACGTAATGAAGCATGACAGAGAACCCGGCAGAGAAGAGACCAAAGAACACAACCCCGAGGTGCGAGACGTTAATCAAGTGCTTATTGTTGGCATCTGGCTTAATGTATTTCTTGTAGATGTCAAAGGAGATGATACTACTGACAGAAATCATTTGAGCACTCGTGGTGGAGGTGACGGCAAGGTATACAACCAACAAAACAGCCCCAAGAGCACGGTCACCCAAAAGAGCCTTCAAAGTGTAAGGGAGAACAAAGCCACTGTTGACTTCGTGGGCAGTCATGAGTCTTGGGTAGGTTGGGAAGATTGAAGTACTTTCGAGGACAATTCCGGCTAACCCGATAATGGTGCCGATTGGCCATACATTGGCAAAGATAGTACCTGCAGCAAGAAGGTAGCCAGGAACGGAAGCATCGAGGTCGGCACTGAAGCTCTTCTGCCAGAAGGAAGAATCCATGACCGTGAGCCCCGTGTTGCCTATACTGAGAATAATCCCAAAGAACACGGCACCCTGGGACTTTCCAGTCATGAAAGAGCCCTGGAAGTTTCCTTTAACGTATCTATCGGCGTCATGAGCTATGACCTTATCGTACAAGCCACCCATGCCACCGATTTCTGGGGATGTCAAGACCGAGGTAGCGGCATAACACATGACAACTAACACCACGAATGAATGAACGTAATCGGTCAAGAAAGTGGACTTGAGACCCCCAACGGTGGTGTACAACAACACACCGAAAGGAATGAGCATGGTGCAGGCAACAATGTGCATGTTACCAGCGATAACTGAAATGGCACCGGCAGCGGCCAAAATCATCGATGAACACGATAAGATGTTGTTCACAAGACAAAGGAACAAGTACAAGAGGTGACAAGCCTTGCCATATCTTAACTGCACGATTTCCAAACACGTGTGACTGGCCGGGATCTTCTTCTTGGCTTCAATTCCCAACAAGGACATAAGACAGATCTGGAAACACAATCCCACCCCAAACCAGAAGGAGGCCATTACACCGTAATTGAACACCATGGTGGTGACCATGAGAAACTCAGTACTCCAGGTCCAGCTGGAGTACACTGCACTTGCAGTCAACCCCACGCCGACCCTCCTGCCGGCCACCATAAACATTTCGGTGGACTGAGAGTTTTCATTCAAATATCTGGAGGACAATTTTGTCGCAACGACAATCCCAAGGGCAAACAACCCCCCCACTCCAACAAGAACCCCGTAACCCGAAGCTTGTCCTAATAGTTTCACAGTTTCTGACATTTGAGTTCTTTAAAATTGATTTTGGAGAGCTGTAGTAAGCGGTTTATTATTTGGTTACTCGGCGTCCAAGGTAGGGTGGAGAATCTTAATATAAAATAATTAAATCTACCGTAATGCTAAAAGAGGGGTTGAAATCGCTTTATATAAATGGGCAGACCATGGAAGCCAGGGATAACTGACAACCAACTCAATAAAACTTTACCCAGTATTTGGACGAGCATTGGTGTGAAATTACGAGGATGAACTATCGATGTTTGATGCAAGCAGTAAGTTTCCTGTGCACTTAAAACGGGATTACGGTTAAAATTTCACACTGTGGAGGTGTGGCTGAGAGCTTATGCTTACACGGACGGAACGTTGCAATCTTAAAGTGATGTAATTGTGAGTGTGCATTGATGCACAGAACCGAACCATTTATTCAATAAAATAGTTGAGTAGCATTTATTTTATAATTATTTATCATAGAGAGATGGAATATATTAGTATATAGATAAAAACTATGAGATGATTGTTTTCGGGATGAGTGGAGGGGGATACTACGGCCTTGCGTGGTTCCCTGGTGCCGGTGCTCTGAGAATTCCGTTCCCACCCTCGTTGTGTAAATGTACAACCATAGATTAGAGGCCAAGAGAAAACTATACTTGCTTTTGCAACAACGATATGCATACCAATACCAGACATATCTCAGCGAGAGCTACTATATGCGTAACTGTAGTTTGCTCGGGATTTTCATAAGCGAATTATATCTTGCATGTGAACTTATAGCGATGATGTGATTCAGACTGAACCATGCATCGTAGCTTCAGATGCAGGTTGTTACAGATATGCTGCAAAATTACTTCTGGCTAGGCCTAGAAGAAATATGTTGTGTAACTACATAAATTCCTAGCGTTCTCAAACCTTGTTGCCAGACGGGAGTTTGTCACCGGTCTTGGATCAAGGGGTGAAGGTTTATTCTATGGTCGAGCTAACTTTATCATGGTGCACAAACTGCGTAAAACTCAAGCTGACGACGAACATGCGCCTCCAGTGACTACTTTTAGACTAAGCTGTAGAGGCGGGATCTAAAGAGAAAAATACACTTTCGCTGATTAGGATTTCTGAATATATTTCTTGACAAGCACCAAGGGTCAGATTTCGGAAAAAAACTCAACAGGGATTGTTTAACCGTTATACCGAGAGGCCTGTATCACTGAGGTCAATGTTGGTATGGAAAATACCAAATAATCTTGAATAAATCCATGCGATACCTTTAGGAACTCAGCTTTCAACGCTATGTACGATTACACAAGCGTTCTAATTTTCAGTACCTCGAAATGTGCCAGCCCGTCTAAGATCAATTCCTTCTGCTTATCCTCAGTATTGAAGAAGTCCCTTAGCTGTAATACAGGCAAATAACACTACAGTGGACAAAATACAATTATATATACCAGGTGTGAAAGTCTGGACGATTTCTCGAGGAAGAGAAGTCCATCACAGGAGCCATCTTAAGATCAACTGGTAGTTGTCATGCAGTTGATTCAGCCTTTCAATTGAATAGGATTAAACCTCAATAATCCAATGTTACCTCAAAACAGAACCTCAGAGATTTCAGCTATAACAGCTCAGTGCACAGGTTATAAGCCACCTTTATAACGAGGTGCGTTATGTATCCGGCATGCACCTTAACGTTTCTTTTCATTTGAAAAATTTGGTTAAGTGTGGAGTGTCATTTTATTTTCCAATTTACGGTCCAAAAGACGAGCCATGTTTGAAGAAATCTCAGCGCCAGTGGAAGGTGTTACTGAAAAAGTTGTTCTTAAAGAGACCAAACCACCATTGGACAGTCGTATCGGTAAAGATGCGCCGTTCCAGTTTGGCCAGAGAGTACTCGCCGATGATAATGATGTGTGGAACCACAACGCCTGGGATCACGCCGAATGGGGTGAAGAGCAAAAGGTGGAGGCAGAGACTCTCATTTCCAAGCAATATGAGAATCCGGTTGAGGAGTTTGACAAGAAGTTGTACAACGGCAACCCGGCCAAGTACTGGGACATCTTCTACAAGAACAACAAGGAAAACTTTTTCAAAGACCGTAAATGGTTGCAGATCGAGTTTCCAGTGCTCTACGAGGCCACCAAGGCGGATGCCCCGCCTGTGACCATCTTGGAAATTGGATGTGGTGCGGGTAACACCATGTTCCCCGTCATGAGCCAGAACGAAAACCCCAACTTTCGCATTATCGGCGCTGATTACTCCAAGAACGCGGTCCAGTTAGTCAAGAACAGTGCCAGCTATAACCCAGAGATTGCCCATGCATGTGTGTGGGATCTTTCCAACGAGAACTTGGAGTTGCCAGAAACCGTCGAGCCAGAGTCCGTGGATATCATTATCATGGTCTTTGTGTTCTCCGCCTTGGCCCCAGAACAATGGGTCCACGCCGTCAACAACTTGCAGAAAATTTTAAAGCCGGGCGGTCAGATCTTATTTAGGGATTACGGGAGATACGACTTGGCGCAGGTTCGATTCAAGAAGGGGAGATTGTTAGACGACAACTTCTACATCAGAGGTGACGGTACCAGGGTGTACTTCTTTACCGAAGAAGAGTTGAGGGACATTTTCGGCAAGTTTTTCCAGGAGGAGCGGGTCGCTACCGATAGACGTTTGTTGGTCAACAGAAAGAAGCAGTTGAAAATGTACCGTATTTGGATGCAAGCTGTCTTTAAAAAGCCGCTTGAAAACTAGGACCTCAGGATTTATTTGTACAATAGAGCCCTAATAGCTGCACAATAGACATATAACGGGCTGTTTGTAGAGAAACAAAAAATACCCGCCTGTATGTCATTCCCTGGAATCGTAGGTGGGTGAAGTGCCGGCTATGGTGCCTCTCTTCTCAAACCAAGCCAACATACTGGATCTCGAATAATTCATCTCAATACCTTATTCTCTAGTATTCAGAGCCGTTGCATTCAAAGTTCAGAACTAGAGGGAAAGCCGGCCACCCACCTTGCATGGTATGTCAGGGTCGTGCACATACCAGCGACATCCTTGCCCGTTTGCCTTTCGAAAGGCTCTCGTTGCCTCCGGATGACAAACCATCAATTGAAATACACATTTGCCTTTATCAAAGCACCCGGTTGCCACAGATACCCATCCTTACACACACAATGCCAGCAGCTAGCGAAACCACCTTCTTAGAGAAATCCGTCTCCGTGGCGCCATTGGTGTTGTTATCGGTGGTCGACCACTACAACAGATCTGCGCAAAACACCAAGAAGCGAGTCTTGGGGGTGATCCTCGGGGATAACTCCGACCCAAACAACATTCGGGTGGCCAACAGTTATGCCATTCCGTTCGAAGAAGACGAAAAGAGCCCGGAAGTGTGGTTTTTGGACCACAACTACATCGAGTCCATGGGCGAGATGTTTAAAAAGATTAATGCGAAGGAAAAGTTCATTGGGTGGTACCACTCAGGACCTAAGTTGCGGGCATCCGATTTGAAGATTAACGATTTGTTCAAGAAGTACACACCAAACCCATTGTTGTTGATTGTGGACGTCAAGACCAAAGACGTGGGGATTCCTACTGACGCTTATATCGCCGTCGAGGAGATCAAGGACGATGGCACTAGCGCCGAGAAGACGTTTGTGCACATTCCGTCGTTAATCCAAGCCGAGGAGGCCGAGGAGATCGGGGTGGAACACTTGTTGAGAGACATCAGAGACCAGGCCGCCGGGAACTTGTCCATCAGAATCACCAACCAGTTGTCATCGTTACAGGGCTTGCACCAGCGGTTGAGAGACATAACTAGTTACCTTGAGAAGGTCTATCAGAACGATTTGCCGGTTAACCACGCCATTTTGGGGAAGTTGCAGGACATCTTCAATTTGTTGCCGAACTTAGCGACCCCAAAATCAGTGGAGAACGCCCAGGAGTTGCATGAAAACACTCCGCTCGCCACCGCCTACACTGTCAAGACTAATGACGAATTGATGATGGTGTACATCTCCACTCTCATCAGATCAATCATCGCGTTCCACGACTTGATTGAGAACAAGATTGAAAACAAGAAGCTGAACGAGGCCAGCAAGAAGGGCGAGGAGGAGGCCATTGAGAAGGAGGAGGAAGCCGAAGAAGCCAAGGATGAAAAGTAGAAGTTATTACAGAATATTAAAGGATCTAATTAGGATCGTTGCAACCGCAATGCGTAGAGTCGGAAAAATGCATGTGAAACGCAGCCTTCGGAGAAGGAGCACTGGAGCCTGCGAAATTTATTAAGTCTCAGTCAAGTAGTTACTCCTATTGAACTTTCAGTCGAGGGATACAATCCCAGTCTAGTACAATCCCAATTAATTCCTACATGAGAAAAAAGTATTTTAACAGCGACATTTAGATAGACCTAGTGAACGATGAAAATACAATGTTCAAACAATTAGCACTTTTAATTCCGCCGCTGTGATCGAAACCTAGTCAGCTAGAACAGTAAGATTAGCATATACTAAAGTTTCCACTTATAGTCCGGGTTATCCAAAATATGCGCATTCTCTGCTGGATTGAAGCACCCGTTCACGTATTTCGCCTTTTCTCAACCTCCATATTATCTTTCACCCCCATCTCTCTTGTAATTACGCCAGTGGCGCATGACGCCACGCTCATAACCTCCAGGCATTTTTTTCCTACACCGATGAGATTTGAAATAAACGCCAATAACATCGTTGCTCCAATCTCCAAGAATATTACGTACGTGCCTACACTTCAACCAGAGAGCAACTGCCAACACCACCAGTGCACAATGATGTTACCCAGAGCGCCGTACTTGACGCTAAGCAGGAGGTTGGTCTGGAGCAAGGGGCCGCTCATATCCAAGTCCGCGATGCCGAATCTCGGCGTGTTTTCCGTGTCGTCCAACTGGAGCGCCGCGTACTCCACGCCAAAGGCCGAGATGAGCAAGACTCCAGACGAATCATATATGAACGAAGTGGCAAAGAAGGTGTTGAGCTGCAGTAGCACCAAAACTCCGTTTGTCGTCACACCGGTGGATAGAACTAAAAGGACAGAAAAGCCAGGGGCCAAGTCATGGATGAGCAAGGATGAGCTCAGAAAGATCGCACACCCGTACTGGGTGCTCACAAAGCCGCGGCTCACGGCGCTCGTTATGTTGAGCTCCATCTGCAGTTATGCGTTGTCACCGTGTACGGTAACCTTACCAGAACTCCTCTTTCTCACTGTCGGGACAACCTTGGCGTCCGGAGCGGCGAACGCAATTAATATGGGCCGTGAACCGGAATTTGACGGTAAAATGACCAGAACCATGGCCAGACCGGTGGTCAGAGGCTTGGTTTCACCCGCCAATGCGTTTAGATACGCTGCGGTTTCCGGTACGCTTGGTGTCTCCCTCTTGTACTTCGGAGTCAACCCCACCGTGGCAGCGCTCGGTGGGCTCAACATCATCTTGTACTCCTGGATATACACTTCTTTGAAGAGACGTCATATCATCAACACATGGGTGGGCGCGCTTGTGGGAGCCATTCCGCCATTGATGGGCTGGGCCGCATCCTCGTCATTGGCCCATCCCGGTGCCTGGGTGCTCGCAGGTTTGTTGTACGCGTGGCAGTTCCCCCACTTCAACGCCTTGAGCCACAACGTCAGAGAGGAGTACCACAAGGCGGGGTACAAGATGGCTGCCTACGAAAACCCGACGTTGAACGCCCGAGTTGGTTTCAGATACGCCTTGTTGATGTTCCCGTTGTGTTTTGGCTTGAGCTACTACGAAGTCTGCGACTGGGTCTTTCCCTTTGATTCGGCGCTCTTGAATGGCTGGTTGGCCTTCTGGGCGTACAAGTTCTGGTGGCAGCAGAAGCAAAATTATGCCAAGGGTAGCCCTACCGCCGAAGGTATGCAATTGGCTAACATTTATGCTAAGAAGATGTTCTGGGGGTCTGTCTGGCACTTGCCAGGCATTTTAGTGCTTGCCATGTTACACAAGAAGGGCCAGTGGGATAGATTCTTGGACTTTGGGGGCAACAAGGATAGGCTCCAACCCGCATAGATTCCTGTACATAGTCATGAATAGAACAGTTACATCAATAGGGCGCAGGGCCCATCAATATCAGGTTTACTGGAGTTTACCTAAACTATTAATAAAGATAGAAACTTGGTTTTATACAAGTAGTAGGTAATATTGTTAATTTTTTTTTTTTTTTTTTTTTTTTCACTATTTCAGGCTTTAACTGATACGCCAGAGTTAAATTAGAGAACTGCATAAAAACCTATTGCCCATACTAGGGCCCTGTATCTCACCTAAAAAAAGATTTTTTCCTGCTCAAAGAATCAAATAAAAGTGCAACTCCCTGAATAAACCAGATGAATTAATGTTTCTGGAAATTAGGTAGCCAATGAAAGCCATCAGTCTTTGTCTCAGCCCTTTTACCGCTTGAACCTGGCCGTCTTATCAATGTCCTGCACGAATTTGCAACATAAAGCCGAAAGGGCTTCCTTCTCTCCGTTGCCATCAACAACCAATGAATCCATGTCTGATACAAAGTCTCTAATCACCAGAAACATCTGGGAATCATTTGTTAAAGTGGAAATCACGTTGGATATTCCACACATGGTACACGAGACGTACTACGGTACACTTCACCGAAACTCTTATTTACCGCTTCAGTTTTCCAAGCTCTACGAGTACTTCAAGTACTGCCTTGATGAAACCCACCTATCAAACTTTGACCAGTGGTGGATAGAACATGATCTGATACCTTTGAAATGGCACTTGCCTATCGGCCTCATCTACGATATCTGCCTGCCACAGCGCACCGGTACATGGCACCTCAGTCTCCGGGTGGACAAGTTTCCCGCAGACTCAATTATCCCGTACCAGAATCTTGAGCACGGAACAGAAATTTGGACAAAAGCAGTGGAAAATATTTGGTTGAATCAGATCAAGGAATCGTGCTTTGTTCAGTGCGGCTCCGCCAAGCCCATCATGAGTTTGTCCAAAGAAGACTCTACCGCCTTCTGGGAGGCCGTCACAGCGCGTATGTAAATGTTTTGAAGCTGTCAAACTAATCACTAACATTTCAGATAACCTCGATGGTTACAAGGCGATTGAGAAGAAAATCACCCCTTCTTTGTCCAATATAAGAAACATTCCCCTCAAGCTCTACATACAGCAGGCAAACGACGTTATAGATATCGAGGAAGACATAGAAGTTATCCAAGCGCCTGTTTCACCCTTTCAGAGTAGTGGGGCCAGTCAGACAATGTTCTCCGCGCTAGCCTCAGTCATACCGGAGCTATTTCCCCGCCATGACCCCCCTAGATACACGTTCGCGGTGCCCTCTATCCACGCTGCTATCATCCCAGAAGATGCTATACTCGCCGAGCTCTATTCTGTAGGGAGTTATCTCGATGGTTTTTTGCACATCTTGATAGAAGGGGAGAAAACCATAGACAGGAGGGAGGAAGGGGGAGAAATAAATTAAGCGGAACTAAATCTTTGATAGACACTCAGCTCGCAATTGATACCTCTGGACTATGCATAGTATATAATACACCACTCTCTCACTCGTCAAGACTTGTTTCCCCGTGCTCAATCTCGGGTCGCAAAAATGCCAAAGCGTATAGCACGCAAATCGAGTTACCATGTGGCCTTGTCTCAACCCCATGGCTTACGCTATTTTTCTACACGGATTCCATATTAGATATTCATTACGTAAATATTAGGTGGGCTGTTCGAGAGGTGCATGTGTACATAAATGCCACATGTTATTAGGTCGAACTTGACCCTAACCACAGGTGTTTTAGAAGGGCGCTGGATAGCAAAAAAAAAGGCACAAGCGATGATACCAATAATATTCATGGAGACAGTTATAGGAAAGGGCTCCGGTTCGCCTGTGTTGGAAATTAGAGAACCTTGTCAACCACGTAGAGGGCAGTGATTGACAATCAGCACACCGCTTAGTGGTATCAATAACTTATTGTGTCTTCTTGTGGTAGACAGAAGTAATGTTGGTGTCAAAGACGTTGTCCCAGAAGTTACTAGTAACACCGAAACCCAATTCGTAGTTCTTGTAGTGATGCTCCAAGTGGTACTTCTTGACTCTCTGCAAGTAGCCCGGCAACTTAGAGTGGTGCAACAAGTAGTGGATGACATCATACATGATGTAGCCTAAAAAGCCACCTGCAAACCCGGAGCAGGCGAATCTGTATGGCAAGAGCATAAAGACAAGCTTATAGATCGGAGTAGCAAGGGCAATCAACATGGCTGGTGGCATGACTAATCTGTAGCCATCCATTGGTAAGTAGTGGTGGACACCATGCATAGTGAAATGGATGGTGAGAGCAAGCGGGTGGTCTGGCAAATAGTGGTCCAAGTGGAAAAGGAAACGGTGCAAGCCATATTCAAGCAAGGTCCAGACAAACAAACCGACACCCCACCAGAACAAATGAAGAAGGGGGTGGGAGTTGTGGATCCAACCTTGATAGAAGAAGTATCCATCGACTGGGAGCCAGAGCATTGGCACGACCCACCATGCAGTCTTGGAGAAGGGTTCTAAGTAATTGCCGAAAAATACTGCGTCACCCTTACCGTAATGGCGAGGTCTATGGACTTGGTCAAGATAAAAGTCCTTGGAGAAGTCGCAGAACAACATTTGGAAGAACAACGGCTTGTTCAAGTCAAGAAACTTGTGCTTTTTCAAGTCAGAATCGTAGTCGGTCTTGACATTCAACAATTCTTCCGCTGGCAATTCTTCTTGGAACTGGGTCAAGTCCAACGTGACCTCAACTGGCACGTTATTCTTGTTGTGAAGCAAGTTTTTTTCTTCTTCGTCAGTAGCAAGGTAGCCCACCATGTAGGCGTCGTCCAAAATTTCGTAGGCACTTTCAGAGTGTTCGTGGGAAATCTCGTCAGCCATGATGGCGGTAATGTCCTTACCGGCGTACTCCAAAATGAGGTCGGCGCCGCCAGGATGGTCTTCGAGGAAGTCGGCGACATTGTAGATCTTTCTGTTGTTGAGCGAGACCCAGCAATCAGTCGCGGTGTTATGACTGGCTAGTTCAGAGGAGGAAAATAACGGGTAGGTTTTGGTGGCCATGATTAGTTTCAGGTAAGACCAGGAAGAGTAGGTGAGATCGTGGCTTGTTTATAAATAAACATTTCGCATGAAAATTTCGTCTTATGTTCTGCTGACGTATGAGGGGTGCCTGAAGCTACGAAAATGAAACTCCCCCAAAGAGGAACCAGGCGCAGTGGCGTGAAAAAAAACGAAAAAGCAATTCGTGCGTGTTAAGTTATCGTACCACCTGAAGCGGATGATATTTACATGAGCCATAATTTGTATTAACTTTGTTTAGATTCCACCCATTTCCATGTCATTAAACTCCTAGCATATTATATGGTAAAAAAAAGTGAAAAACGGGTGGACTAGGTATCCAGGTTATGAACACCGGATGGATTGTTGGGCCCACAGGACCCCCTCAATCCCGTTCATTGTACGTAGCCAGAGTCAATCCGAACTTTCCTAACGTTTCCTTCATGCTTTGTTTCTGTAGTGCTTATATATGCTCGATTAAACCGAAAGCGGCTGTTTCTAGGATCCATAGCATGGCTGGCCGGGCTAAGCTTTGAGATTGCACTCCCCGCATCGCTTGGTACAGATCTCAGCATAGGATTTCCTAGGAACTGGTGTCTTAATATGCAAGTCTCGCCAGTTTATCACTGCCAATGTCCGCATGTACACGTGGTATACACAGATGTGCGCTGTTATCTTTTCTCTAAACAAACACTGGTCCGAGAACTGGTTTTATAGGTTAACCCATGGTGGCGTTTTAGATATCAGGGAATTTGACACAAGAACAAATATAATGGTCCATTTAGGTATGCTCCTGGCAAGTAATGCTGGTCATTGTTAATAAACGAGCATTGCCAAGGCCAACTGATTTGTAAAAACAGAGACCATGGGTATCAAGCTAGGAACCGTAGTACAAAGGGTAGAACACCGGTGCCCCAAAAAGTTTATACATTCACTTGTTTCGTTCCTGCTACTAAATACAAATTCTTTCGTTGATTTACCAACTGGTGATCGCTACTTGCTTTAAGTAGCGGCAGATAACTTAGCTAAGAATCGGCCAAATGCTGGCTTAGAATCTTTTACTCCTTTGGTAAACCAACTAATCCTTCATGTTTTGTGCGAATCTTATCATTAACAGTATCCAATATATACAAACCCTATAAATCGGGAATGGCCTGCTCGAGACCCTCGTCAAGCTCAAGTGTCTCTGTGGGGACCTCCAAGATGGTGTCCTGGTCCGCTTCCTCGCCTAGATTGGTAAAGAGCGGCTGGTCACCATCTAAAGTCTCGGAGCCGTCAGACTGCAGCAAGTACAACGTGTGGTTGACTAAGTTCAAGTAGGCGTACATGAAATTGGAGAGAAGCACCTGTTCGCGCAAGGACCGCTTCGGATTGGCGAGCTTCAAATGAGATAAGCGGTAAATTGCGCGCTCCACGTGGACCGGGAAGCGGTAGTCCAACATGATGAGCGTTGACTGTGATGGTGGCGGCAACGGGAAGCCAAACGCCGAGTCGGTGAACTCAATCGGCTGGTTGGGACGCGAATAACGCTTGATCTGCTTTTGTAACTGTTCCTGGATCGTCTGGGTGGATACGGCTGGTGCCACCGCTTCCTCTTCGGTCTCCGGCTCGGTCTGGCTCTTGGGTGAGACCTTCGCCGGTTCCTCATTCACCGACTTGACAGACTTTTTAGAGAGCTTCCGCACCAGCTTCTCCTCAGAGGTTGTGGCTTTGGACTCCTCAAACAGTGGCGAGGCCGGGACCAACGACCTCTTGGACTTTTTCTTGCTCAAAAATATGTTGAGCCCCGTCTTTTTCTTCGGGCTCTTCGTGACGGAGTCATCCGAGCTGGCAGGTGGAGTTGCCAGCTGCGCCGGTTTCTTTTCCTTCTTTATTTTAAAGAACTTGGCAATGGCATTCTCCGGCTTTTCCTCTGCGATGACGTCTGCCTCCCTGGTGGTTGGCTTAGGTGACGCATCCAAGGACGTACTTCGCGCCCCCTTAACTATGTTTAACTCTTCTGACGACATTGCGTTATTGCGTTGTCTGGAATGGTTGCCCGCGACCACAGATGCCGATGCGGCACGTTTCAGAAGGCTTGGTAGAGGTGGGACCGGCTCCTTGGACGCGGAAACCTTGCTGTTGAGCCAGGTCCACGACTTTTTGCTCTTGAGCTTTGGAGTTTTGTCGTCCGACTTGGTGAGCAAGCCAAACGACTTCTTCTTCTTGAGCTTTTTCAAGTCAGCAGAAGGCGCCGGAATAGTTTCCGATAATGATTGGGTGGGGGTTTTAGCCTCAGCAAATGTTGATTGGGTGGGGGTCATAGCCTCACCAAACGTTGATTGGGTGGGGGTCATAACCTCACCATACGCTGATTGCGTAGGAGTTTTAGCTCCCAGAAATGTTGCTTGAGTGGGCGTGGTGACCATACCGTCCGAAGGTTGGTAGTCCAACGACTGCTTTTTCGCTATAGGTGCTAACTTTGATGCAGTCACATCGTTGTAGGACTTTGAGCCTTTCATCGTCACCGGGACATCAGACTTTGACGTAGTCTTCTGTGGTGAAATGGGCTCCAAGACTGGCGCAGTGGTATTGGAGCTGTATCCTATCTTGCCACCGCTCAGCGCCCGATGGGTGTCCAGATCGCTGTATCCTTTGGTGACACCCATGATTTTATCGGTGGCACCGTTGGCAATGCCCATGAGAGGCAACCTATCCGTGCTAGAATACGCAAGGTTGGCCACTTCGTCATCACTGCTGTAGTCGGCATTGTGTCCGAACGCCTCGTCCTCCAGAGAGTCATCAATCCCAGAGTCGTGGAGCGTTTCGACCGTTCTGATATCCGCTAGCAAGTCCTCCTCGTCTACCTTTTCGTCGCGGATGTTGTTTTTGTACTCGTTCAACTCGTTCTTTAAGAGATCCAAGTCATTGTTTAAGTCTCGCTTGAAAACTTGGCGCTCAGCCGTGGTTTGCCCGTACTGCTGCTGGAAATGCTTGCGCTGGTAGTAGTTTGTTCGTTCTTCGGCTGGGGGTGATGTCGCACGCTGTGGTGTTACCGGACGCTGCAGCTGGGGTGGCTGCGAGCGGACATAATCATCGCCGGGACCTTGAGAGCGGCCATACTGATCGCCAGGAGTTCCCTGTGCACGTGAACGCCTATAGTTGTGATCATTGGGAGCGCGCTGCTGCTGTGGTCTTAGTTGGGGAGTACGGCCCTCCTGCGGCATACGATCGTGAGTGTACTGTCTGTAGCCCTGCAGAGGAAAAGAAGATGCCTGCTGGGCCTGGGGATGCTGTTGGTAATTCTGCTTATATGTATGCGAGTGCTGGGAACGGCCGGCCTTTGATCGGTTCTGGAAATTCAATTCATCTTGCAGCCCATACTGGTTCTGACGGCCTTGCTGATTCGGCCTTTGCCTCTGGTACTCCTTGGGCCAGATCTTGCGAGTTTCCATCTGTGGGACCAACGAGTACGGATCGTTCTGTATGGTTTGCCTCAAGTCGTTTAACTTACCCGGTTTTTCCGTGATCTTGGTCCGTCTGTTTGGTCTGCGAGAGACGTTTCCGTGCTCATCTACATCGCGTCGCTGGCCTCGGTATGCGTTCCCCGGCTGGGAGATGTTCTGCTCATACTCCGGGTACTGGTTCATGTCGTTCATCGCCTGCTTCTCGACTTTGGTGTAGCCTGTGGAGCTGCTTGACAAGGTCCGAGCGAGGGTGACGGCGTCGGTGGCACCCATTCCACGGATTATGGACAAACTCTCTAGCTCCACCGTCAAGTCCTTCAATGAGGGCGTGCTGTTGCGCTTGTCCTCCAGAGCGTCGAAGGACGTCTCAAAAGACATGGACGACGGCCTGGAGCGCGACTGCGACTGCATGCTGTTTTTGCGCTCGATGTTGCTCACACGCCGCTCGATATCCTTGATATTGTTAGCAAGATGGGCCTTGTACTTGCTCGGCGATAGCTGGGGATGGGCACTCGCGGGCACCCACATAGAGTTGTCTGTATCTATGACCGTGTCGCCCTCACCGCTGGCCTCAAACTCGTACGGGTACTCCATTTTGGGCGTTGCGGGAAACGCGTCCTCAAAAGGTAGGTCTGGGTCGCGGTAACTTCCCCCGATGGATAGTCTCTTTAACGCCGTCACCATTTGCATCTCCTGTTCAATCTCAATTGCCGCTTGGTGGACCGCCTGGCTGCGGTCCCTAATAGAATCCATGGTGTTGTAAGGAGTGTTAGGTGTTACCGAGGGTATCAGGTAACAAATCAGATCAGCATAAGGTGGTTATAGCCTTGCGCGATGTTCATTTCACGCTTGAGACCTGCTGAGCAATACACGCCCATGTATGCAGACTGCCACATTGGGTAATAACCCACAGAAACCGTCATACGTGGCGGTCACCAGGTTGGTGAGATTTCGGGTCTGCTTGGCTATTATTGTTATTTTTGTGATGGGCAATAAGACATTTATTTTGTAGTTTTATTTTTGTCCGGTTCTTTTTTTGTTTAATGAGCCTGGTGGTCTTGTACCTATACAATGAGCGGTTCCCATCCACCCGCTGTCACTAGCGCAGGGGCATGGTGACAAACCTATTTTATAGAAGCCACTAAATTGTTTATAAAAGCATGACAGTGGTGGCATAACGGTATTATATTTCCTTCGAGTTTGTAGCTTGCATATGGAATCAAGCCTCAGCTTCCCGGCCCTCAACCGTGAATGTCTGGGCCGTGCCGCATGTTCGTTATCAACCGGAATGTGTGCGATGATTTACGGTAGAGCACAGAAGTCGGCACACGTCATGTACAGCAGACGCGAGAGACAGAACCGACAACAAAGGCTTATGGGCTTTTCTCCTAAATAACTTAAAGGTGAGTTTTGTCAAAATTTCCTCCTTTGGACCCCTGAAAACCCGTACACTAGGTAAATGTATGTAATTAATGATTTTATGAAAACGTCTCCAAGTGCATTGAAATATTTCTGTAGTATAGGGATACCGGTACATCTTCATCCCGATGTCTCAGATATGCACGTAGCCTCACCTATAGGAATATGGACAAAATGTCTACAACATTGTTACAACGGGCACTCAGTACCACTAGGATTTTGTAAAAGGACCCCGACTTCTTCCCCTTGGTATATATTTAAACAAAAAAATCCTATTTAGCCTAATTAAGTTTCACGTACCCTGGGAGATATCATACAATTTCCTCTATTAGATTAGTGCTCCCTCACTTGCTGTGAGAGGATATAAGCCGTGCCGGAAGCCGTAAATTCCAAACACCAATAGCCCGTAATACGCATATCCCCAGCCATATTTCGGGGATACATCGTGACTGGGAAAGCTCATCAAGTTGCAGAAGCCGTGCACAACCACACAGCACCACACACTGCCCGTTCGCAAAAAGATGAAATTTGTCAACATCCCAAAGACAGACGTGTAGGCCATCTGAAAGGTGCAGATGACGGCAATTTTTCGCAAGGTTCCCCCCGCTTGGTGCATCTCCCAACCGTGGTGGAGGTGCGCCACGCCAAAGAGAAGCGGCGTGTAGACGATCATGTTCTGAAGAGTCATGTTAGCGAGCAAACAGACGTTGAGGATACACGAAGTGTACACAAGTTCCTCTGTGATCGGGGCAACGATGTGGTTTCTGACCCCAATGAGGGTGGTAAAGTTGTCGCGGAAATCTGCCATGGCATATTTCCGGTCAAAGAGCGTGTAGTCAAGAATAGGGCCAATGTACAACACTGCTAACAATAACCAACATTTGAAGACATCCCCCACCGAGGATACTAAAGACTCAAAGCCAAAGTGCAAGGATGCTCCCGGGATCAAGCCGAGTCGGGAAAATGCCTGCGGAAGCGTGTAATACGGATCCAACCAGCAGAGAACGAGTGGTACAAGAATGATATTAGCGAGTGTGACAATGGAGACACTTTTAATGCGATTTCGGATCGTCACCGGCGAATCCCGGGGGAAGTGGCTATTTCTGTTATGGAGATAGATTCCTAGCACGTATGAGACAGAAATGCCGGTGGAGAGAGCAATAGCCGTTACAGTACTGATCATTCTAGTCTGGTACTATGGGGAAGGAGCTAAGTGGGAATATATGTCTTGTTCTAGTCGGATTTGCGTAGAGGGGTGCCCAGATGTCATGTGCCCCTAAAAGTGAAACTTCAGATTTTTCGCCGCACATGCGACGGGTCTAACAGAAGCTGGTTAAACGGTCATCGAATGCGGAGAGTATGGAATTTAAAGTGTTAGGCCACTAGTGACTACATTGAAGAGGTTTTTAATCGAGCAACAGACTTAGATGTTTGGTGCACATGTGATGGTTAAGTTTTTCTGCACGCCTTAGTAAACCGTACTGAACCTACGGGTACTAGAGCTGATTAAATGCGCTTACTGCATGCATTATAAAATCATTTACATCCCGGGGAATTCAGACTGGGCGATACATAGGAGATAACAAAGAATCGATAGAGGTTCGGTTGAGAAGGGTCGCTGATTCAATAGGATCTACAGGATGTGTATTCAAATTAAGGTCAACTCTTGGTCATCGGATAGTACTAACACCGGACAGAGCCCCATTCTCATTACCAGTTTAGTCAGAAGCAAGGCATTTATTATAGTATTTGCCATTGCGGCAGATTTATAAACTGCATTTTGCTTCCGACAAAACTTGTATGAGGATAGAGCTCTGTCCATGTGTTACACTATCTACTGTTTCCCGTCCAACACCACCAAGAATCCGCCGACCAAGTGTAAACTACCGCACACAAACACCTCGACGGGACCCTCGAGAGAGCGGATAAAGTTCACGGACGTCTCAATGTCGTGAAAGATGTGCTTCCTGGCGGCCTGCTGTTTGTTTTGCTTCTCCAAATCTGCCCAGGTCTCTGCCAATGACTTCTGCACCTCCAAGCGGTCGACCGCATCCTTGGACGTGTTCATGGACACCAAATCGGCAGAATATGCACCTGACGACCAGGTCACGTTCGTAGTAAACACCACATGGTCAAACTTCACATCCGCGAGGTTGTTGTATAATCTGCCTATGAGCATGTTGGCATCTCTCGTCTGCTGGTTGAACAACAAGACACGGGACTTTGGCTTAGCCGCCAGGGCGGAAACAGCCCCAAACCACTCGGAAGAGGCGTCAATTGATTCCTTGGTGTGGGCACCGTCAACGTACCATGTGACGCCCTCCTCAACGATGGTCTGACATCTGCCCTCCCACATGGCAGTCTCCAACCCCACGGCAAACTCAATTGGCAAAACACCCCTGGAGATGGCTTCCACATCGGTTTGGCTCAAAATCTCCAACTTTTGCAAGTGAGTCGCCGCCAATTGAATCGCAAGCGACGCGTTTTGCTTCTGGAACTCCCCCGCGAGACCCAACTTCAAGCCAGTAACCGCTGGGTTCTGTCCAACGACCTGCAACTCTCCCGCGATGTTTTTTTCCGTGCCGCGTGCGCGCAACACCTGCATCGCATCCTCAGGCTGCTCGACCGTAAACGCTGGCGCGCCCTCCTTGAAGATGCCGCCCTTGTTCCACGCGATTTCCGGTAACGTTTCACCCAACATAAACACGTGATCAATCCCGAGCGCTGAAACCCCACACACCGTCGGCTTTTCTATGATATTCGTGGAATCGTACTCACCGCCCACACCCACCTCGTAGATCGCAGTATCGACCCCCTCCTTCAAAAATACGTAGAACGACAACAACGTCATGTATTTGAAATAAACTGGCTTGGAATCGCCCGCCATGTCGGGGAACCTTTCTGTATCAGACGTGGAACCCGAGAGTTTGTCCCAGACCTCGAAGAAGTACTTGGTGAACAAGTCCTCCGCGATGGGGTTACCATTAATGCGGACCCTCTCCCTGACTGATTTCAAGTGCGGCGAGGTGAACAACCCGATTTTGTTTACGCCGCGCGTGTGGTACTGCGAGAGAATTGACTGCACGAACGCGCACGTGGAGCCCTTACCCTTGGTCCCGGTGATGTGGATGATGTTCATCCGGTTAAAGTCGCTGGCGGCGTAGCCGAGACGGCGCGTCCACTCCAACATCTCCGGCATCGCCAGCGTGTTACGCTTGAGCGTGCCGGCTTTTTTGCCGGCCTCGATCGACGCAAAGTTTGTCTGCAAGGAGTTCAACGCCTTGACTGCGTCCTGGAAGCGGTTAGTAATGGCCATGGAGGGAAGGGCGGCTACGTACTTGGTAGGTGCGGGGGCGCATTTCGGAGGTCTCGGGAGCTCTCATATAAATAGAAAGGTATTGGGATTCGGCTGTCTCAAGTATGCAGCGCTGCTTGAGTGTGAACCTAAATTGAGTGAGCGGTTTATGGGTGTGTATCGCTATCAGAGAAAAATTTTGGGTGTGCAGTACCGAGCGCGAGTCGGGGAAGCGCGAAGCACAGTGGAGCTAAACGAGGTGCGGCGTTGACCGGATTTTAATGCCCACAAACTCAGAACGTTATCTCTAATCCAGTAGAATAATAATGTGATAGAAATCAGAGTTGGCAACGACCAGCTCAAGTTTATCCTACAATAACAGCTAAATTCATTGGCGGCACTACGGCTAGCTTCGAAGTTGTTTGAGAGATCACTTTGGCGCGGGATTAGTCAGATACAGTAACTTCTGGAAATTAAGTCTTGAGAACTTTGAGGAAACACCTGGTTAATCCTGATCCTTCCTGAGGATTAGCAGTGTAGCAGGAAATAAATAACAGTGGAGAATATATTGGAGGAGCCGGGGTAATATACATGCTCGATCACTAGTTAGCAATGCTAATTAACTGCACGTGAGTGATACGCACCTGCTCAATGTATAAGACAGAGTCAAGGAAAGATCGATGTAGACCAGGGTTTACGTTTCTGGATTGGTATTTTACAGGGAACTGGATTTTATCAAGAATTAAGCGATGACACCGCTAAATAGATAATTTTTGTAGGATTTGGAAGGAGAGAGTAACTTATATTTGACATGTACAATAAATTTCGATGCATTAGGCTCTGTATGGTCGTGACACAGAAGCAGTTTCCTTATTCAAAGACTCAGTGGTACGGTAGGGTTGTACCCTCAGAGAATCTGCTTAACCGCAGTTTGAGTGGTTCAGAACCACTTCTCCATTTCCTTTGTACAGAAAGAGCTCTCCCTTCTAACCGAGGGTTCCTTTTCCTGCTGGTAAAATGGAATATAAATTTTTTGGAACCTTTAACATACTTTCCTGTTATCAATAGTGGCATCAAAACGAGTGTTTCGGGAACCTTGGTATCCAGTCCAATAACCTCCCAGACTTTAAGTCTGCTAGGGTATAGAGCAAATTACATCCCTCCGTTTTTTCTATATTTAGAGATGCCTGCCGTCTATTTCGTCTCTCGTGCCCTGCCTGTGGCATAAGGCATGGAGGACGTCACACAGTAACTACCTGCTTCTCCTTGTTGACCAGCACAGGGCATACATATCTTCTGCAACCGTACCGTAGAATTGTGACGCCCACCATATTCCTAACGATTCATATTTATCCACCTTCCAGAGTAATGCTGTCAGAGCATCCCAACCCTCCTACCATAAGTCTCTAACACACGCGCCGCATCTCTAATTTGCACTAACCCTCACCGCCACTCTTCTGCGCCACTCGTGCCTCGCTTTCCTGTACCTTCATAAAAGCGCAGCTCCTTCTTCGCCTCTCCCCATTCCCCCCTCCGAGACCCTAACTATGTCGTACCCCAATCGGTCGGCTCAAAATGCACAAGCACAGGTAGGTACCATAATTCTCCATTCTGCTCTGTACTAACTGTCTAGCGCGCCCATGACTTCAACCAGCTCTTTGCCCAGATCACCGCGGCGGAGGTCAAAGAGATCGGCAACTACCGCATCAACCGTCTCATCGGTGAAGGGAGCTTTGGAAAGGTCTATCTAGCGACGCACAAGCTCCTCCACGTGAAGGTGGTGCTCAAGTCAGGGTCGAAGGACGACCCCACCGTCGCGCGCGAGGTGTTCTTCCAGCGTGAATTGAGCCACCGGCATATCGTGCGGTTGTACGAGTCTATTGTAACTGAGTCGCTGGTCTGGATGGTCATGGAGTACTGCCCCGGTGGCGAGCTCTTTGACTTGGTTTACAGCCGCAGTCTCGACCTCCTGGAGTCGGCGCGGCTTTTCGCCCAGATCTGTACCGGTGTCGCGTATGTCCACGCCCAGAGCTTGAGCCACCGCGACTTGAAGCTAGAGAACATTCTCCTTACGCGCGAGCACGATGTAAAGCTTTCAGACTTTGGGTTTGTGCGTGAGTACCAGCCCAAAGCGCTTTTGAAGACTATCTGTGGCACAGACGTGTATATGGCACCAGAGTTACTCCGCGATGAGCGGTACTCCGGGTTTGCTGTGGATATCTGGAGCTTGGGCGTTGTTTTATACACGTTGGTGTACGGCCACGCGCCGTTTGAGGACGATGCATCGCGGCAAGCACGCACTAAGATCTTGCACGACGAGCCCGACTATGACGACTCCGTTCCCGAGGGGGTCAACAGTTTGCTAGCGCGGCTTTTGAATAAGGACGCTAAGAAGCGGCCTACTATCCAAGAAATAGCGGCCGATCCGTTTGTTAACGCAACGTTGGGCCTGGAGCCCTCTCTTCCGTTCCAGTCGCGTGCGGAGCGCCACTTGCTCAAAAAGCTAAAGGCGGCGCACATGGACACCACAAGATTGGTCAATTCCGTCACCCACAACAAGTGCGACCAGTTCGCGGGCTTCTGGTTCCTCTCTCTTGAGAAGGACCACAAGCGACGGAACAAGAGCCGCAAGACCAAAGGACGAGGGTTGTTGAGTGGGGGGAACAGCCGACGGGTCAGTGCGTTGATGGAGAACCAATCGCTTGAAAGAATCATGAGTGCGTTCAGCCTGCAAAGCCGCAGTCGCAGAGCCAGTGCTGACATGGGCCGAGGCGATATAAAGCCACTTCTGAGGCGACCTTCATTCAATGCCGAAGCATTGAGCAAAATTGAGGGCACTCCCCGTATCAACCGTCCCCCTGTAATTGAGCCCACCATAGAGAGCATCGATTTGCGGCGGAAGCAAATCACGTTTTCGGAGAAAAGGGAACACTGGAGGGAGGCGGAAACCGAGAAGAAATTGTATCGTAAGGACACAAATGAGTCAGTTAGTACGGAAAAGAAGAAGAAACCTTCGCTCTTCAACAAACTTTCCATGCGGTTCTGGATCGATAAGGTTAAGAAGTCCGAGCCCCATGAGGAGTCCTCGGAGACCACGGCTGAGGATTCCTTATGCACGTTGAACGACTCGGTCGAAGACCGCAAAGTCTCGCCCGCCTCCAGCCACAAGTCTCGCAAGAAGAGTGACCCGTCGGTGGCAACGCAAGGGCCACTGGTGGCAACGCTTTTGAGTGCGCCGGTACTAACCCCCACGGTGCTAACCCCCACATCTGAGTTTGTATCCAGTGATTCAGATGAATGCACAAGACGGCGGAGCACGCTCCTGAATCAAGGCTCCCCGCAAGCGGTGCAAACGCGCAGACCTGTTTCGATGGCTTCCATGACGTCTCAGGTCACGTCTTTCTCCGAAACCTCGGACTACGGGTCGTCGGTGAACATAGAAGGACAGCAGAGCCGGCCGCATTTCTTACGAACCCAGTCTGACCTCTCCATTTCTACCTCGTTGAGTAATTATGCCAATTTGAACTCTGTTACACCGCTCAAGCTGCAACGAGCGTCCCTTTCACTTATTTCGAATTCGTCGAACAACTCCGAGACCTCGTCCTTGATATCTTCGTCTAACAACAATAGCAGGCCCCATTCGCCTGATACATTCAAGAAGTTCACCGTCCCGTCGCCCGCCGGCCACAAGCGGCGCAACAATATATACAACGAGTCGCTTCCAAGGCAGCTTCAGCAGAAGTTACACCTCAGCTCCAAGCACCTGAGCTCCAAGCGGTCCCGCAAGCGCTCAGTGGAGCCGGGACCAGCAAAGAAGAACTTGATTATTAGCGAGGAAGCTGAGAGTGATTTAGAGGATTAGAGAGGAATCCGACGCTTGAAAGGCAACCTTTGTAGAATATAAAGGGATAATGCTGAATACGCAAATTTTCCCACCCTACTTGTGTACGCGTTGATACATGGTCATGTCATAAATGCAAGTTGCCTCTAGATCTTAATGACTCACTACAGAATTTCAGAATTGACCCGACATGATAGTAAAAGAACATTGGTTTGTAGACCTTAATGGGTGTTTCAAAATAATTTATCGATATCGTGGAGAGTAATCGTACGCTAATCGCTATGCAAGTGAGGTTAGCCCATACAGAGTGCAATATAAATCATAAGCGGTATGTTGAAAATTAGTTTTTCATACCATTGGTTAAGCATTCATCTTTATGGGTCTAAAGCAGGGTTAGCCTAAAGCGACATGGAAACCTAGGCCAATTTCCTTGTACAAGCCGTGGCCTCAATCCAAGTCCTCAACATCACGGGGAAGAGGAACACCTATTCCTTGGAACATAGTGGCACCCGGACCGGATATACCCCCATCTGCCTTGATGGATTTGACTAGATTCGCCAAGGACGAAAGCATGTCATTCTCACCTGTCTCTGAGCCTAAATCAGCATCATAAACTTCATAGTCCTCTTCGCTAGAAGCGTAATCGCTTTCATTATTATATTCTCTCCGGGGCTGACAATGTGGTTGACTGTTTTCTTGGTTGTTTGTCAGATGCTCATCATCTATCTTACGTTTTTGTGAGCCCTTCATTTCCGTCATATATGCCGCAATTTCCTCCTGCTTCAACCCCAATGCTTCTTGGCAGAAATACTCGAAAAAGTCGTCCTCGTCGATGTCAATGTCTTCACTCTTGAAGAACGCCGCTGCCTCCTGGTCCACGTCTTCATCCTCTCCATCGCTCTCTAGATCTGACTTGTCAGACTTGGATAGGCCAAAGGCAGCCCCCTGAGCGCTTGTGTCACGGAAAAACGTCTCAAACCGCGCCATCAAGTCTTCCTCTTCGTTTGTGGAGGTGGGATTTTCAGGAACAGCGGTATCGTGGTTCTCGGGGATTCTTTCAGTAATCACATTTCTGTATAGTAGGATATCCTGAAGGTCCTGAGTCGCCACTCCAGCAAGTTCCGTACCCTGGAACTCAGCGAGAAGCGATTCATCTTGCGAAAGAACTTCATCTAAACCTGCGTACAAAATCGGTGGAATTCGTTCCTCCGTGGACGAGTCTGACAGGTCGCGCTTGACAAGACTGTAGGCCAAGAACGGAAACTGCAACGACACCTTTGAAACATTTCCCGCGTAGCGTTTTGGGGTAAGATTGTTTTTGAAAAACTCGGTGGTCGCAAGAGATACAAGGTGGGGGTATTTGGCCAAGAACTGTGCCACCTTTGGGTCGATGTTGCAGGCGAGGGAGTACACAGACCCTAGCGACTTTCTTGGATATTGTGCAAGTTTCGCCGCGACAATATCGTGGATTTCGGGAATGTGCTGTAGCCGAAAAGTTGCCCTAGTGACAAAAGTCAATGCCTCGGCCAACCTCAACCCTCTGTCTGGGTAGAAGGTATCTGGAATAACGGTGATTCGCCCCTGGTTTACCCAGACTCTGTTCATTGCGGTTTCCGGTTCTAGCCACTCGGGGAGCCCCTCTGCCGCTTCCACGAGGAGAAATTCGCCCTCAGAGTCGAAAAAATGGACGAATACGTCTGGCTCCGTCCTCAGAAACTCCGTGAGCAAGTGGCACACCAACCACTCGTCGTCAAGTGTGTCTCCATACACCAACTCCCCGTAGACGTAAGCCTGGCCGTTGTGCTGCGCTAGACTGAGTCTCAATGGATTGCATGACCATGCAAAATGCGATATCCAAGGGCTAAGCTCTGCCTGGAGTTTGTCATAGATCTGTTCAAGCTGCTGCTGTTGGTTGTCCAGAGACATCACAGGATTGACGTAGAAGAGGGTGAAGATGAGCGTATCTCTTTCAAAGAACGGATGAGATATATCTTCCCACGGAAGCATAGGCGACAGCCTATCAATTTTCTTCACCATGAAATGCAGTGCTTATCAAATAAGAGTGTTCTTCCATATGAAAATAAAACCAGAATGCTGCATATATAAACTTTCACCGTTCATGTACCGAGATTCATGCATGACAAATCGAGCAGAAAAAAAATAGCCTCCAGATCAAAATATTCCCCGAGATTTGTTTTGCCGCCATGTCCGTTCCGGTAGAATTAATTAAGCAGCAGATCAATGCTACAATTGAGACGCTTCAATCCAGAAAACAAATCCTTGAGTCGCACAAGAAACAGTACACCAACCTCAGTTTCACGCTAGACAACCATGCCCAGTACACTAACCGCGAGCAGCCGTTACTCGATGTCCGCATCGGGCCCAAGGCCATTGTCACAGGCATCATGCCCGAACCCAAGAAGATCATGGTCATGCTCGGAGATGACTACTTCGTGGAGCGCACACCTAGCCAGGCAAAAACAATCTTAGGGAGACGCTTGGCGTATCTCGACTCCACGCTTGCGGAATTTGACAAGAAGGTCAAGGAGGCCATGGAGACACTCCGCAAGATTAAGGAGCTTGAAACCCACTCATTAGGCAAAGAGGTGCTCAACGGAGAAGCCCCAAGGGCTGAGATAAACGAAGAGGGCTTGCCGTTCATGGATATCAGGGAGGAGTTGGACGAAGACGGGAGCGTGATAGATAGTGTGTGTATTCCAACTGACAATGGTACCGAATCGGTCGCGCCACGTGAGGCACAAGCTGAAGTCACTGAACCTGAATTAGCTCGTTCTCTCCCTGTCATGAACATTATTGAGCAACTTGATGAAGACGGCGAGATTATCTCCGCCTCTGTGGAGCCGGAAAGTGTGTTGCAGACCATTCTCCAGACGCCTGCTGAGCTGCTTCAGGGCGACCAACTCACCCGGTTAAATCGCAACGATGAAGGTTTGCCGATTATGCGTATCGAGGAGGGGTTAGATAGCGATAAAGCACCCGCTCTACAAACTCCAGAGGTCGAGGTCAAAGGGCAAGAAGACCAAGAGCAGGTCAGAGAGTTGCTTGAGGATATGGGCATTGTTTCTGAAGTTGGAACCCCAGCCGAAAACAAGTCTGAAAGTATCCCGTCGGATCTTGGTAACGCACCTGCGACTGCGGGCGATATCATTACGCTTGAACTTATAGCAGATGATTTTGCCGAAGAAGACTATTCGGGTGCCGAATTTGATGACGAAGAGTGGGACTTTGAGTCTGAAGAAGACGACGACGATGATGGTCTCTACGGTTCGATTGTCCCTGCAGAAGGCAGAGCCCAAAGTATGTTTTGGGATCAGATCCGGGCGGTACGCGAGAAACAGAACCCCGACGCAAAGAAAGAGCCGACCGTTGTCCGAGACATTGCAGATATCAGGGCTGAGACCATTAGGGTGAACGTGAGTCAAATCCCAGAACATGACATTGTCGAGGAATTGTTCACCAGGGACTTACCCGAGGCTGAAACCCTTCCAAAGCCGAAGAAGAGTGTCTCATTTGCCACCAATCTCCAAGTTAAGGAAATTGAAAATGTCTCTGCTGAGTTGAAGCAGATCAACCACACCCATGTTTCCCGCTTCAAGCAAAATATCACTGGCAAGAAGTCTGTTAATGGTGTATTGGAAGACAAGACTGCCCCCTTAGTGGAGCTCCCCGCACTGGAAGAAGATGTGTTTGAGAACCCGATGTTGGAGAAGGTGGTTGAGAGGGCCATTGTTGAGACACCGGTGATTGACCCTACATTGGTTGAAGATAAGCCTGTTAGGCTTTCCAAATTCAAGCAATCCCGTAACGAGAATGGATCTACTTCCATGCGCACTCTCAGCCCCATGGACTTTATTGCTTCCCCAGTTGAAAATCATCGTCCCGAGACAGAAGTCGAGACGGCAGCTCCCAAAAAAGTTTCCAAGTTTAAACAATCACGTACCCTGGAGCCTTCTGCCCTGGACTTTGTTACTTCGTCTTTAATCGTCGAGAAAATTACGTTGAACGAGCCCGTAGAGGGTGAAGTCATCTCTTCTAAGGTTTCCCGTTTCATGCAATCGCGTCAGTCTAGTCTGGCAATGGCTAATGTTGCGGAGAGTCCCAATACGATGAGGGACGTCATTACTTCTCTGACTGTAAACATTCTCAATCCGATCGTCGATGCACATGAGGACCCTGCTCCTAAGCTTTCCCGTTTTGCACAAACTTCCAAGTCTAAAGGCTCACCTATCCCCATTATTTCAAACTCAAGAGTGACTCCAAAAGTGTTGCCTGCCATCCCAATATTGCATGGTGTGGAGGGTGAGGTGCAGCCTATCTCTAATCGGGCTGAACTCATCCAAAGCTCGATTGATTCAGTGGAAGACTCCAAGCTGGAAGAAATGAGCTCGCAGATGGTTATGGATGTTACCGAAAAAGTAGGCAATCTCAGTATAGATGTGCCCCAGACCGTGGGACCGGTTAGTACAGCAAAGGTTTCCAGGTTCAAATCTCTTAGGTCTGCTGAGCGCGGTGTCTTGTCGGTCGCAAATGCACCTATTAGCGCTGTGATGGATGCTGCTGAACCCCATGTTGAGATGCTAGAGAAGGCTCGTGACCACGATACCGTGGAGGTTATGGAAACCACGTTGGACTACCAAAGTCTCCAAGATGACATGGACACAATGGCCAAGGCGTATCTCTTAGGTATGTACGACGACGATATTGAGACCGAAGGGCCAATTGTGAATGAACTAGCGGATTTCGAGGTATTGAACAAGATGGTTGAGTCTTTGAACGAAAAACCACGTTCAGGTCAGAAGAGAAGTACGAAGGTTCCGCTCAACTATTCTTCCCGTGAATTCCAAACGGATGATAACATCTTACAACCGCAAGAGGATTATATCACGATGCTGGAAGAAGATGATGACAGGCCGGTAATGCTGGAAACTATCGTGGAAAACGTGTTTACCGATACAGATGGTGTTGTAGACCCAAGCGAGCATTTGTTAGACAACGATGATATGTTGCAGCAAGAGGTCACAATGGAATACCAAAGACTCAGACAGCGCATGATCCTTAACCAGAGCAACACCGGCTTCCGTAAGAGCGACAAGGAGATGGAGTTTGAGCCAGTTGATGAGAATGGAGACCCGATCAAGGTCAGTAGGTTCAGGGCTGCCAAGTTGGCCATGCATAAGTAGTGGCTTGCTTTTATCATGTACTAGGTTTATAAATACAAATAAGTTTAAGAGAGGTATAGTATAAATTAAACTCGGAGATTCGTATTAAAAAATAATGCTGTGCTAGGAAGAATTGGCGCTTTCGAAGCCCTAAACAACTAAAGATTCTGAAGATGCAAAGTTATCGTACCTTGGTGAAGACGGACCAACCAACTTGGAAAAGTGCAACGAGGTTTCTGATTTTAAAATTCTCACAACCTTCCTGGTAGGCCGGACGTTGCACTGAATCTTGTCTGCTTGCGACAGGAACTTTTGGTGGTAGTACAGACTTCTGATTCTTTCAAACTTTTCGGTTGGGGTTAGATCTGTGGTTGGTTTGCCATCGGTCAAAAGCGAAAGGTTGGAACCACGCTTTGCTTCCCTGGGCCGTGTAACAATGTGGAAATGGTTTGTCTCAGTCTGATAAACCCGAGCGCTGCTTGTGTCTGGTGTCCGCAAAAAGCTTCTATCCAACTCTATTGTGTCGATGGTATCGACCGTATCATCCATCAGATACTTGGGGTAAGTTTTTTCTGGAAATTGGTATGACTCCTTGCTAGGTATAGTAATCTGTAAGTTCTGGAGGCATGTCGTCTTCTGGTTCGTGCTAGGTGGTTTGCGCTGCGGTGTCACCTTAAAGGTAATCTCGTGGTTAAGCGCGTTGGTTTCACTCTCTTCAGACGAGTTCATCTGCCTGTGTTTATGCGTACAAAAAGGAGCTGGTGAGCCCGCGGAATATTTATCATACAACGAAACAGTTGAGGCCGACGAGATACTAGAACGGGATGAGAAGGTTTGGGAGTGACGAGAATCTTGGACAGAGCAGTAACTCTTCTGAGTAGACGGGCTAACCCGGACTACTTTGAAAGGAAAGGGGTATGTTTCTTTGGGGGATTGTGGGACTACGGGGCATGGATCTTCGTTATCCAGGAGCTCGGGTTCTGGAAGCTGGAGCAAGGGGGTATTCGTGTATGATCCATCAGAAGTCATTCTCACGGAAGTGGCAAGACCTGTGAGGGATGGAACTTGCGGAGAGCCATGTTGCACCCGTACCGTTGGCGCAGTATCGTGAGATGAGGTGAGTAGCGATGCATAGGGATGGGCCGAGCCTGACGGAAGTGGTACTGCAGAACTGACTGCTTTGCGTGTTGACGACATTTCAGAGCTGACTACTTTATGGGTTGACTGTTTATCTTTACTGGATGGGTGGTTTGTGGAGAGCACAGCCGTGCTTTTGGAAGTTAAATCTATCTGTTTACCGTCTGGCTTGCTTGTGTCATTCTTTTTCTTGCGAACTAAAAACCTGAATCCCATTGCGTAAAGATAAAACTTGACGAGCTTTGATGAAATGGTGGTTTCGGATAGCAGGATAATGCGATGGAGAGACTTAGGTTGATGGTACTGGTAGGAGAGTAGAATACAGGTAAGGTAAGGTGTCTGGGTATAAAATATCCTTGGCGAGAGAGCATCATCCTTATATAAATACACCTCTGAGGGCAGCCAACCCGGCACTGAGAACCTTACCTTAAACTCAGAGTAATACAACTGTCTCATCAAGCCATGCATTTAGCTCTGTCTTAATGGGGTAGTTTTTATATAGCCCAAAGCACATCTTTACTGCACCTCTATGATCAACAGGTGATACATATGCACTTCCAGATACAGATAATTAATCCCGGTGGCCAAGACAATAGCCAAGCTCTGGTCTACACCAATACGGGGAAGGCTCGACCCGCAGGTGTATCCGGGCGAAGTCACACATATTAATTGGGGTGGTTGGTCTATACCCCCGAGATGCATGTACTAAGAAAAATTATGCGCCTTCCCAGGCACCAGCCATGGTTTTTTTTTTTTTCGCGCAGCCCCGTAATTTGTACATGCTGTGGCGGGTGTGATAATTAGCATGCATTTGTCTGCCAATATGTCACGCCCTTTCCTATTCGGGATATGATTGAGGCTAGAGAGCGTGGCGACACCTGGATCGTCCCTTACTTTAGTATCGTGATCTTCGGTGGAGATCTGTCAATGCAGGCTCTAGGATACAAGCCACCTTCCGTTAGTCGTTGAGGCACCATAAAAAGTATAGTCTGATCCCGGTCGCCTCCAGGATCGATAAGACAAGCTAAGCAACTACTTTACTAAATCGGGATCCGTTGTCGAAAAGTCTTAAATCGCTCGAATTGATAAGGGTGCGTGTGGTCCTGTCAGCTTCTTTCAACCGTTTAGTTTTAGTAGATTTCCAACCTATTTAAACGTACAAGTGTGACTGACATATATACGAATCCACCGATAAATTTAAGACCCTAAATCCTCTCCAGAGTTGGGTTAACATTATCTCTGGTTATGCGCGATTAAACTGTACGATATTCACTAACTTTTATTAAAAGGTGTCTAGCCCTGCTAACGTTGCCAAGTCTGTTAAATTCTTCGGCCGGGTTCTCTTAGGTACATCTGGTCGTCCGGTTTGAGTAGTTTCAGCCGCATGTGTGGTTAAAGTATATTAAAGTCCGGTCTCTCTCCTCCGTGTACCGCTGTTCTGCATACTGAGTATATACACATCTATATAACATAACACCGTTTACCTGAGTCGATGTACGATACTGTCTATGTATGTTATATGCGCTGCGCGCCTCTTCAGTAGCTTCTGGTTTTTTTTTCCTGATCTGGCCTCAAGGCCCACTAGGGCTAAACGTTTAGCATAACTGAAGTTTCTAGGACCGAAGTAGTTTTATGAATTATGATCCAGCATTTATAACAATTCTAAAAGGTGCCTCCTAGGTGAGGAATCTAAAGGTTCTGTTGATCTCAACGTTGTCAACACCCTTACCCATTTCCGGTTCCCAGTCCATGATGCCGGTTTCGATCTTCTTGTTCAATCTTTGCAAATGAATCTTCAAAATCACACACAACACGATGGCGGCGATAATGAACCCACAGTTGCAGCAGAAGGCCACCAAGTACTGTGGAGCATCAGACGCTGGATACAAGTAGGCGTTCCAGATCGAAGTGGAATTGGAAAGACAGTTCATAAGCGCCAAGGAAACAGCTCTCTTCATCGGTGGTCTAGCTACACAGTTGGACATCCACGAAAGGATCACCGTGAAGGCACAGTATAAGGACGGAACCATGATACACATAGCAAAGTATCTGGCCGCGGTGTTCATCGTAGCAGCCGATATGATAAAGGAAGCTAAGGCCATGCAAAGAGGGGCCACAACGTGCCAGAATCTCTCACCGGTACGGTCAGCGTGTATAGCCCAAACAAAGGTAGCAATGACACAGATCAAGTATGGTGGGGCAGTAAGGCACAAGGTTTCAATTCTGCCAAACTTCAACGTAGCAACGACAGATGGAAAGAAGTTGGTAACGCCACAGGCAGCAACCAAGAAGGATAAGATGCCGGTAATCATCCAAACCTTAACATCCTTGACCGCCAACATGAACCCGGTCTTGAAAGACTGTTCTTCGGCACTGACCCAATCGTTGGTTCCGACCTCTCTGCACAACTTCCACATAACAATGTCCTTTTCTTGCTGCGACAAGAACTTAGTGTTCGAAGGCATATCTGGCAAGATCAAGAAAGCAAATGGAACAACAAAAACTGTGATCGCCCCTTCAATGATGAACAACCATCTCCAAGCAGACAAGCCCCTGGCACCATCCATACCGTTAATAATACCAGCACCGATCAAGCCAGCAAAGGCCCCGGAGATCAAGGACCCGGAATAGAGAATCGAGGTTCTCAAGGCCAACTCCTTTCTGGTGTACCAGCAAGACAAGAAGTACAAGGAACAACCAAAGAAACCGGCCTCCACCCAACCCAAAAGGAATCTAATGGCAATCAAGCCACCGTAAGACTGCACGGCACCAACACACGTGGAGATGACACCCCAGGAGATCATAATGCACGGAATGAAGATTCTTGGTCTCCCCACCTTGGTCAAGAACATGTTTGCCGGGATTTGCATGAGAATGTAACCCACAAATAAAATAGAGACCGTAGTTTGGTATTGAACCGAAGTCATGTTCAAGTCTTCCTCCAATCCGGCTAATCTCGCAGTAGCAATATTGTTTCTGTCCAAATAGTTCAAAATATAAATCAATACAAGCATCGGCAAGATTCTCAAGTCGATTCTTCTCCTCACTCTCTTTTCGAGAACCTCGATTTCCTCGTCAGATAAATGCTGCAAGGAAGCTGGGATACTGAGTGGGTTTTCGTTGTTTCCGGCAAAATTCCCACCGTCACTCTTGAGCGAATTTGCATCCAAAGAGTCATGGAGCGAGATGTGTGATTGGGTTGGGGCAATTTCCGTCTTGGTGTCGTAGGTAGGATCCACCATATTGTGTAGTATATAATGATCTAACTTGGACGCGATTGAAAATTAGTGGAAATATGTGCTTTATATAGTTTTTACCTGGTCCCCCCTTAAACCAAAGCTCCCAAGGAGAAATTCTCCCCGGGGCAATATCATTGTAACTATGCATAAAGGGACAAGTCCCCATAATGCCCGTGCACTGGATCTGTCAATCTTGTGCATGTTTCTCCACTGTATGCGGAGAAAAATTCCGGAGAAATTTACTAACAAACACGGAAGAAGACATGCAATGCAAGACTTGAGGAACTATGCCGTTCAGCTCGAGAGGCTTATTTGAGCCCGGGGTGCGGTCGTCACAGGTCATACTCCGAATATGATTCATGAAACGCGAGCTGTAGCTTTAGTGTTAGTTCGTGGAAGACCTGCTGAAACTTAAAGGAACTGTTTGGTTGCGATTCCCTCAGTCTAGTCCTATACTAGCAATTGCAAGTTTTGACATTTTAAGTTCAAAAGCGTGGAATCGGAAGTGATTTACACCTTTTCATAGATCTGGGTGTACGCGTCAGGTATCTCTTGTGCTTAGAAATCTTGGTCACGGTATCGGAAAACCTTGCTATACAAAGAATGTCTAAAGTTGCAAGCCGTGTAACTTCCCAGAAGTTATGCTTCCCCGTTATTTAGGACTGCTATCTCACACATTTACCCCTCGCCTGTGTTTCGGGGGTATTTAATTTTTCTGTTGTGCTGCCCAACACTCCTTGGCCTGAGAGGAAGGAATGCAAAACAACCGGGTGGAAAATAAATCCATGGCCGTAGTCCAGGGGGAAGCCGGGTCCACGCGCAGCTTTGGAGAGTGCCGACTGGAGTTATGCGTGCATACGCAAATCTTGTTGTAGGAGCTAAAGGTACGACTCTCCTATTCTTTCCTCGATTCGATTATTTAACTTTGTACTAAGTCTTTGTAGAGTTTAGTGGATATGTATCTCTAGTGGGTATGGTATCATTCGTGGGGTTCGGATAATCTTTTCATGTTGTATGGCTGAACTAGAGTAAATGCTTGTCCAGTTATACGGGTTCGTCATCGTATACCCGATATGCATGGAGTGCATACTGGCGTAGGTTGTAAAAGTGAACTGTGGGAATAGGTAAATTCTCCTCAGAAAAGTAGGGAGTAGTCTGGTTAGGCAAACTCAGCAGGGGTCTCCCGGAAGACGTGACCCGATAAAGGGTTCCTCGCTTGCCCATCCTCCCAAAAATGACAATTCCCATAGAAATCGTTTCCCATACCACTTGTGATTCAATGGCTCTTGAATAAATTTCTATTCGAATTATAAGTGTTGTGAGTAATAGCTGACACAAATTTGCCTGGTTCACTGTTCCTACAATAGGCAGTATTGGTGCCAGGGGAGAGAGCTCGAAGCCGGTCATGCTAAACGCACAATCCAGGACTTTTGTTCACCCGCGATTTTCCACCATGACAGTCATGTGCCAAGGATTTTCCATTTCATTGTCATGGGGCCTCATTCCGATAGTATGATATTTACAAGATCTCTTACAAACGGCATATCCCTCTGCAAAATAGTCAAAGATTTGCGGTCTGCTCTTTCTTTTTTCCGGGCACCACCCGTGTCCTGACGGACCATCCCCATCCGTTTGTCTTTAAATTTGGAACCGGCGAATAAATCTGTTGTAAGTCTGAAACTATCTATTTTGTAACTTTGACTAACAATTATCGGGAATTACCCAACCGGGTAGACTGGCCCGCTGTGCACATTCCCATATTTCTTCCGCAGGTTACAAGACTTTGGCACCCATGATGCGAGAAGGATCTGGAGTATGCCATATACTCCGTAGTTTTGGGTTGTGAAGCTGTAATTCAAATTTTCTCCATACATCATGCACTATTCGGAACACAGTATGTCTGAGCTTGACAAAAGGTCACCTTCTGGCTGTTTGAATGCCTATTTCCGAGCTCGGAATTGATCGCCGAATTGAATTCTGACTCGGAAGTTATTTGTTCCGTGGTGTGCTTATGCACGATTGCATGAAAAATGAACAAGTGCCGTGCAGCTTACAAAAAGAAATGCACTTGTAAACTATAACAGTCCGGTTTAGAGTTGCATATTTCACAAGGAATAAACGTGAAGTACGTGGCTTTAGAGTGTTGTGGTTCGGAATGAGATGTCTGGCTAGCAGAGCGACGCATTTATGGCGGCACCTGCATAACCTGGTATGGTCTTATAGCTAAAAGGAAGATAATGTTTCTACCCTACAAATCTATATCCTTGCTCTGCACGCGAAATGTATTGACGATATAAGGTCACAGATATTGGAAGTCTTTAATCAGACCTGGCCCTCTCCGTGATAAAGGATGGCTAGTGTGCGGGGAAAGCACGCTATCCTGGTTTTAGTTATCGATTGCGGGGTATCGTCAAACCACCAGGTAAGTGGGATCAGACGCGTATGTTATTAGACGCGTATCAGTTATTAGTTTAAATGACTTTACAGGGCTCTCGTCTAACCATAGTCCATAATTGGACAACTATCTCTAATCTGACTCGCTTCAAAGCTCGAGTTTCACATGCTTTCAGTCAGTAACGTATCACTGGCTTTGTGGATGGATAAGAACGGGCATATATTCGATTGTCACCCTTGCGGTCGGTAAAACCAACACATAAGGAGAATATTTGGGCACTATCTCCGGCCTGACCGCGTATTAGACCCGTAATTAGCCGGAGGGGATACAAGCTTCGGAAATCTACCTGCATATTCCGTATTCCATTCTGTTATGCCAGCTCAGGGGACGAAAAATGCGGTACTATCTCTCGCTGGCAAGGCCACTCCCTTCGCTGAAGGTTACCCCCCGGAAATTAGTAGAAAGAGAATCTTACATGGCTCCTGACAAAATACGAGTAGTAACCTAACAAAGTGATACATGGTTAACAGAGAATGGTGGATGGTTATTCACAATTGTTTTATTATACCAAGGCTTTATACCAGCACGTTTAAACCACAACTTTGCTCCAGCGTGATCTGTAGTTGAAGTTAAATATGCAATGCCAACATACATCGTCTCATTTTCAAAGACTAAATCGCTGGAGGAGCTCCACGGTGTGTGGGTTAGTGAACCCCTTGTAAGCCACCGCCTTTGTCTCCACACTCGCCTTGTGGAAGGACGGTTCGTTCATAGCAAAGTTTCCCAAGATCTCCATAGACACCGCTTTCTTCTCGAGACGCTTGATTTCCTGCCTGATCTCAGCCTGGCACTCCTGGAGCAACGTCTCGTCGTGGGGAAGACGTTTCAACACGCTGTCGGTATCGGTATAGTTGCGCAAGAGCTTGGCCGTTCCAAAACGCTGGAGGAAACGCAAAATGGCAATGTATTCTGTGTCATAGTAGAGTTGGAACGAATCACTCTGATAGGAGACATGGGTCTTATTGCAGATGGGAATGTCCATATTCTTAAGGAAGGTGCGACGGGGGAGCACCTTATCAAGAGCATAGAACTGGGTGGAGCGGGGTGATGAAGGTTTTTTATCTGATGGATTATTTTCATAGTTCAGGGATGGCATAGAAGGTTCCTCATCCGAGTCTAAACTGATTTCAATTTCATCGCCGTTTTTTTCAGCTAGACTCGAATTATTTTCATTGGATAATTTGGTTTCACTACAACCCATGTCCAGTATAACTTCATTGGTATCAAAATCCAATTGAATTTCATCTCTGTTGTTTATCCCACTCGCATCCGACCTCCTTCTCTTCTTTTCAATCCCATTTCCGCTTTCTCCATTGCTAATGTCTGTTTCATTTTTTTTCTCATTTTCCCCCAAAGAATGGTGATAAACAGCCTCATAATACACATGCAAATGGGCCGCGAACCAAAACTTCGGCCGCAACTCCTCCATCAACGCGCGCAAAGCCGGATTCCCGAGCTTCCCAGTCTCAATATCCTTCTTGAAATACGGTTTGGTTCTCAACAAAGCGCGCAAGTTCCCGAAATGCTCGATTCCTTGCGGCCAGTCGTGGCTGAGCATCACGTCTAGCACTGAGTTCCGCAACAAGAGCATCGCTAGAAAATCCGAGCGCCGGACATGGTACACAGAGCGAAGCTCCCTCGGTGAAAAGCGCTGTGAAATGTCCCGGTCCGCCATGAAATTGTGCTCATTGAAGATCCCCGAGATGCCCCCGATCCGCACACCCCTGTACCAGACCACGTTTGTGTAACCCATGTAGTAGATGTTGGGCGCGACCCAGCCCCCGTGCGGCAACTCCTTCAAGAATCGCGACGACTCGTGGTTCCCACCAATGAGAATCGTGGGTATCGGCGCCATCAACGTCCCGTCGTAGTACTGATAGAAGTCCCCCTCCTGCTTGTACTTGTCTGGAACCGCCATCGACGCGAGATCCGCACGGTTCCGGAGCGCCTGGAAATCACCGCAAATCACGAGGAGCTCCACACGCTGCGGCCGGCGCATCACCTCCGCGTAAATCTGTCCAAGCTCCCCATGGCAGCAACCATTGACGGCAATGTGGATAGATTCCTGGGGCATTTAGGTGGTTTATTTAGAAAAAGTGTGAGAAAGTTTGACGCAAATGCCGAAAAATGAGACCCTGTATATAGCGCGCGGTATCATGGTCCGATCTGTGAATTCAACTTTGCAGTCTTGGAGTATAATACATGTATTATAATTTGACAATCAAGTTTGATTGATATGTGTCAGACATGACACATAAATAATCTTCATTATTCTAGATGATAGGGAAAGAGAAGATAGTGGAAATTGAAAGTGATATAGAGATTAACGTTTATTCCTGATATATACATACAAACTGGTCATAAAGATAGCACTCAGTGCATTTCCGCATTGGCACGGCCCAGTTGTTAACCAAACCCAGCCCATTCAACAGAGAAACAAACCACATCCTGCTCCGTCGCATTGCTCTCCACAGTTTTTAAGTCTCCAGCCTCGCCCTTTGCCTTATTCTCTGCATTTTTGGTCCCCCCAATGACCCAACACTTTTTTACGCCAGTGGCCAAACGGCCGTTGGTGACAAGGCTCATCATGCCGATGTCGCTCTCGGCATAGTTTTGCACCGAATCGACAATAAGATGAGCATGGTAGCGCAACGGATCGCCCGGATATGCCACGAATTTACCTCCGAAGCGAAGCCCCGGCGCAAGGTAGTACCCTTGGTCACGGAGGTGCCTATAGATCTGATAGCTGCTCACCAAGTCGGTGCCACGATTGGCAAGAAGCTGTAAATAGAGGCTGTGTTGCATCTCTGGGGTGTTGAACGATTCCGCAAAACTCTGGTAGTTGTTGAAGTAGAACGCAGAGTTGTCCTGAATGATCTCGTCAAGGTCTTCGGTCTTAAACTCCCCGAGATACTCCGCCTCGAGCTGCTTGATCCGGTTGCAAAGCTCTGACTTTGATATTTTAAGCGTATTTAGCTCAACCACCTTGATTTTAAACTTCCTACTGGCCTCCTGCCTCTCCCGAGTCTTCTCGTCAGTCATCTCCTGTTTCGCTGCCTGGATAGCTAGGATGTCCTGTCTCAGAAGCGTGGCAGCGAGACAGTCGTAGAGCCTTCGCCCGGGAACCAAGTACGCATGCTTCTGTTCAAGCAACCACATCGCATCCTCCACCATAAGCTGTAAGGGGAGCCCAAGAAACACATTTTGCTGGGGGGCCGTCGGCAATGTACCTCCAAGCACCCCACACACACCCAATTCACGAAGCTGTTTAACGTGTGAAAGGTCAAAAACCAATGGTGTATTGTTCAATAGAGAAATTGGAACGCATTTCGCTGGCATTGGGGCTGTAGTGGTTGGGGATGTATGATGGAGATAGTCATAGGAACTATTTTTGATCTGCATGCTAAAAATTTGCGTGCGGGAACAAAGTCATGACGTGCATGAGTACATTCATGTATACACGGCAGTAACACTGAAAATAGCACAAATACATATATCTACGCAAGTACACAGGGGGGATAATTACAGAAAAGGCTGTTGAGAGCTGATCTATATACGAAGTCATATTAATCCTTGTTGCAATTATATTGATGTGCAGTACTGATCTCTTGTAATTTATTTTACAAGTTAGCCAGGAATACTGAAATGATTTTCAGGTATTTGGCCCCACCTAAGCATACTCCTATGTCTAATCTACAACTTTTACCTTTATAATTTATAAATATTACTAAATACAAGCTCACGCCTGGTATGCCTCTCTAGGTAATGTGGCCTTGGAGCTGTTGAAGTTAACAATACACGTCTGATAATCCCAGTTGCTGCCCTGGCACAACATCCCGCTGTACTCCAAGTTCAATCGCGTCTCAGCAATCACCTTCATCAACAAGTCGCGCTGCGCCGGCTGTAAGCTACTGAGAATTTCCGCGGGAATAACCACATTCGTGCCTGGAACGGCACCTTCGACAGGGGCCACCGGAATGCTTGCGACAGGGGCTGCAGTCTTATTCCACGCCTTCGAGCCCCCAAACGGCCGAAGCAACAACATATCGGACGCGATGATCATGGAGCCGTTGGGGCCGGGCACTACCACAAACGTGCGGTCAAACGACTTTTTGCTGAGTACAGCCTTCAGGGCGTTGTTGTTGTATCTTCTGCCCCCGCCTTGCGGAGGTTTGTAGGCCTTCGGATGGGCGGTTTCCTCGAAGCTACCGTGGAGTACAACGAATAAGCCGCCGAGCTGTGGGAACTGCCAGCTCTCCATGGCGTAATCCGCTGGACTCTCGAGAATCAGGTGCTTGGTGGCAGGGATAGTAGCAAATTGCTTCTGGATCTGCTCCTGGCCCTTGCACAACTTGGCCAATCGGGTTCTGCCATTCGAGAGCTTCGTCAAGTTGCGCGAGTTGACAAGATAGTGTGACCATGGCGACTCATTATAGTTGTATGCCGTGTCGTTAGCCATGTGGGGGTGACTGGAGTCCACCTGAAGCGAGAACTGCGACTCGGGAGTGTACAAACTGAGGAGTTGATCGCGCGACGTCGGATCGTCCCACAATTTGATATAATTGGCGATAAACCCGGAGGCCAACTCCTGAATGCTGGGGTTCTCAAAGAACATGGGACTGGTGGTGATGGGAAAGGTAAAGGTCTGCGTTAGCTTCGCCTCGTCACGTACAGTGACCCCGTTCAACACCACGAGGCGCGGAAAGCACTTGAGAATGTCAGGGATTGCTGTAACATCGTTTACAACAGCGTTATTTGTCAACACCAACTCACGGAGCGAGTTAAGTTTCTTTTTCCACGTCTCAAACACCCGTGGCTTGGAAAGCTTGTTGTCGGCCAACGAGAGGTTCACCAAGCCGGGGAACGTAGCCGGTAAGGAAGCAATGGTCGCCAAGTCCGTTAAGTTATTGTTCGCCAAATTAACCGTCTCCACGTCGAGATTCAGCTGCGACGCGAGCTTCATGATGGCCGAAAACATCTTGGAGAGATTCAGCAGAATGAGCCCGAACCGCACGAGCTCCGCGTCCTGTTGTATCAGTGAAAGGTCCAAGAGCTTCATCGCAGGATTGTACTTGCGCGCAATGAATTCCTTCAACACACCGATGGTGTTGGTAGTTGAGGTATTCGTGTTCACAGAGATCACCAAGCCCTGCCCGGAGAACTGAAGCCCGTTGTACTGCTTCAATGTATCGGCATCCTTCTGGAACTTGACGTACGCATCAACCGCGCCGGTCGCATGGTTTACCGTGGCGTCGAGAAGTGCAACCTTGCACGTGCGTGATATAAAGTTAACTAACCCGTTTAGCGTGCCGTTGTTCCAGTTGCGGATCTCCACCGCCACGCGGCTCTGATCCGCAAAGTTGTTGACTTTTTGCTGATGATTCATCTCGGTCTCGTTCGTACGGTTTCCTTGATTGCCGTAGCCGCCGCGGCCTCTTCCTCTGTAACTCATGGGGATGGTGCAATGGATGAGGAAGAGGAAGCAAAACGGTTCTTGTGTAGTTGCCAGAAAAATTTTGGTTTGCCACGCACGACTTCCCCGGAAAAGATGCAGGTGATTAAGACTCGAGCAATCAATTGTTTATTTAGCAATTGGAATTGTTGCCTTATATCGTCGGCTAAAAATGGCACATATAAATATAGGCCGGGAAAGTTAAGGTATTTGTGATATGGTGTGTAGATTCGGTAGAGGTGGCAAGCATAGCCGTTAATGGCCACTGGGGACGCTCGTCTGTACAGAGCCTATATCGCAACCTCATTTATGAAAATGTCGTAAATTTGAGTAAATGAGGCGAGAACTGGTCTAGATGTGTCATTATAAATATCTAACCACTAAGATGGCTCGATATTGTGTGCGAGTGTCCACTCGGTCGCAGGAGACTGACATAATAGAACGTGTACTAAATAAGAGCACTCCAGGCTTGGACCAACCACGATATTGGCGCAAAATATTCGCGTAGACCATTTATTTCTCATAGGAATAGAAATATGGGTTAGCACTGGTATGCTTTTTGTAACGCAAAACCGTGGATGTGAGGGATTAATATACCTAGGCTATCTCAGTATGGAAAGTGTGGTTAAACATTTGAAGGGCCGGTGCTAATATCCACTTTGTGTGGTAGCACGGTACTACCAGCGAAGGTAGTATCTAATGACTTTCCCCTTTCTATATATTAAGCGGGGACCTGTAAATATATATTTCCGTTTCTCATTAGCTGCTACCACAAGTCCCTCTTGAACTTCACCGTGGACCAGTATGCCAACCGGTCTCATTACCAGCCACACAGTCTCACTGCATTCCCGATATCAGACCACTTAGCCACACATCCATATCCTATGGACATTTCCGGTGCGTGCGCCACACCCACGCTGCCCATTATTCCTAGCCATTTATCGTATGGAAAACTCTACTCCCCTAAAGCAATAACAGAAAATACAAGTATAAATCCGAAAAAAATACATAAACCATCTCCGTTGAGACCAAAATATACCTGGATAGAGCCGTATAAATCGCTCAGAGCTGACGCCCAGCGCCAGCGGACACATGGCAAATCCTGCATTCTGTCACGTGCTCTCGATCCCGCGACGTTTCCTAACGCTCGTGGCGACTACGTGGCTCGTCGAAACTTCTTCTTCTTCCCCCACCACCTCAGTTCATAAACACACCCGCCAACCACCCAAACTGACTGAAATATTCACCTAGAAACGCTCACCGCATACCATGTCCAGCTCACAGTACAACTATGACGAGGATGGCGAGACGTGGCCGTACTTCGTGTTGACACTCTTGGCCGTCGTCTTGGTGCCGTACACCTACACCACCGTGAAATCGCTTCTTTTTTCGGAAAAAGACGCTACGAAGCGTGCGCACGCAATCGAAGTGGACTACACGCCGGCAAATGCCGCGCAGATCCGCTCGTTCCGCGTTGCGACACAGGCAAAGAAGCTCCTCAGCACGCGCCTCCTCGTGTTGGCAGTTGGCTGGGGTTTGTTTGCGTATCTTGTGTTGATTTTGAAGGAGAACACGCATACCAATGCGTTCGACCCGTATGCCATTCTTGAGGTGTCTTTGAGCGCCACCGAGAAGGAGGTCAAGTCGCGCTACAGAAAGTTGTCGTTGAAGTTCCATCCCGACAAGATTGCCAACGATGTTCTGGCCGAAGTTAAGCAATCGATGGAGGAAATGTTCATCAAAATCAACCAGGCGTACAAGGCATTGACGGATGAAGATACCAAAAAGAACTACGAGCTCTACGGGCATCCAGACGGCCCCCAGGAACGCTTGATGGGGATCGCGTTGCCAAAGTTCTTGATCGAAGGCGCGTATTCGCCGTTGTTGGTTGTGCTCTACTTTATCGTGATTGTTGGTGTCTTACCTTACGTGGTTGGCCGCTGGTGGACCAACGTGCAAATGTACACCAAAAAGGGTATCCACGTGGAAACTGCGACGTTCTTTGTAACCAAGTTTGTGAACCTCAACCCCGCCAATATGGTCACCCCGTTCACGATTATCGAATGGCTTTCGTATGCGACAGAGTTCAAGCTCCAGTGCCCGGACTTAACTCCGAAGCAAATCGAACAGCACATCTTAGACCACTTGTACAGAAGAGTGACTGCGGACGAAAGAAGCAAGTTGGAGATTGTGTCTATCTTGCCTACCTTGATCAACGCTTTACTCGATATCTCGGCGACGTTCCGCAACTCAGAAATCAGCTTGCTCCTCATTGACTTGAACAGGTACATCACCCAGGCGTTGGTGCCGGGCGGCAGATACGCGCAGTTATTGCAGTTACCGTACGTAGACCCTAAGGTCGTGACCAGCCAGCTGGTCAAGACTTTAGGCAAGTTATTGACCCTCTCGGAAGAAAAGATTGGTGAGGCGTTGGGGATCAAGGATGCTGCGCAGTTGAAGACCGCCATTCAGGTGGCCAGCGAGATTCCGCTCTTGAAGATAGTGGATGCCAAGTTCACCGTTCCGGGCGAGACCGTCGTTACCTCCAATTCGACTGCGTACTTGGAAATGAGAGTGTTGGTGAAGTCCGCGAAACACACCTTCAAGGGCGGAAAGTTGCCAGTGCTCAAGAAGGAAAAGTTGGCGTCGATGGATGCGGAGGCGGCCAAGTTTGAAAACTTGAAGGATCCGATGAGCCTTGCGGACCAGCAGCCAGAGTTGCCAGCGGCATACGCCCCGTGGTTTCCCCAAGCTGTCAGTTCGGGCTGGATGGTTTGTCCGTTGTTGCAGTCCGACGCCAAGTTGGCCGAGCCTCCGACTTTTGTGAATAAGTTGGATTTGTCCAACTTGGAGTTGACATCTGAGGAGATCACCACCGCTGACAATGAGAAGTTGCAGGTCGGGCTCATCAAAGTCAAGCTCATCGCTCCGACGCCTGGCACCACCGGCCAGTTCCAGTTCAGAATCATCGTGAAAAACATTGCGTACTTTGGCGCTGACTTGGACTTCCCGATCATCATGACCGTGGAGGAGCCACCGGCTGAGTATATCGAGGAGAAGATCTATGAGATTGAAGACCCAGACGAGGACTCCCTCGCTGGCGCCATGGCCCTGTTCAGAGGTGAAAGGGTGAAGAGAGTCGAGTCAAGTGATGACAGTGACGAAAGTGACTTTGATGATGACAAGAACGACGGTAGCGACTTCACTGACATCAACACTGATACCGAAGATGAGAAGTAATACCGAGATAAATGGTGCTTAAATGGATGAGCAGCAACGCGCAGTGAGACGTGCTCTGGTTATTAGTTAATGTATTAATGGTCTATGCTCCAATTTGAAGGGTTCCGTTGGCTAAACTAGATACGTAATTTGCCTGGTGGTGCTATCATGTAGATAACTCTTGTGTAATTCAGTGGTTATCAAATTCTATCGATTACTTCTGTTACGGGATAGTGCTGGTTTGACAATTTTTCAATTCCTTCTGACTTGTCCAGATACTGAGACTTTTGTGGGTTTCCTCTGTGATATAGGGGCCTGGTTTATTGTTGTAAGGAATTGCCTGGCTAAATTGCAATGAACTTTTGCTAAGACGTGTTATTTTGGTTCTGGCTCGGTTGGCTACCTACTTTCCCTAAAATCGAAAATGCACCCTTCCACTATTTGCGCAAGTAACTCTACCTAAATTGTACGGTTTTCCAGTTGTGAAATACCTTAAACTAAATTGGTAGAATCGTCTCAGTTACAGAGTTTAGACCCCAAGGAATATCAACGGGCGTCTAGGAGAGCGCGACACCCAGTAGAAATATGCCTTCCAGGAAATTGTGTTCAAAGCTGAGACTTGAATGCTTCGAAGCTAGGAGCCGTGCTGTAGCATAATATGATGAAACATAGACCACAATCTCTTGGAGAGTCTAAGACCGAGATAATCCCATGTGTATCTCTATATCATGAGGCGCTGTCGAAGGTTTGCGTTTACTATTTAGAATAAACCGCTCTCCCGACCATATACTTCCCATCCCATCACTAGTTTCGCTAGTTCTACCCATCAATTATACTCTCTGCTAATTTCACCTCGCTATCTGTAGTGTTTTTGTAATACTCTGCTCAGATCAATCTAGGCCCTTTATATATATATATATCTAAAAGAGTAAGAAAACCTCAGTTTATAGGCCAAGGTGAGCCAAATGACTAGACCAGTAGGATATGAAGGAACTGCACGATCTACGGTTAAAACCTGGTATATCCCCATAAGGGTTGGTAATTTCATCCCATGCAGCTTTGCTTCGACTCAGCATGGCCATGGCATTAGGTTCAATCCAGGTCCCACTGCATTCTTCCAATGGAACCCAAAAGAAGTGAAATATTTCCTTTTCGGGATATCATTTAGACTCGTATGCACGCGTCGCCGCGCACGCCAGAGATAAGACCCGGTTTCGTACATGCATACAGCTGTTACTTGTGTTGCCGATCACCGTTGTCCAGACCCCACGGTAACAAGTTACGGGGGGTTACAAGCTGTATATAATAACGTAGCGATGGCAACCACACAGTCTTTCGAAAGTCCCATGCGTCTTTATCTAACTTCCTCTAGTCAATATTAAATGATTATGATCCTCACGAAAAGTCCCACCAGGATCTTTCTATATCTACATACAATTCTCACAAATATCTAGTTGACGTGGCGGGTCTCTCCATCTGTTTCGCGTTTCGTGTATCTCCGCGCGCGTCACAGGAGCGAATATTGATGCGCGTCTCATCCCTTCAAAGCAAACCCGCAGCCATAGGCCCATTACCATGCAGCAAGCGCGATTTTAATACACCAACCGACACTTTTTCACCGGGACAGCGAGCCTTCGGGTACGATGCAGGTTATACGGATGCTACTAGTGGGAGGATAATGCATGGCAAATAAAGCATTGAAATCTCGGGGTCTAGATAGCTGACAGAATATAATTTCAAAGCCACCTCAAGGCTCTCAGGTTTTCGTTTGCTACCCTCATCACAGCAGCCGGTCCTACATCTCTGCATAACCTCTCCACAGAAGTATTTCCTGTCTGAATCCCCGCATCATTCTGGATTCCACCTCTATCCGGATAATTGCATTTCCCCCACCGCAACAACCCTTTTTAAGCTTCGCAACAACAGTCTTGACTGTCTCGCCATTGCTTCAAGATGACCCTTCCCCACTCCCTCTCCTCCAAATCCCTCAAGCTCATCGATGACATCTACGCACAGAAGTACACACGAAGCTCCTCCTTCCAGACGCTTAAAGAGCTCCCTACGCCCTCCGTAATCGCACAGTTGTTCGACGAACTCCGCAACTCGGAACTCACATACAAACACGTCCTCGCGCAGCTCTTGGCCTGCTGCAAGCCCTCGAACCGCAACCTGCGAGTCTCCGGCCTCGCCCCGAAAAGCCACTACTCGCAGTATGACGAATCCCCCACCGTCACCAACGCTGTGCGTTCCCTCATAACAAAACACACCCAGCTCTTACGGCTCTTGGACCAGGACGATTTCACCGCCAGCTTTATCGACTGGGTGGAAGACGTGGTGGGCACCTACGAGAGCTACATTCGTAACTATAAGGATGATATTGACGCCCTAGACTTTGAAAAGGTGCTTGTGCGTAAACCGTTGATGAGGCTCCGCTACCTCACAAAATTCCTCGAAACGCTCATCAAGGTCTCGGCCGAGGCGGGCGACTTCGCGCACATCGACCACCTCAGCACGTGCTTCGAAAAGGTGTCGACGCTACTTGTCAATGCCAAGCTAAAACTAGAGTCGGAGCTCCAGGACGCAGATGCGAATAGCATTGGCTTCGGCAAGGTCCGCATCTTGGAGCGAATGACACCGTGCGCCGCCGCGTTCTCCCTCACCGACGTCCTCAAGCGCGGTCGCTTCTTTGTTAGCCTCAAGCACCCAATCATGCCTATCGAGGATATGCTCTGTGAGGCGTTTCTTCTCAAGAATGGGAACGGCCAGTCAGACAAGTCGGGTTTCGCTGCTAGCGTAAGTTTCTCCCCTGATCTGGCCACTGGCCTTGCTATCTGTGCTATCGAAGCCGTGGGCCGCTCCTTGCTCTTTCCTCCGTTCAGACCTGGCGAGCTCTCCATCATGGAATTGGACGGAAAAGGCATCACTCTAACCCCAGCCTTGAAGGAAGACGCTGAAGACATCCTCCTCCACTTGGAGTTTCTTGAGCCCAGGGAGGCGCCCCTCTGGACCGCATGCTTCCGCGAGCTTTTCCAGGAGAAGCACCAGGACCCGCTTCCAGCGACATTCAAGCAAACCGGGTTGGGGCTCATGGAGCCAACCGCGGAATTACACCTCCCGCAAGGCCTAGCCCCTGAAAACCCCAAAAACGATCCTGCCGATGCTTCTGACGAATTCTACTTTCCAGCTGCTCCTTCGTCGCAGAAACTCTTCAAAAACATCTCAGGAGTGACTCAACCCGGTTCCATCTACAACGGAATGCTGTCCAAGCTGTCACCGCTAGGTGGAGCGGCGTCCATGCCGTCATTCCAGTCGACTGAATCGCCGTTTTTGGACGAAAAGTCGGGAAAGATTATGGTCAAACACTCACCTAGCCTCAGCCAAGACTTGCCCAGCCCCGAGCTCTCGCCTCACTGTGAGGTTCTGCCTGGCACCAGACTGCTGTCTCACCGGGACCTCTCGTCTGGTAGCTTGGTGCTTCCAGTGCGCCAGTCCGTGGCGAGCAACCGGGTCATGGACTGTATCAACTCGTCACCGATCCATCAGCACACCACTTCGTCGGCTGCCTCGTTTGGCGAAGTATCCCCAGGAAAACCCGGGAGTCTCAACACGTCGCCGCTAGAACTTTCCGAGATCAGCTCCTACAAGACAGACAACCGCACGGAGGATACGCCCCAGCTCGATGGCCAGTCGACCGTAGACAGCGATCTGGTGGGCTACGACTGCGACGAAGAATCGTTTTCAGACTTTGAGATTGTCACCTCGGCTGCGCTCAATGCGCGAGCCCCAGAGCCAAAGTCAATGCCTACAGTTACGCCAAAGGAGCCGTCTAAGGACTACACGTTTGGGGGTGATTACACCCCAAGTTTTGCCCCCAAGGCGCGTGACTTTTCCAGCTTTGGCAAGGAGTACAAGCCTGATTTCTCGGCGGAACCCAGGAAGAAGTCCATCTTCTCCGTGTTCAAAAAAAAGAAGGAGCCAAAACCGGTGGTGAAGCCGCCTCAACCGATGGCAGAGAAGCCGATGACCCCGAAAGAGATTTTCAACAAGGCGAAGGAGAGTAGTTCGCCGGCTATCCAGCAGCGAAAGGCGTCCGCGTCGACCGTCAAGGAGCAGAAATCTGGTCTGGGCTCGGTTGACCCCCCGTTCCGCTTCGCCCAGAATAACAACAGCTCCTCCACCCTTGTCCTTTCCTCGTCTTCTTCGCGCAACAGAATGAACCTCGCGGTGGACACTAACATGTCCGCGCCAGCCTATTCGGGGCCTGCCTCCGCGACCTCCTTGCCGTCGCCGTTTGCCCCGGCGACGTTCGCGACCAAGAAGCCGGAAGACTCTGAAAATGTCCGCGCAGTTCTCGCGCGCTGTACAGTGCTCTATGAGGCCCAGTGCCGCGCATCCCAATGGCGCTTCAACCAATGGCAGCGCATGGGTCTCACCGATGAGACGCTTGTGAGGATCGTCGTCGCAGAGGATGAGGCGTATCTCTGCGTATACGAAACCGCGCGCGCCGACAACCTCGACCCGGTCGCGTGCATGCCGTTGAGTGCGGCCTATTCGATATTCGCGCCCTCCAGTAGCTTGGACGTAGAGTGCCGCACGCGCGAGTCTGTCGAGCGTGCAGGCCAGGTAGCGGTGTTGGTGCGGTCGAACTCGGGCGCGGAGTCGACCGCGTTGGTGGAGTCCCTTGAGACGGCGTGTTCGGGGCTCAAACGACTCGCGTTCTTGGAGGAGACACACGGAGACCCGCGCATGCCGAGCAGCAACACTGACTCCAGTATCTCCACGAATGGCACGCTCGAGTCGCGCGGCTCCATCCTCATCTCCGCCAACGTCTCCTCCAGCATGTCAAGCATTCCGTCGGGGATGCTTGACGTGAATCGTTGGCAAAAGCCTTTGTTCGGCCTGCTCCAGCGCGTCGGGTCGTCGGATTCGATGCGTGGGCCTTATTTGCACAATGATAGCGGCTCCACCGTTAGTTTACCTGTCTCAGGCAGCTCCAGACAGGTGCTGGTGTTGTCCGAGACGGTGGTCCAAAAGCATGAACTCTTGTTGTTACAAAACGTCAAAGTGGTGGTGTATCGGACGACTGCGACCTTATCCGCTGCCGAAGTTCCGAATTTGAAACACTATGACGCGGTGGATGCGTCACGTTTGAGCTTGTTGGCGGTGACCGGACTGAAATTGTATCACTTAGTGCTTGGAAAGAGTGCGGATGTGTTTGCGGAGCAGGACGGGTTCAGTAGAGTGGGGAAGAAGAGTTTGAGAGTAGTTCCGTGCGCAGGCAATGAGGCATTTTTGGTGGTGTTCCGGAGTAGCAAGGACGCAGACAGGGTGTGGGTTTTGGTTGACAGTTGTTAATCCATAACTAGTGCGTAGCTCTTGATGGTTAGGCATTGGATTGTGAATTGCTTGATATTACCAGCTGCTGAGTAATCCATGTCTTTTCCTGACTGATACTAGTTGTGCCATTTGGATGACCTCTGGGCGAGTTCTCTTAGATTTGGAAATGCTCTGGGGGTAATATAAAATAGTAAATAATGTTTGTAACAGATGTATATAAATGGTGGGAAATCTTTTACGTTGTAAATAGGTGTAGATCAGCTGAATATTAACAGATAAACGGATTGAGGGAAAATCCTCATATACAGGCTAGCTTGATTCCATTTTGGTCATGAATTGTACAAACTTGGTTGAAATAGCTCACAGAACCTCTGGGCAACCAAGATTTCTTATGCTCGTTGGTTTTTCCAGCCGAGTCTCAATAGATGGTTGGGCTTGTCCAACAAATAAATACTAGTAGTAATTATTGTCTGATAGCTTCAAACAGAATCAATATAGTATCTAACCCTATTCTCGTTACAATCCCTAACATGAAAATTTTTAAAATATATACACACATAATTTTCAACTATTGAAACGGTTTCTATAATTACAAATGGTTGAAGGCTACGAGAGAGGCAGTGCCCAAGTTTCTTCTGATGTCAACCTTGTCAACGTCATGGGTGTCTTCAACCTCGCCCCATCTCTCGGTCTGGTAGATGGTTTCTAAAGTGGCAGCTTCCGCAACCTGTTCCAAGGTCAACTGCTTCTCGATTGGATCGACACCGGTGACACCGGCGCTACGGGCGCCAGCGTTGGCTCTGACAATGGCGACACCAGAGATGAAGGACTTGGCAGATAACGTGGCCTTTTCCAAGGCAACCAACTCCCAGATGCCAATCTTATCCATCCAGACACGAACTGCGGCCTTGGTAGCCTCTGGTTGGAAGTTGCCTCTCAATCCGTGGAGGTCAGAATCAATGTAGGTCAACTCGACCTTCTCCACACCCGCGACATGGGCAAAGAACTCTTCCATGTTCTTGATGATCGGCCTGTAGATCTCCTCCTGGGCCTTTCTCAAACGGCCTTCGTATTCCTCGGCGGGTGAGAACACCAACAAGGTGTCAGTGTCGAGGTAGCGCAACAAATCTTCTTTGATATCATCAATCTTTCCAATCTTCGCCATGATTTCCAAATCACCAGAAGCCACGGCAGCAGTCAAATCGACTGCACGCGACGTCACAGAGGTCAAAGGCAATGAGTGAGTCTTTGGAGATGTCAACAAGTTCTGCCATTCGTGCGCAATCAACTTGGCCAAGATCGGCTTGTTTGCTGGGATCTTCATATCAAACCCCATAGGCGACTTGATAGATTTGCCGTCCAAACGGACCTCGTACCCCTCGTTGTTTGGTAAGTGATGCACCGCAGCGTTCTTCCAGAACACCTTGGATGTCTTTTCCAAGCGGTTCGTCTCAGACAAAACGTTGGACTCCACGTTGGATCTCGGCGCTGGGGCAAAATGGGTCGCGGACCCGACCGACTGGAATCTGGCAGCAGAGGCAAAACGAAGCGCCTGGGAACGGGTGATATGTCTCAACATGGAAAGTTGTGAAGATGTGAAGAAGAGGGTACAGTTTTTGATAACAATGTCTTGATGTAGTTTTTGTTAGCGGCATATTTCCGCTTATGTAATCGGAGTAGGCTGGAAGGATCTAGATCAACGCAGAGAAGGATTGGCGTGCAAATGATGCCATGAATTTGGGTTGTAGGTATTAAATCATACTAATTTATAACAATTTTAAAATATTCCCCGGCGTTATTTTGATTCACCATGGGCTCGTAAAGACAAGGGAGAGGAGCTCCATTATAGTTAACATGCAGGATCCTCATGTGGCTATTAATGTTGGAACTAGAACTAGTGACTGTAGCTTTAACTGCGTATTTTATTAATGGAACCGGATACTCCCAGACTTTAAAGTGTTTAAAGAAGCAAAATGGAATCACTTGTCTCAGCTATAGATATAAATCCCAGCTCGGTAACCCCTGTGTAATGGACACTGAAGCCACCTCTGCTTATATAATCAGTACTTGCGTACAGGGCAGACATCGGCACTCAACAGAAGTAAAGCTAAACCACAGAACACTTCTTCTCCATCCCATAGCACTATCCTACAATGTCGGTGAACCCAGATGCCATAAACAAAATTCTCTATGAGATGGACCAACAGCTCCAGAAGACGCAGGCCGATCTCCAGATGACCAATATTCAGCTCCAGAGAAAGCAGACCTCGTCGAAGATCGCTGAGTTAACGCTAAAGGAGATCAACAGCGACCCAGCTGCCAACTTATGGGAAGGTGTGGGCAAGGCATTTTTCTACACTGACCACTCGGACTTTGTGGGAAGATTGGAAGACGACCAGAAGACGTTGGACGACCAGATGAAGAGTTTGGCCACCAAGAAAACCTACCTAGAGACAACCATGAAGAACACTATCCAACACATGCAGCAAATGATGGGTCAGGATGACAAATAAGCAGACAGTATCATGTTTGGCAAAAGAGGAGTTTTGTGAACCCAATCGCTCTATCAAATTCTGCTAGAGAATGTACCATAGTTAATATATTCGAACTAAACCTTCCAGATGAATTTCTTGGTTGTGGGTCATAGTAGCTAAATTATTGGGCATGGCTCAATGGGGTTAAATCTATCAGCCTAGCCCGGTCCTCTGCCATGACTCTTGTTAACAAGAGGCTCGTTGAAGCGTCTAACTCGAGGAAACGCGGAGATACCTTAATTAACCTCTATACATAGCTCAAAAAGTTCGGTATACTCACCGATTCGTTTCCCAGTAATAGATGTATATTAGCTATATCTAGACGGCACTGTAGCCACCTCTGTCGTTACTGCCGACTAGCCTCTCGACCACCTCGCCCACAAACCCGGGGACAGCCTTCCCCACGCCCTTGGAGTTGTCCACAAAGTCGTTCACCATGCGATTCAAGTTGATCTCGCCGGTAGTGGAGACCTGGGCCCAGGCCCCAAAAATGATAAAGACCGCAGCCGCAAGGACAATGATGATAAAAAGCCAGGTGAACCAACCCCACGAGCCGCCTTCTTTATCGCCCGATGGCTTCTTGCCCTTGTCTGACTTGCCTTTTAAGCATGCGGCTTTAGTTCTCCAAGTAAAGTTCACGCTGGTGTCGGTCCTCGACACCTCAAATTCATTCTTGCCGTCACTCTCGTCACAGGTGTACTCGACGAAGGCTGTGAACGGCTTAGAGCCCCAGGAAGCGCCCTTGAAGAACATACGAATGCCCGTCCCATTGTTGGGACCCGGGTCAAAGTTCGAATATGGGACGCTCACGGGATGTATGGACTCCGGGATGGAGATAATCTGGGTGCGCAACGGCTTGGAATCTGGCAACAAAATCTCCTCGATACCACAGATCTGGGAGCCTGCAGGGCAGCCGTCCACCTTGAGGTCTTCACAAACAGCAATGTACCACGTAAAGTTGGACACAGATGGCGGGGTATCCCTGGATACGGATACAGCATGCACCCCTTTGAGTAAGTCAAATTGATAGTTACTCAATTCTTTCGAGGCACAGTCAAAAGCGGTGGTTTTCTCGAAGAAACTCGCGAGCACCAACGCGGCGGCTAATAAGCCGGTTTTGGAAAACATTGAGGTTGGATGTTGGATTTGAATCGCACCGGAGGTAGCCAAATAGATATATATGCAATGAAAATATCCTGTTTCAATTGCAGCTGTTGGGGTTTCGCTTAGAAATTTACCGTGACGTCTCTTGCTATCGGCTCCTATCTGCTCAAACTTGAAGTTGCGATCATGTGGCAACCTTCGGTGCAGGTTATCACAGTGCCATCCAGCAAAGCCCGGAACGTAGAATTTCGCGAAGGTGTTCCGCGAAAAAAGAAAACCAAACAAGGTTATTGCTTAATCAGGATTTTAAACGGATCGGGAGCTGTCACGTGCTACAATAGAGAGCCTGGTTTTGGGAGACCAGGCAAACTGGCTTCTACTAAAACCCCATGTTGGGTTATGAACCCAAAATCTTTCACTTTGAAATATAACCAAAGTTGTCATATTAAAAAAAATGGTATATAAAGCAAGCTGGCATATTGAAAAACAACATATAAGGCTAAGTATAGCGCTCTGATGTAATCTCGATAGTGACGCCCAAGGAACTCAGGTCTCAACTCCATGTGTGACTGCTTTTTTTCGACAAACGCACTTCCATCACGTGCCACTCTGCATCGTGGTTTGAAGCGATGCTGCACCATCTCGGTGAGAATTTTCACCCTCTTGTCAGGTGAGCCCCACCCTTGCCATTCTGGAAAATCGTGTAGGCTATATATCAATTTATCTCTGTGCAATTTTAAAGCCTTTTTCTGACCCTCTGTAACCAAACATACTTCAAAATGAGATACGCCGCCCAAGCCGCTAACCCAGCCAAGTCTGCTTCTGCCAGAGGTTGTTACTTGAGAGTTTCTTTCAAGAACACCAGAGAAACCGTTCAAGCCATTAACGGTTGGAAGTTGGACCGTGCCCTCCAGTACTTGGACCAGGTTTTGGACCACAAGAGAGCCATTCCATTCAGAAGATTCAACTCTTCCATCGGTAGAACCGCCCAGGGTAAGGAGTTCGGTGTCACCAAGGCCAGATGGCCAAAGAAGTCCGTTGAATTCGTTCAGGGCTTGTTGAAGAACGCTGAAGCTAACGCTGACGTACGTATTTTATTTACTGATACGAAAAATATCAAAGAAACAACAGTACAAAAGACCTCTGTTAGCTGAGAATTTTTTTTTTCAGTCAAAGCCAGTTGTCTTTTGGAAGCTATAAGAAGATGTTCAAACTAGGGTCGAGTACCTCCTCTAGTTGCTTCTTCGCTCGTTCATCGGACCTTGTTGTCTTGAACGGGAGTTTATTCATTAAATATCCATTTCACATGGTTACTGTGAAACTCAGTCTGCTGGATCTGTATCGGATCCAACTAACGTGGGAATAGCGTCGATCGCCGCAACACTGTTATGGCCCCCGATCTGACTGCTGTTGTTTTACTTGAGGTTTTTCGCATCGGCTAGATGTCGAAGTCCTTATACTAACACTTTACAGGCCAAGGGTTTGGACACCACCAAGTTGGTCGTTTCCCACATCCAGGTTAACCAGGCTCCAAAGCAGAGAAGAAGAACTTTCAGAGCTCACGGTAGAATCAACGCCTACCAGTCCTCTCCATCCCACATCGAGTTGATTGTCACCGAACAGGACGACAACGTCGAGAAGGCTCCAGAGGCCAAGGGTGTTAAGTTGACTTCTAGACAGAGAGGTAGAATCGCTTCTCAGCAGAGAAAGATTGCTGCTAAGTAAATTATTTCCTCCAATGTTGTTTAAGCCCCTCCTGGGGACTGTATAGTACGAGATAATAAAATAATTAGCAAATTCACAGATTGTAGTCTGAATGGATCCTCATTGTGTCTATTCGGAGGTTTGAATATTTAGTTTGGCATGCGTGGTTACCGTCAACCTGTATACTGAGCCGAAAAATATTTGGCTGATTAATACGCAGGAAAGTATTCATAAGATACCAGCGGTAGCAGAGATATATTCATTAACTCCAAGCCATAGCACTCACACATATGTTCGGCCAGATTGTTATTGGGCCCCCAGGGAGTGGGAAATCCACCTACTGCCACGGTATGCTCCAGTTCATGTCCTCTATCGGCCGCCTGTGCAGTGTCATAAACCTTGATCCGGCTAACGATCGATTGAACTACGACTGCGCCTTCGACATCAGAGATTTCGTCACGTTGGAAGAAGTTATGGATGACTTTTCGCTCGGGCCCAACGGTGGATTGATGTTTGCCTTGGAAAGCTTGTTGGGGGGGGACAAGACCCCGGTATTCAATAGCGAGATCAGCACCATGGATGCCGAGCCCGTCCGAAAGTCAGGACTTGATCTAATCGTGGAGAAAATCGTGCAGGTCTCAAACCATGGTAAGAACTACTTGATTTTTGATTGTCCCGGTCAGGTTGAACTATTCACCCACAGTCAGGTCTTTCCTAAACTCTTCCGCCGCTTAACGTCCAAACAGCACGACTTGCGCTTGTGTGTCGTGTCTTTAATCGACTCCTTCTACTTGACATCGCCCTCGCAGTACATCTCTGTGTTGTTGTTGGCGCTCAGATCGATGCTCCAGCTTGACCTACCTCACATCAATGTCTTCTCCAAGATTGACTTGTTAAAGAACTACGGCGCCTTGCCGTTTAACTTGGACTTTTACACCGAAGTGCAAGACTTGCACTACTTGATCCCGCATATTGAAAAGGAAAACCGAATCCACAGTAAATACAACAAGTTGACCGACGCAATCGCAGAATTGGTTGAAGAGTTTAACTTAGTTTCGTTCGAAGTCTTGGCAGTGGAAGACAAGCAGTCGATGATCCGATTGCTCTCCGTCATTGACAAAGCAAACGGCTACCTTTTCGGTGCCACCGAGATCGGTGGCGATACCGTGTGGGTTGAAGCCACGAGACAGAGCGGGCCCTCTGACATGGTCATTGACATTCAGGAACGATGGATTGACAACAAAGATCGCTACGACCAGAAGGCGCGCAAGGAACAGGAGGACAGGCTTGAGGAGCAGCAGTTTTTGGACAGAGAGTTGGGTGAGGACGAGGAGTTGGAGTTGGCCATGAAAGAATGGGACGAGCGAAACTCCAAATAGGACTACATCCCTGAGGATACGGGTAAAATAAATTAGCTTTTGTATTTGGGGGATAAGTAGTATCTACATGTAAATTTGAGTGTACGGGTATTTTATAGCGAGCTTTGGGGTGGCAAACGGCAAGCTTTAGAAGAAAGCTAGGTCTCTGATGCGTCCAATTAATGAGGTTTAAGGGTTAAGGAAGCCGGATGGATGGACGATGGTTAAGCAGAGATGGCTTTATTGGCCTTGGCGATGGCTTCCTTGGCTTCGGTCAAGTCTTCTTCACCACTGTAGGACTCCAAGAACTCGTCCAAGGCCTGCTTGTGTTCTGTGACCTTCTTGAGCAACTCTGGGATCATCTTTCTGGTTTCTTCCAACACTTCGATCTGCTTCTTCAAGTCGTATTCGTCGGCATTGTTAGCCTTCAAGTTATCCACCACGACTTGTTGTTCAGCCAATTCCTCGCGGTAGAGGGATTCTTCCTTCATTAATCTGTTTAAGGACTTGAGTTTGATTTCTAACTTAGTGGGAGCCATGGTTGTGTTCTGGTATTTGGGGTATTGTGACAAAAACAGTAGAGCACTATTGTTTATACATGTCTGGATCATGTTAATGTTTTGCTGAGCCGCTGCAGCGCGTACGTACTGGTGTTTACACGCGTAAGTCCGAGCTCACTGGGAATTCTCGCGTTAAGTGTATACACTAAGTGCTTAGAAAATAATTGGATTCCATGATATATATAGTGGGCGTCTATAAATGAAGTTTGCTAACTTAATCTTCAAGATTATAATATTGTGTGCTTAATATATTTATATCCGCATATATACGTACGCCTAGTATCAATACATATTAATATTTAACATTTATTTAAATTTATATTATACGAAAACGTAAATATATATCGCTTACCATTGTCAATAGATGCATCATTGGAAGTAACAGTTTATATAGCTGGTACATTAATCCGTCCGCGCTAAAAACATCAGCATACTCATTGATAAAGCAATATATCTTATCAAGAACTCCATATCCTATTTGAAACTACAGTTTTCAGGGAGGTATCGGCAATTGCTGGTCCGCATCTAGGGGCTAACACGATAATTGTCGTGCAAAGTCTCCGCCACAAGGGTAATACGAGGCGATGTGCAGGATAACATTGTCAGCCAATGCATGAGAATAGAGCCGAAATAAGGCTGAGATGATCTAGTGCTACCTGATAACCGTCTAAAAGATCTCGGTTACACAAAGGCCCTGCATTCACAAGGAATCCGTTATGCTTCGGAGACTCTTTACCCCCAGATCGTTCACGATCCTATGCAGCACTGCCTGCTTCTTCTTCCTCGCCTATATTATGCTCTTCCAGTATGACGTAATGGAGGACAATATCTCGGCCATTAGGGGACTGTTGACAGATATTTCGAACTTAAACCACCTCCCCGCCCAAATTGGGGATATCCTATACTACAAGAAGCTGAATCCGAGTAAGCTGGTACTGAAGAAGGTACGCCAAGCTCACGATGATCTCTACCACGAAATTCTTACCCAAAAGATTGCTTTGCCCAAGGTGGAGAATCTAGTAATGGCTCCCGCAACTCAGGAGGGAGAAGGTATGACGGAAACCCCATACCAGAGGGAAAATGCAACGTTGGTGGTGTTGGTGCGGAACAACGAGGTCCGCAAGCTTTTAGTGACCATTAAGGAACTAGAACTGCGATTCAACAACAAATTCCACTACCCATACGTATTCCTAAACAACAAGGCGTTCAACGATGACTTTAAAAATAAAATCCTCGGTGTTCTCAACCACAAGGATCAAGAGGTTTTCTTTGAGAAAATCGATCCATCGGACTGGAACCAACCAGCATTCATCGACACACAGAAACAGAATGCCGGGGTGGCACATATGGTCGAGGAAGACGTTGCCTACGCTAACATGATCTCATACCACAACATGTGCCGTTACAACTCCGGTAAGTTCTACCACCATTCACGTATGGCAAACTACAAGTACTACTGGCGCTTTGAACCGGGTACCCGCTATTTCTGTGACATAGACTACGATGTCTTCAAGTTCATGGCTGCTAACAAGAAGGTGTACGGATTTGTCATCAACTTGTATGATATCCCGCAGTCTGTGGAGACCCTTTGGGCCACCACGATAAAGTTTATTGAAGAGAACCAGCAATACATCCACCCTAACGGAGCATTCAGCTGGCTCACCGAAAGCGTGCAGAATCTGCACAAGTATGAAATGACCAAAGGCTATTCCACTTGCCATTTCTGGTCGAACTTTGAAATCGGTGATATGGACTTCTACCGTGGAGAAGCTTATAGCAAGTGGTTTGACACGTTAGAAGCCGCTGGCGGGTTTTATTACGAGAGATGGGGCGATGCTCCAGTGCATTCGGTCGGCTTGGGACTCTTTGCCGATAAGGATTCGATTCACTGGTTTAGAGATATTGGATACGAACATCCGCCGTATCTTAATTGTCCAAACCTGGACCGATGCCAGGGTCGGTGTAAAGCGGGTGCATTTAGTAGAGGAGGAAACTTGCTAGGTGAAAGCTGTTTGTCCACTTGGTGGGAAAAGGAAATGAGCGAAGTCCAGCGGGGATTGTACTAACATGCCGACTTTTATGTATATATGGTGAGTTTTTCCTTTATTAAAGGTACCAGTCTGTTCTAAATAATCGTCCCCTAAACTCAAACCCTAACGGCTACGGCTTTCCCAGTCAAGGAGTATCTAGCCCCGCAAAAGCATATCGTCACGAGCACACTGAGTAAGCCACAGAACAAAACAAAGTGGTTGTAATTTCTTCTCGACTCGTTGCCAATAAGGATACCGGAGACTGGAATGAACACAAGGTTTCCAACAGCCACCATCAAAAACACCATGGCGTAGCACCGGCCGTAGCTCTTGATCGGGGTCACCTGGGCTAGGCACACTGGTGCAAGACAAAGGATGCTAGCGGAAGTGACGCCCAATAGAGCGGCAAACGCATACAAAATCGGTAGTTGGTTTCCCAAGGGAAGCCAAAGGGTAAAGATACTCAATGTCACGAGTAAAAGCATGCCTGTGATAACGTTGAAACATCCAAACTTACTCACCATAACTCCCGGAAGGAACCTTCCAATAATACCTGATGCATTGATGACTGTGATCAAAAGATACGCAGTCCTCTCTTCTACTCCCTGCGCCACGGCGTAGGAAGAGAAGTAAGTCATCGCGGTAATGAGGTAGACTTCGGCTCCAGCCATCCCAAGCGCGCATAGCGTAAAGCGCGGATTTTTAAACGCCTTGAGATCCACAAGGTTGTTGATCTGGGATTTTATCCGCGCAAGCAAGTTCTGGTGCTGTGTCTGACTGACGTCCATAGGGCCAGTACTGGCTCTCACCATGCGAAAGCGCTCTTTTGTCAACCAGATGGAGATCCCAGAAGACACAAAGCAGAGCAACGCCAAAACCCGAATGGCCCATGAGAACCCAACAGAGGTGTATAAGGATGAAAGCAACAAGGGGAGGACTACGCCTCCTACCGAGACGCCAAGGGTGGCCAAGCCAGCGGCCATGGCTCGCTTTTGGCTGAACCAGTGTGATACGAGACAAAAGAGCGGGGTTTGGAGGAAGGCCAACCCCAAGCCAGTGCATACACCAAACGAGAGAATAAACTGGTATACTGTTTGCGAGCTAGCAGTGCCAAGCAAACCAGCGGTGGATAAAAACATTCCAACCGTCATTGGTAAACGAGACCCGTAGTGGTCAAAGAGAGTCCCTCCGATCAAGCAGAAGCCAAAGTTGGTTGTCAAAAGAATGGAAAAGATCCAGGAGACAGTGGATGGGGGAACGTCTACCAACTGGTGAGTGGAGATGTACGTTTGGATGGTTCCCAAACTATTGATCAAACCGAAATCAAAGGTCAAGCCTAAAAAAGAGCCTAGAACCACCATCCAGGCATCTCTTCCGCCATCGGGATACGATTCTTCTTCCTCGTTTGTCAAACTATCAGCGCCAACAATACCCAGGACTTGACGTAATGAGGAGTCCTCATGTTGGGCGAGAGCCATCTCAAGTGATGGTTGGTAGCTGGAGCTGGCGGCCGCCACGTTGGTTACCCGTAGACTATTTGAGGTGGAAGCGCTGGCATTCTGATACACTAATTCATCAATAGAAATGGCTTGGATTTGGATATCTTCACGGCGATTTTCCTGCAGGTGTATTTTTGGGAGGGCTAAGGGGGTACTCATGCTAACCAGAAGGATTAGAGTGATGCGCAGATGTTTCGGTTAAGAGTCGTGCTTAAACACCTTGCGAGGGTTATTTCAGTGATTTATATAGCTAACTTCTGGGAATGGCTAATACAATGAGTGTCCACTAACGTGCAACTTGGTATCCCTAATTTTTTTGGGTGATAGTTTTGCAAACTTTAGTTTACGCTACCAGATGCTAGAACAATACCCGTCTAGGGGGTGGCGGATCGTCGTGGCATCCCTGGCATAATGAAGAGCTGAAACGCAGGGTACCTGCGTAGTTAAACACCTACGGCGCTACACATATAGAGCTGTAGTAGGATATATAAACAGATTACCAGATTATATGACTGTTATTCAACACAAACACGTTTCAAAGTGACAGAGGCACGTATAACAATTGTTTTGTTCCCCGCAGACCTGCCTGAAAGCACAGTTTTGCAGATTGTACCCTCAGAAGGCAATGGCGCATAATTTAGCGCGATTTGGAAGTTATATCCGACGCAACGACTATCCCAAAGTGGCTAAGCGCCCACCGGCTTATCTCGCCATATTTTATACCCCAGAATGAACCCATATAAAGCAACGAACCGCTAGTCTTGACATTTTCCAACGTGCCATTACCTCTAAAAACTTCTTTTCAGAAAAAGTACCCAAGAAGCCTCATATATATACGTAACAATGGATCCATCCCCTATCAAACCAAAGACCTGTTGCAGCGGTGCCAGCTGTAAGTGTGGCTCCGGGTGCAAATGCCCATCTTGCAATACGACCAAGTACGTTTTGATTAGACATTCCTCTCTTTCAGCTTGAGGTGGTTACTAACGATGCTATAGGTTATAATACAAAGGCGCTAATAACCCCAGTCGCTTGCACCTCTCGATATGCCGTTCTTCGAAGATGGAACTTTCAGACGGGCCGAAAAAATATCAAGCAACGTTATCGAATTTTCACAACCCTCCCTGGATTTCGCCGGCTGTGGACCGAGTCCTTAAAAGTAAGTGCGGGAACCGGGAATGTACCAGAGTTTTATCATGCATATAATTTATAGGAATAACTAAACGTTTATCTACCATCACGGAGTGACAGAATCATAAAAACTTTTCATATAACAAGCCACATACCCTTTTAATTACATATACTGTCAGCTCACCACTCCTATCATGTCTTCATTAGAGGCCCAGCTACTGGACCGTAATTCCCGTCTTGCTGCCTTAAGAAATAAAAGGAGACCCCAAAACACCGTTCAATCTCCTGTCGCCCCAGACACCACATCGGCGTTAAGCGATACTCTGATAGTTGCACCATCTGCTGATGCGAATCAAGCCCAAGAAACAGTACACACTGAAGCTCTACTTGACGACGAGGCGAGCAGTCCCAGTGCCGCTCCTACGTTTGAGATTTCGGGTGAAAACAGAACTGAAACCATCGAGGCTATATCGCTTTCCATCCAAAACAAATTCTTGAATGAACATTCCAGGGCTATCCAGGCTGAGCTTAATGATCTGAACAACCAAGACCCTGATGAGATGCATCAGCCGCTCAAACCTCACCAACAACTAATGGAAAGGTTACAAGACAAGGTGACGTTGCTAGAGGAGAGAACCACGCGCAGTTTGCGGGAGATACTAAAGCAGAGAATAGAGGAGGAGAGACAGAAGCAGTCGGCGTAGGAATACCAAGAAATAAAACAATGAAATAAAATAAAAAAAGGTCTTACCCTAGAAATACTATGAGCACGTATCTATTATACATATATTAGTTGTGATATTACTGGCCACTAGGGATTTGTGTAGTCGCAATATTAGGCGGCGGGGGCGTTCATGGCTTCATAAAAGTACAAAACGGCAAACACAAAGAAGGCCACTGCACCGCCCAAGGTGACGGTTCTCATGGAGATCCTGGAGGCCAATAACTTACCCCCGATGACGGCACCACCGGTACAGATCCCATGGCCGATGATGGCACCCAAGATGACGTACCAGTAGTCACTACCGGCAGCCATGGCGATAGTGGCGATTTGCGATCTGTCACCCCATTCACCCAAAAAGGTCATGATAAACACCTGCACCCAGATCGGAGAGAACACAAAGCCAGCCAAGTTGGAAAACTCTTCGGTGGCTGCTTCCAACCACGATTTGGAGGTGCTCTTAGCCTTCAGGTCACCGCTCTCGACGGAGTCCATGCGGGAGTTAATAGAGGAGGAGGCAATCTCCTCTTCCACCTCGGCCATTTCCTCAGCAACCCCCAACTCCTTAGACATGGCTAAACCCTCCTTGACCAACTTGAAGCCGAAAATCACAAAGAGAGCCGATGCCAAGAACTGGGTGGCGCGCTGTGGGATCAACGCAGGCAACGCGTGGCCCACAATACCTGAGAGAACCGTCATGACCGCTAAGGAACTGAAGGCGGCAGTGAAAACCACAAGACGCGACGACCTCATTGCCATAAGCGCGGCAATCAAGAAGGTCTTGTCACCAACCTCAGAGACCAAAATCATGGAGATGGACATGAAAAAGGAGTTGTACGCGCTGGTTTCCTCTTCCGATGTGCTTGTAAGGTCCTGGTCCTTGCCCTTGTGGACAGAGCCAGAAACGATGCCCTTCAGACTATCGACACTGGAGGAGTCATCGGTGGCCTTATCGTTCCTTTCCACAACCGCCTTGGTGAGGGCGGCGGCGTTGATGGCGGCGGGAGCAACCAGATCACCATCGACAGGTAAAGCGGAAGCCGCGCTCAAGGCAAGAGCGGTGGCAAGTAGAAACTGAGAGTACTTCATGTAGGTGTGACGGCGAATAAAATCTACTTTTGCGTGAGGGAGAGTACCAAGGTATGATGTTTAACGAACAGCGCTAAACAAGCAGTGAATGCGCGTAGAGGGGGAAGCGGAGGAAGAAACAAACTGAAGGGATGGCATCAAATCGGCAGTGCCGCGCGATACTAACTATGGAACAATACACGTAGAGTTTTTCCAGTGCGTTTGGAAATTTTCGAGAGCCACAAGACTAAACAGGAGAAATGACATCACGTGTTTCTCCGATCCTTGAGGGGTTTCCCTCAACTCCGAAGGCTTATGCGCAGGACTGATAGCGTCAGCTTACTCTCTCGGCTTGTTATTAGCCGGCCCGCGAGCGCGTGGTGAATGCTACGTTTTGGAAAGCCGGCGAGGTTTTCGGGATTAGCTCGCGATGCCCGGATATGTACTATAATGTACTGGACAAGGCCTTGCGTTGTTTGCCTCACGCTAAATAACCTACTTGTGGTGAAAGAATTTATACGTAGAGCCCCGGTCCGTACCTTGGCTATTAAAACCGCATACTCTTGGGCGTACACTTGGAGCCCTATATTGGTCATTTCCATTATGTAACTGCACGCCCACAACTTTAGGGCCTGCCACTACGTAATTATACTTCTCTTGTTTTACGAATCCATCAACCAAATTACTTCCTGGGCATCGGCATACCCCTTTACTTTTCCAGATCAGTCGGATACTTAGGATTACAAACAACGGAGCAAAGGACTTCGAAAACAGTACAATTTCTATTGTTTCAGTAATCCATTAGGGTTTGAGAAACCACTAAACTATTCAAGCTTAGTGGATGCCCCTGTTCTCTCTGGGAAAGTAAGTGTCGCAACCTTCGTCTTTCCTTACGATACTCTGTGGCTCTTATCCGAGATACCTTATGTTTGATCGAGGCCATCCATATAATGGCTCATGTCATCGGTTCAGTCTAAAATCAGCTCTACAGGTGATGTACAATAAATATGGAATAGAAACAGAAAGAAGGAAAACGTTATACCGTCGAGGGACTTTTAAATAAAAGTGAATAATTTAGATGTGTAATATGCTAAAACAATGGCTCGCACGAGCAATTGCTTTTGAAGGGTGGCACAGGCAATTCGGCATGTCGCTAAAAGGCCCGCCTTTGGAAAAAGGGTGAAGGGGGATGAATTTAGTGGTGACCACCGACGTGAGGAACACCAACGGCCTTACCATCCAAGACCTTACCTCCCTTGGTCCAGCCACCATAGGAAACTGGTTCGCCCAACTGTTCTTCAAAGTGCTTGATTCTGGCTTCCATTTCCGGACGGAAAGACTTAATCAAGCCCTGGACTGGCCAAGCAGCAGCGTCACCCAAGGCACAAATGGTCTGACCTTCGATCTCCTTGGTTAACTCGTACATCATATCGATCTCACGAACGGTGGCCTGGCCGGTGTAGAAACGGTCCATCATTCTCTGCAAGTAGGTGGTCCCTTCACGGCATGGCGTACATTGACCACAGGATTCGTGCTTGTAGAAAGAAGACAATCTCTGGATGGAGCGGATCATGTCAGTAGATTTGTCCATGACAATGACGGCGGCAGTCCCCAAACCGGAACCGACGTCCTTCAAGGCATCAAAGTCCATCAAGATGTTGTCACAGGTGGCCTTTGTCATGACGGGAACGGAGGAACCACCTGGAATAACACCCAAAAGGTTGTCCCAGCCACCTCTGACACCGCCACAGTGCTTCTCCAACAACTCCTTCAAGGGAATGGACATCTCTTCTTCGACGGTACATGGCTCGTTAACGTGGCCGGAGATACAGAATAACTTGGTACCGGCGTTTCTCTCTCTACCGAAAGAGGCGAACCACTCCCCACCTCTTCTCAAGATGGTCGGCGCAACAGCAACGGTTTCGACGTTGGTGACGGTGGTTGGCCTACCGAACAAACCAACACCAGCCGGGAAAGGCGGCTTTAATCTTGGCTTACCGGCCTTACCTTCGATGGACTCAATCAAGGCGGTTTCCTCGCCACAGATGTAGGCACCCATACCACGGTGGATGTACAAGTCAAAGCTGTAGCCGGAGCCACAAGCGTCCTTACCCAACAACCCGGCGGCGTAAGCCTCGTTGATGGCGTTTTGCAAGTCAACGGTTTCGTTGTAGAATTCACCTCTGATGTAGATGTAACCGGCAGTAGCATTCATGGCTCTACCGGCCAACAAACAACCTTCAACCAACTTGTGGGGGTCCTTTCTGATGATTTCACGATCCTTACAGGTACCCGGCTCACCCTCATCGGCATTGACCACCAAGTAACGCGGGCCAGGGTTCTTTTCCCAGCCTGGTGGGTTCATGAAGGACCACTTGAGACCGGATGGGAAACCTGCACCACCTCTGCCTCTCAAGCCAGACTTTTTCATTTCGTTGATGATCCAGGTGTCACCCTTCAAGATGATTTCTTTGGTCTTGTACCAGTCACCCATTCTCTGGGCGTTCTTGAGGTCCTTACCGTACTTGCCGTAGACGTTTTGGAAAATACGGTCTTGATCCTTCAAGCCGCCGTGGACTCTGTTAGGAGTGGCAGCATCGGCGGCGGTAGCCAAACCACGTTTCAATGAAGATGAACGTAAACCTCTCAACATTGCGTATGTATGCGTGACGATCGATTCTGTGTAGCACGGGCTAGGGCGTCTATACCACCTTTATGTTATCGTTTATACTGGCCGTGCAATTGGATTTTCGCCTGCATGACAAAAGTTTGGTAACGACTTTTCCCTCCTTATGATTGGGTCTCTATGGGACAGGGCACATGTGCATAAAATCAGTCACGTGCATGGACTACGGAGTTTATCTACCTGGTATCGGTCTTACGAGACTACAATAAGCTGAAAATATTTGGGCGGGGGAACGTGAAGCGCACAAAAATTGAACGATTGCTCTGTAGCGATATCAAAAAACAGTTTAGCTCACCTGGAGTAAAGGGTGTTTTTTTCGAGGATTACCGGCCAACAGCAACTGGCCTTATAGTGCAATAGATTCATGGCCTTTCTAAAAATCATAAATTCAGACATGACTGGTCCGTATTCCTTAAAACTTTGCAAATATCTATAGCATGCACATTAATAGCAAAAATAAAAAGAATCTAGTAAAGGGTTACCCCTCAGTCAGCAACTCGCATGTTATTGCAAGCAAACGAGCCCGTTCCATATAACAATATACTCGCGGCAAGAAGCTTGACCGCGACAGCCGCTTCCTCTCCATTTAGATTCAGCGAACCTTGCTGTGTGTTTTTTGGCCAATGACCACATCGGCACCATTATCTCTGAAGGGTTAGTCCACTTTAACTTCTGGAGGGTCTCACTGAGTGAAAACCCTTCCAACGAAGAAAGCAAGTCTTGCAACATGGGTAAATCCAACCCAAGGATCTCCATGCCCGTAACCCAGGCATCGAGGGGCATACTGATTCTGTGCATAAACTCATACCTATCTTCCGGCTGAGATCTAGACGACACAACAAGCGGGCGTCCAACCCACGATTCTTTAGCAGACAAGCTGGTCATTGTCAGTTTGATAAAGGATAGTTCCAAGTCGTACTCTCCGGTGGCGGTCAGGGGTGACACTGTACGCTGTGATGGCTGTAGTGCCAAGTGGAAAGAGGTACACGGACGCGGCTGTAACACACTTTCTGCAGAAAACGACGAAATATTCAGTAGGAGGGTAAGGTTTGAAGAGGAAGTATGAGATAGTTGGAAACTGAGTGTGGATGCACTTGAGGAGGTACACGTTGATGGAGTAGCTGAATCATCTTTTGAAGCTGGGAAATGGTTATATTTTTGACCTCTCCACCCCATGGATCTTGTGTCATAAGCCCCTTCCTCCAGAATGGGTCGTATGAGAGGGGATGTCCTGATTACGGCTTCATTCCTCAATTCCAATGGTAAACTTAAATCCTTGGCAAAGTTTAGTTTGAAGTACCAGTCAATAAGACTTTCCTCTGAGAAGCACTGGATTAAGATCTGCTCAGACTCGAGTCTCATTCTGAGGAACACAGTAGAGGGCCCTACCTGGACATCAGTCGCCACACCAATGCTAGCCCGCTGCAACGTATAGGATGCCGTAGGCCAGTATGTGGATACTAAATACGACTTCACCAAAGACTGGGCCATAACGGAAGAGGGGATCCGCTGAAGGGTGGATGGGTATGCAGATGTGAACAATTTGTTACTAATTGTCTTAGGGTCTTGCTTGTCCGACTTGAGGTTCTTTACCAAGCCAGCGAGTTTTGAGCTGAGAGTCTTGGGCACCAGTCCAACAGCTGTTTTCTCGCCTCCAAGCTGGCTATCCACGATGTCCACCAACGACGGGATTGTCTTTGCGGTATCGTTCGGGCAGAGCTGGTAAAAGTTCACCTGTGTAGAGTTGAGTTCCATGAAACACGGCATCCATCCAGGAATAACCTTGTAAAGTTCAAAGGGGGATACTGCTTCTCGTTTTACAAGAACAAGTCCGAAATTCTCCAACGCTGGAGTGTAAAGGGGTAATAGCTCATCGTGCGGCTTGTACGCTGGTGGTTGGCTAATGTCGTGGCGCGGAGTGGAAACTGGATCGATACTTTGATAAGGGGGTGGCTGCATTCAGGGTTGTAATGTATTTCTGAGTGATGATAGGAGAGATAAGGGTCAGAGAGGGGCAAGTGGTAGTGCTTTTATTTATCAAAACGGTCGGACCCGGCCACATGCTACGAAGTGAGTAAATGAGTGGGGGTTATGTCTACCGAGCAAACGACAGCCGCAAAGAAGATAAATTGGTACAATCTACATATGTGAAATGATCTAGACAGCACGCCTGCCGGATAATCACGTCACAGGGTCCGAGATAAGCGTTAACGTTGAGTAAGGAAGTACATAGCGGGTGGGGGTCATCATCTGCATGACTTAAAGCATAATGCTAATCCTCTCACGTGCAATTTACATAAGTGGTTAAGTTCGCAGCACGTTTTACTATCTTCCGATCACGCTGAATCCTGCGGTGTTATTCGAACCTATGGTTGGTTCTGGGGCTACTGACAATAGAAAAGGTTCGTTTATGCTATTTTCAGGTTCAGATAACATTCACCACTCTCAACATATTAAATTAGTACAAAGCGGCCTAGGACTTTCCATTACATATTTGTAGCTTGCTTCAATCCATAGCTATTGCTTACTGAGAACTTGCCTGGGGTTAGTATGCCGTTGTAACTCAAAAGGTACACGGCAAACTACCAGCAGGGCAATGTCTCGTCATGCAAGTGATATGTAATTAGATATGCCACGGCGTTCTGTCATGACTCACTCAACAGTGATTCAACTAACGCCGTGCCAACATTTACAAGCATCAATACATATGAGCATCATTACTTTGGGATAAACGTGCTAATGACTTAGTATATGATACTCTAAAAAATCACAAGGGAGTGGGATCCAAAGGCTATTACACCCAAACTAGCCTTGCCTTGGTCACGATATCACACGTCTGCCGAACACTATTACCGTTCTGTGGGTTCTGGGAATGACTTGAGGATTGTCGCGCTTGGATGCCGTTCAGGATAAACGGGATTGCGGAAGCCTACTGCGGATCGGAATCGGGGAATAATTACCCTACGTCACTACTGCGGTTTAAGGTTTAGTAAGATTTTCGTGTGTATGCAACCAACCCAAGTGCTTAGGTGAGAAAGGATAGCGGATGGGTATTCCGACTCGGGATTTGTCTCAAGAAATGGAGGTTTTATGATCTACCATTAACCCACATTCTCCTCACTGCGACAGATATAGAAAACCCCACGCTTAAGCACGCTAATATCTGACATGGTGTATACACACTTTGTGGAGATAAGCCCGGTTGTGCATACGCATCTCGGCTGCCAGGGAAGGGCGACCACGGTTTAAGCTTCGGGGCTGTGCCAGAGCGCCCGCAATCAAAAACAGACGTTTAGTCGACAAAAAAATGTGCCACCTAGATTTAGTCAGGTGTGATCACCGAACGGCAAACACGGTATGTTGCTACTCCACAGAGCACAGCCCCACTGGTCGATGTAAAGTACGTAATCGCATTAAGGTCTGGGCACATTAGCTTGCGCGCCGAGAGCCATATACAAGCACTACTGAAAAAGGGTGTATCTGATAAGGCTGTTATCACAAAAGCTACTTATGGCTCTCTCAGTGTGCAGGTACATTCTCACCTGACAGAGCCATAACTAGATTTTGCGATACAAAACGCTATAGTTAAAATGCCAAATCAGTATTTCTCTATTTAGAGGCACAAACGCAATTACAGATCGATTTAAACCAACTCCTTAGTATACACATTAATGAAGAGTCTTGATAAAATTATCAAGATTGTACTCCTCTTCGTACTGAGATTCGTCCCACAACTCGGCCAACTCACCGACGGCAGCGCCAGCCTTCCCTGTGAGTCCGGTATCCTCAACGCCATCCTTCTCTTCAGCATTACCTTCAACCAACCCGGAACCCTCGTCCACATCAAATAAGTCAAGCAATTGGTTAGTGTCCATCGACGCCAATCCCGCGTTCTGCTGGTTGACAATCGTACTAGCAATGTTCATCTTGAACTTCTGTAAACCCATGATTTTCTCCTCCAAGGTGTCCTTGGTAATCAATCTGTAGACGTTCACCACCTTCTTCTGTCCTAATCTATGGGCTCTGTCCATGGCCTGCAAATCGTTCATCGGGTTCCAATCATGCTCCACAAAGATGACGGTATCGGCACCGGTAAGATTCAATCCCAAACCACCGACCTTGGTGGTCAAAAGCAACACATCGATGGATGGATCACCATTAAACTGTCTCACAATGTCTTGTCTTTGACGGGGATCGGTGCTACCATCCAATCTCATGTATGTCACATTCGGCATGTGTTTCTTGAACAAGTCGTTCTCCACCATATCTAACATATCCTTCAACTGACAGAAAATTAATGCTCGGTGCTGACTAATAACAGACAACTGGCCCTTCTTTTCTTCAACACCGATCCCACATTCCAACAACAAGGTCTGAAGAGAGGTCAACTTCGGAGCATGTCTGATGTCTCTAATCGACATCTTGGTCTCCTTCAAGTACTGGTTCACTTGGGTATACTGTGGATGCTTGGAAGACATCACCAACGCCGGGTGGTTGCACAACTTTCGCATGTACTGCAACGCCTGGAAAATGTGGGTCTTCCCCTCCGTCTCCTCTGTGTTCACCTCCTCCTCTACCGTTGCCTTTTGCTTTCTGGCAAAATCTTTGTACAACTTCTTCTGCAACTCACTGAGTTCACAGTAGTAATCCTGGATGATCTTTGGGGGGAGGTCCGATAACACGTCCTCCTTGAGTCGACGCAACATGAATGGAAGCACCTGTTTGTGGAGCGATTCCAACGCCAAAGCACCGGCCTCTTGCTCCTTCGAAGATGTTTTACTGTTACGGCTGGCAGCAATCGGCTTGGCAAACTTTTCTTGGAAGCTCTTTTCGGTCCCCAAAAATCCCGGCATGAGAAAATCGAACAACGACCAGAGCTCGAGGACATTATTTTGGATAGGCGTACCCGACAAAATCAACCTGTGATCAGCCTTGACCATCTTGACAGCTTTGGTTAACTTTGCAGCCGCGTTCTTGATGATATGGCCTTCATCCAACACGCAGTAGTTGAAGTCGTGCTTCTTGATGAACTCGATATCGTTACGGGCAACGTCGTAGGACGTGACCACAACGTCAGCCGAGGTTACCGCGTCACGGAGCGAGCTTCTAATGGACGGACCGCCAGCGTACACGAGCACCTGCAAGAACGGAGCGTATTGGTTGAGTTCCTGCTCCCAGTGGCCGGTTAAGGATGGTGGGCAGATCACCAACGACGGCACCTTGCGGAACTCTACAGACAGGGTCTTGGCGTACTCCTCAGCTCGAATGTGGTGGTCGCTGGACACAATACAAATCGTCTGCAACGTCTTACCGAGACCCATGTCATCACAGAGAATCCCGTGGAGACGGTACTTGTTCAAGAACGCCAACCAGTTGACCCCCTCCTGCTGGTACTTACGCAAGGTGGCCTTAATGGTGACTGGCAAGTCGAACAGCTTGATCTTGGTAGGGTCCATCATCTGCTGGATGAACTCTCTCTCCTTGTCTCTGTCCACCATTAAGTCCTCCGGCATGTCTGGCGGATCCGGAATACCGGCCTCCAACGGCACAAGCTTGATAATCGAGGCAAACGTGGTGGAGGCAAGGATACGCACATCCTTATCAGAGTCACTCATACGCCCCATAACTGGTACTATGAGAAAGACCACATACGGGAGAATGGCAGCCCCCATAATAGATGACAAGTGGTAGACACATTCTATCGCACCCTGGCGCTCCTTCACTTCACCTGCGTTATTCAACATAGGAATGATAGAGTTCACAAGGAAGGGGAAAACGCGAGACGGAATGGTTGCACAGAGAGTAGCGACACACTTAGCGGTGGAGTAGCGGAACACCGAAAAGTCGGAACGCAACCCGGTAAGCATTTCCGGGAGCTTGGCGGTGATTTCCCCATGCAACAGGCTGTCGATCTTCGGGATCAACGCCCGTAAGATCCCCAACGAGTCCACAACGGTCTGTCCCTTCAAATCGTCCTCCTTCAAGGTAGCAAAAGTTTGGTTCTGAAGCAACGCAAGAGGGCCCAACATGGCATCCTTAAGGCGTGGCACCTTGTCAAACAACTCAGAGCCATAGTACTTCAAAATGCTCTCAAGTGCGAGCTTGCCACCGTTGCGCTTGATTCTCGCGAAAAGCACCTCCCGTTCGTGGCGCGCAATGTCCACCGGATCGGTCTTGGCTTCCTCCTTGCGGAGAGACAAAATCTCGTCCGAAAACTCCTTGTTAGGTGCAAACTCTGGCACCTCGGACGTGTCCACGCACAAGAAGCCGCACAAGTTCTTGACAATTTTGTCGGCAATGTTGCTCTTGCCGGCCTTGATTAGTTCGACGTTCAAGTTTGCCACAGCATTGGCAGACCGTTCTTGGAATAGGTGCAAGGTTTCGCACTTGACACTCTCCATGAGAGATCGGATGATCGGGTTGAGCTTCTTTGGCAAACCGTTGAGAGCAACGTAGGCAGCGGCGTAGGAGGCCAAGATTCCGTTTGTTCTTTCCGTTTGGGCAACCTTGGCATCTTCGATAGCAAGAGAGATTCTGTGTTTACAGTCATCGAGGAGCTGCTTCGATGCCATCCGGTAGGTAGGGGAGAGGGAGGCAACGAGCTTGGTGAATGTATCCCCGATAACCTTTTCGGCACTCTCAATGCTGAACGCACTCGGACCGGCCTCCAACTCACCTTGTACGACGACGGGAAGCATCGGAAGTCTGGCCGGTTGTACCTTTCCGCTCTCGATGAAGGTGGAAAAGAGCTGGAGACACTGGGTACGAACACCCTTAAGCGTTGGCACAAGCTCCCTGTAGTACGGAAGGGCCTCGGGGGTGGCCAAAACCGTGTTAAGTAGCTCCAGGAACGCATCACTGGCCAGGGCAGGCGGGCTAAGGCCCTGCTCTCCAAGGGCCCTGCAGTACTCTTCGATAATCAAGGCAGAAAGGATTCGTGGGGTAGAGTGCGGGGCTGCCAAGTACTGCGCGAGTAGGCCAAACACGGTAACCAACTCTTCAGGCGGGAAGAAAGCGAGCGTGCGCCCAAACTCAGTCGCCGATGCGATCTTGGTTCGCACAAACACCTCAACCCCAACCAAGGTGACGTCGCCCTTAAAGATTGGCGCATCAATATTCACCTTATTGTCGTTTTCGACCACAATCGCTGGTTCGGGGGACGGAGGGGTCTTTCTCTTGCGACCGCGACGACCAGATTCTTTGTCGGCGGAGCCCTCGGCATCGGGGTCATCCTCCTTTAGAGGCGAGTAGGTGATACCGGACGGGCGCATGATATAAGCGGTGTTCATCGGGTAACTGTGCCTGGCTACACCCAACGGGGTCATTAGCAAATTGAGTAGTGGCTGGGCATGAGGGGCGAACAAGGTAGCCATGTCTAAAACCGGACTGGCCCTCACCTCGGCCATCAACTTTTCGTAAACCTGAACCGAGAGCTGCAAAACTTCAGTGTTCTGCTCCACAAGCAAGTTCTGGAAAAGAAGTCTCAAGCTCTTGCCGTCAACCCAGGCCTTGGCACTGGCGTCGTCGATGGAAATAAAGGCTATGAGGGTCGTGAGAACGGCCTTTCTGACCTTGGTGATAGAGTGACGCAAGAACGGAAACAACCTTGGTACCAACGACTTGAACGAGGAATCGTCGTCTTCGTCTGCCCTTGTCTTCATAACCTCGAGCACCTCCACGTGGGAACACAACTTGGCCAAAAGGTCCATCACCGACCCAATCGATGCCGACAAATCGTCCTTCAAGTTGGTGAGACAGTCCCAGATGGCGGAGATAATCGTCTGGATGACGCTGCCCTTGAGCTTGACAAAGTCAGCAGCAATCGGCGTGAGAGTGGAAGCAGCAACCGCCTGTACGTCGTCGTCGCTCTCCTGAAGCCCGTGTAGCACAATCTGCACCACCTTATCAAAGAGTTCCGGGCGGTGGAACAAAATATCCGTGCGTACACTCACAAAGTAGCGTAGCCCGAGCATCCCCCCGTGACTAGCCTCCCAGCAAGGAACCTGCAACCCAAGTTTTTCCGGGTTCTGCAAGACTAGCTTGGTGAGGGCATCGAAGGTGCGCAACACAACCTCATCAGAGAGATGAATGAGTAAGGCCGCAAGGGTCTGGGCTGAGGATTCCCTCACCGGCGCCACAACCGTATCCGAGACGTAATCCCCGAATCTGTCAAGCGCAAAAAGGGTACAGATTCTGACTGCCAAGTCCTCTAACGTTTTGCTGTTTTTCACGTCGTTTTGAGCCTTGGTGGCGGTCTTGATTCTCCCGGCGCCCTTACCCTGGGTTCGCATCAATTCTCGGAGACCTAGCGCTGCCCCGTGTCTGATCTCCCAGGCTTCCGAGAACAAATCAAGAATGAGAAGCTCGTAGACACCCTGGAATGGCCACACAAACCCCGCAACCTTTGCGTGGTGGGCAAGTAATGGCGGAACCTCCGGTGTTTTGTGCTCGACAACCAACTTTTCCCCCCCTTGCTGTGAGGTGATGTCGATGTTGGGGGTGGAAGAAGGGGAGGCGGTGTCGGTGACACCTTCGTGAACCAACTGGCGCGACACTGAAGACTGGGAAAGATCGACCGGTCTGATGGTGTGGCTCTGGTTCTTGGCATCTATCTTGGCCTTTCTTCTCGCCATAGCCTTGAGCCTAGCACTGGAGGACTTGCTCATGGGAGTGTCGGATTCGACGGGCGACGCCGGGGCCAGGGTTGGGGACGGAATTGATGCCACTTCGGCCTTGACAACTGGCTTGACATCGGTGTCAGCGGTTTCAAGGATATCGGCGTCAATACCAATACCCATGCCCAACCGGGCGTTGATATTGTTTTTCTGTCTCTTTAATCGCTCTAGCGGGTCGCCAATCTGCGAATCGAGTTCGTCGTAGTCGGCGCCACCGTTGGCAAGCAACTTCTTACCGCTTTTCAAGATCTCCTGTAGTTCCCATTGGCTGAAGGCTACCAAGTGCGAGTCGTTGTCAAAGAGTTCTAGCTCCTCCTTCTGGAACTTTAGATCCTCCTCCTCTTCTTTCTTGATCGCATCGTAGTCGGGCATGTCTACGTCAAGTTCCTCTATTTTGGGTTTGATGTCTGGTTCTGTGGTTGTTTCATTAGTCTCGTTAGCGTTGGGATCCCAGAGCTCGGAGTGGTTGACAATTCCCCCAAACGCCCTCGCGGCGGCAACTCTCGTTTCCCATTTCTTATTCTTAAGATAGGGGTACACACGACCCAATAGATTGAGAATCTCTTCGGGATGGCCCTTTGCGAGATCGGATAACTGATCCGCAGCGGTGTTTCGGATGAATTGAGTCGACCCTGTTTCAAGTAAGATGACCAATCTTTCCAAACGCGACATGGATCAGTTCAGGCTTGCTGTGTGATTGGGGGGGCGGGAAAAAAAGGGAGCCCCAATATTTGTTGCCGATGGAAGTTCACGACAAATGCAAAGGTAAAAAAAATTAGAACAAAAACTGGTCGGTGCTGGAATCGGGGTGTAGTTGGGCTGGGCGTCTGTTTAGTTTGATTTATTTCAAGGTTGCATTTTGTTTTTCGCTTGTTAGGAAAAGTGATCCTTTATATATGGAGCGTCTGCGGCGTGAAGGTTGCCGCACAGGAAAAAAAAACAAAAGAAAAATCAACGTCAAGATAGAAGCACGTGATGAGTCAGGAGACTAATCACAAGGACACGACCTTAAACGTGACTAGGTGATTATTGGATAAGGCACGACTATTGTGATGGTCGTGTGAGAAGTGGAATGGATACACTACAGCTGGGTAGTTAAGGCGCCAGACAGCAGTGAAAATTGAATACAGCAGGCGATCCCGTGGATGAGTAATATTAGTGCAGGACTGGTGTGGGAGGAGAAGCTTTCAGCCCTGAGTGCCACACACGACTCAGCACCCGTAAAACATGTTCATGTACAACCAACTGGTACGTATCTTTTGTCAGCATTCATCATTACCTGAGTTATCAAGGTAAAAGTCTTTGCATACGTAAAGTGTGATAGCACATAGAACTGTTTTAGAACCAAAATATAATCCTAACATCGAAGCATTGTCTTCTTTCCTCAATGTGTCAGTATTCGTGACGGGGGCCACCGAGTCTGGAGGGCAGTAGCACTAGCCTGCTAGATTTTTCTGAACTTCATCGGAGTGGAACAAACGCAAGGGCTGTATGTGAGCTAATCTGTAAGTTGATAGAGACTTCATATATCCTTTGTATCACCTTCTGATTTAGCATAGCCAAAGGTCTCTTGACCACAATCTTTGTGGTGGGGAAACAGCTGAGGATGTGTGTGTATCATGACTAATTAGAGATATACGTAGACGCTGAAAATATTTCGGCGGGCGACCGAGGTGAAATTCGTGGAAACAGAAGACGAGCAATAAGGATATCCTGTCTTGATTCTCTCGGACTATGACTCTGAAAGTTTTTTTCGCAGCGCTCGCCCGTGACGAGCGCGCTTAGCTGCGCAGAGAAATGCCCGATACGGCAAGATATGGAGCAAAGATTTGTCACACCTGTTGCATCTGTGCCGGATAAAAGGCATAAGAGTCAGAGGCACATACAATCAGTGCAGGACGGGTTCCAAACGGCCCAGAACCGGCATGAAAAATTTGTCATAGCTATCGCGAGGAGAAGGTAGAGCAACCTGCTCGCGTATATAAGTAACATCCCTCCCCGTAATTTTTCAATCATTTCTGGGTCTCTGTCGTAAACATCACATTATCTCTCTATCACTCTCTGATATCTAGATACTTTTAGTAGCATTTTCCTGACCCTCAAATCACACATTCACAATGGCTCAACAAAATCCATATGGTCCAAACCCAGGCGATTTTCTCTCCAACGTCTCCAACTTCCAGTTGATCGAATCCACCTTGAGAGAGGGTGAGCAATTCGCCAACGCGTTCTTTTCTTCTGAGAAGAAGATTGAGATTGCCAAGGCCTTGGATGACTTTGGTGTCGACTACATTGAGTTGACCTCCCCTGTCGCCTCCGAACAGTCGCGTAAGGACTGTGAGGCTATTTGCAAGCTCGGCTTGAAGGCCAAGATCTTGACCCACATCAGATGCCACATGGACGATGCCAGAGTCGCCGTCGAAACCGGTGTTGACGGTGTCGACGTTGTGATTGGTACTTCTCAGTTCTTGAGACAATACTCTCACGGCAAGGACATGAACTACATTGCCGAGTCTGCGGTTGAAGTTATTGAGTTTGTCAAGTCTAAGGGAATTGAAATTCGGTTCTCGTCTGAGGACTCGTTCAGATCCGATATTGTCGATTTGTTGAATATCTACCGTACCGTCGATAAGATTGGCGTCAACAGAGTTGGTATTGCCGACACCGTCGGGTGTGCCAACCCTAGACAGGTATACGACTTGGTCCGTACCTTGAAGTCTGTTGTCTCTTGTGACATCGAGTGCCATTTCCACAATGATACCGGTTGCGCTATTGCCAATGCCTATACTGCCTTGGAAGCTGGTGCTAGATTGATTGATGTTTCCGTCTTGGGGATTGGTGAGAGAAACGGAATCACCTCTCTTGGTGGTTTGATGGCCAAGATGATTGTCTCCGACAGGGACTATGTTTTGTCCAAGTATAAGTTGCACAAGTTGAGAGACTTGGAGAATTTGATTGCCGACGCTGTCCAGGTTAACGTTCCATTCAATAACCCAATCACTGGTTTCTGTGCCTTTACCCACAAGGCTGGTATCCACGCCAAGGCTATTTTAGCCAACCCATCCACTTACGAAATCTTGAACCCATCTGATTTTGGTTTGACCAGATACATCCATTTTGCCAATAGATTGACTGGTTGGAATGCCATCAAGTCTCGTGTCGACCAGTTGAACTTGCATTTAACCGATGATCAATGCAAGGATGTTACCGCCAAGATTAAGTCTATGGGCGATGTTAGATCCTTGAACATTGATGATGTTGATTCTATTATCAGAGAGTTCCATGCTGATGTCTCTGAGCCAGCTACTAAGAAGCAGAGACTTGAGTCCACTCCAGTGTGTACCGACCCAATTGAACCAGAGACAAGTGCTTAGTTTTTTTTTTTATTTAATAAAAAAAATTCTTGGTTTGGGTCTCTTCTTCTGTCGATTATTTTGGTATATATTTTGGCATTACTGTATATTAATTATTAACTGCTTTTAAAATAGGTAAGTCTAGTATGCACGAACGGGAGTAAGCAAGATTAGGTACAGGCGGAACATCGCACCGTACGGTCAAAGCATCTTAGCTGTATTTCTATGAGGGTGCACGTTCACCTAGGCATACCTCTAAAACGTAGGGATTGCGCACAGCGTGCTGTCAAGCTTTAGCTAGTATTATAAGTAATACTGTTGGATCCTTGCAGTCAGTGTTATGTACGCCTTGATACTAATATATCCAAGACTCCAAAATCGTGTACGCCTCCAAAGCTGGCCCTTATACTCAAACCCATAATGCACGCTTGAGACGACGCGATCGTGGCAACTGAGCTCGGGAGCGCCACCCAGTCGTGGCGTACCGCACACGTACACCGTTACTTGGCTGTCTCAGCCCTGTCCTGTATACACCTCTTGCCACACCAGTCTGCGCACGACCTATACTCATTTTTACCCGGCTGAAAAAAACTGCAGTATTGTGGAAAAAAAACTTGAACCGACAGCACCTGATCGCCTAGAAGAGAACGTCCATCCTGCCTAATCACCTGTACGCACACAGTTTTTATCCGTCCTAACCCACCATGGCCTCTCTCAGATCCCACATTGTTGTTGACAGCTCCATCAGTGATTGCGTCAGCGAGTACGCTTCCATCCTCTCGTCCTTGCAGAAGTCCACCACCGTAGAAGAGTTTGTAAACGGCGACGACATCAACGAGCAATTATTCCCGGAGGTTGCCGACTCTGTTGCCTCTTTGGGCGAGCTTTCCGACCGTGAATTTGAGCCGGCCTTCAACTTGGCCATTTACATCTTGTCTCAGGCCGAAGACTCCCAGTATTTGGCGACCGCCTTGACCAGCTTGATTGCCTTGGCCCCAACCTCCAAGCCATCTATCCAGGACAAGAAGTCGCTCCGCCCAACCACGGTTATCTCCACCTTGTCTAACATTTTCAACCTCTTGCCAGAAACCTCTCCTTTGAGAGCCACAGCGTTGAAGGCCATCATCACTATCGCCTCCCAGAACAAGATTGCCCATATTTTAGTCCCATTATTACCACACTTACAGAACTGGTTGATCAGCGCTAATGTCAATGCTGCTGAGATCCGCCAGACCGTCTTCCAGGTTGCTCGATTGATCGAAGTCGATGAGCCTGTCAAGGCCTTGGACCTTGTGGAGAAGTCCGTTACCGACTTGGCTGGTGCCACCGTCGCCGATGTTTCTGCCTTTGTCACTTATGCGTTGAACTCCGTTGTGGTTGACTTGAACTACTTGACCAGCATTCCAGTCGTTGCTCTCGTGCAATCCACCCCATTATACACGACCTTGACTGCGTATAACACCGGTGACTTGGCCCAGCTCAAAGCTGCCGACGTCTCTAAGGCCACCATTGCCAAGGCTGAGTTGTTGGCTATTGCCAAGTTCTTGCAGGGTAAGGATGTTGTTACTTACGGTGCTATCGCCGAAGCTATCGGTGCTTCCGCTGACGACGTCGAACTCTTGTTGATCAAGGCTATCGAGCAGCAAATCGTCCTGGGCAGATTGAACCAGGCTACTGAGTCCTTTACTGTTCATAAGGTGAGCGCCTTGGGCGAGTTTACCACCGAACAGTGGTTGACCGTTCAGGCAAAGTTAGAGGCCTTGAAGCAAAACTTGCAGAATATTCCAGAAATTGTCGAACAGGCCAAGAAGAAGAAGGGTGGATTTGTCACTGCTCACAAAAAGGTCAATCAAAGAGCCGCCGCTGCCGCCGCCGCCGCTGCCGAGGGTGAAGCCACTGAAGAGTCGGAAGACGTTGAAAAATTTGAAGTTGTTGAAGAAGTTGCCGCTGCTGCCGAATAAGCAAGACATCCTTCTATTTTAAAGCCTCTTTACGAGGCCAGGTATACTGTATACTAGTTCAATGCACACGGGTGTATCCCCAGAGACAGCCCTGTTCTCTCTTTTTATCTCTGCATTTAAATGTACCTCTTTAATATAAATGTCATCTTTCCATTTAGTTAAGCGTAGAAAGCAGATTCCATGGTGAATAGCACAGCCGGGTGTACCTGTTGTAGTTCATTGTAAGGAGTAAAAGTGGGCTGAACAAATACTTAGTGACAGAGGATAGAAGTCATGGGATACGCAAAGGTTTGCCGTGAGACTCAGGCTAAGCTACACTAAGCACAGTGGAAGAAACGGTAATCTCTACACGATAACGAAGCTTACAGAGGTTTATTATAATTAAATTTTTGTGTTTATACTACATTTGAGACGTTGATATTAGTACAAAGGTATTGTGTAATTCGTGAGCGTTCACGACGAATACAGGTCAAGAAACGTTTCAAACGACATGCTTATTCTCAAATCACATGTTTATTCTCGCAAGCTCCTCCCCTCTTGAAAAAACTGAAGCGATTGGAGACAGGACAGCTAGGATGCACGTAGACCAAGGACCAACCCTGCGAAATGGCCCATCTCTGTGAAATGGCCCAAGCTATAGGCAAAAGCAGTCGCCGGGAAGTGGTCCTCTCCCTCCTAGGACTCCACATTCAGATATCCCCTCTACCTCGAGTTCTATGGCGAGGCAGATTCGTCCTTAATACTAGCCAAGTCTTCCCCAAGAAACCCGCCCTTCTCCTTTATCCGGTTAATCACGTCTTCATTGGTGATATGGCCCTTCTTGTTTTTGTACACCTCAAGCAACTTGTGGTTCTCTTTCCGTAGAGAATCGATGTAGTTTGTGCTTTTGGTCAAAATGGACAACTCCGATCTTGCCTCCTGGGACGATAGGTCTGGTACCACTGCCACAATTTTGTCAAATGCCAAGCGAATCTGTTCCCTCCGCTTTTTCTCAGAAGCAATATGATGGGCCTTCTTCTCGGCCGCCGTTAAGAAGGAGGAATTAGAGGTGGAGCTTTTACTCTCGTTGGCCGGGACTGCCACGTTAAGAGGTGGTAAAGCGGACATGCCGGGCTGTTGTAACGTGGGTGAAGTTAGGGTTGTTGCGGTTAGAATTGACTGAGGGTGGACCAAAGGAGTGTGGCCGTAATGGAAGTGAAATTAATGACGAATAGGGAAAACGATGAATATGGATTAAAGATGAAAAGTCACTCGGCTAGCTTAAAAAGCGTTCTGTAGCAACCGTTTTTAGTGTGATACTCATCCCCACCTTACCTTATATTTGCATGTGGACGCGGTGGTCACGGCCATCTCTTGTTACTAAGTGCTTATGTAAGCGAGACGCTCATGAGGGCGTAAGTGTTACAGAAATTGTCGTACAGCATTTTGTAGGAAAGATTTGGGCTAATTACAATATAGCAATATACGGTTATTAAACTATAAATAAATGAGAGCCAACTAATCGAACAAGCCTGCTGTGGACCTCTTGTACTTGGCTTGAGTGAACGGTTACCAGCTTCCGTGAAAACTGAAAGCATCCTGCATTCAGCCCTATGCCAAATCTTTTCAGTCTTTTAGAAAGTGAAAATTGCCAGATTCAGACTCAACTATCATCTGCAATGCCCGATCTTATTCCTACCGCTACCTACATCTCTCCGGATTTAAAAAAGGACTTCCATCCAGGCTGCGGACCCCACTCCACCCAGGGTACCACCACGGGTCCGTCCGACGTTGTGGCGGACAAAGGCGCCATTGATAAGGACCGCCCCACCGAGGCCTCTGATTCCACTTTGGGTGAGCTTAGGGCGAGATTGACCACGTTACAGGACCAGGTGAATGTGTTTTTGACTGACAGAATGAAACTGGGTGCGGCTAAAGAGGAGGACGACAAGGACTTGGAACGCCGTATTTTGGACGACGGTGTGGACGAGGATGACGTTGAATAGGCTTTTTGCTGAAGCGGATTTTTTAAAAAAAAGGATCGGTGTAACGAATAGGTACACCTAGATTAATCTCAGACGCACGGGATTCGTCTTTTATTCGAATACATGGCAAGATTGCGTCAACGACAGACAGCATGCGTGCTGAAGGTTTAAATGCTGATACTTTACACCAGAAAAATGGTGCATATCATAAGCATGGTTAATATATAGGAAACCGGAATTGAGTGTAGAGAAGCCGCGATTGAAGAGCGAGAGTGAAGCTATCAGGGGGCCTGGCTAAACATTTATATTCTAGCTAAGCAGACATAGGGGGAGTTAACCAACAAGCTACGCGTGATACAATCATGGTATGAAATAAACCACACTATTATGGATATAACGCTTGGGGAACATTTCTTTGCTCATGTCTGTTGCAATCAACAGCAAGCTCTGGTGGCTAAAAGATATTTGTTTATGTATTCTCCCAGACCCTATATATAGATCTTACATCTACACGCAATATGCACCACCCGAAACCGTGAAAAAGTGAGCCAATTCAACAACGCTTCACTCGTCTGTAAATTAACCAGGGCTAATGGTATACATAAAAGTATATCAGCTGAAATAAGTCCCCTTTATGTGAATGGCCTGGCAATTGACAGGTCATAAGTATATGTTTTCATAATGCTTTTGTGGGCATCCAGTAGCTCGTAATCTTGGCTTTTTTTCTTTTTTTTCTTTTTTTTCCTTTTTTTTCTTTCACTACGTCATTTTGGACCACATTTATGGTAGGTCCTAGCTCACCGATAACTTTCACCATAATCTATGTTTATTCTACAAAAGTGCTTATTAATTTATACAGTATAACCGAAGAATTTTTCTATTTTCTTCACAAAATACCCGCTCATCAACCAATAAGAATACGAAACATCTATGTCTGTCTACCAGAGGCGGACGTGTAGCGAGCTCTAACATGGGAGCGTTTACGCTTACATAAGCACACGCGCTTTTATAACGGATCCACTTGAGAAACTAAAAACGAACACCTCTCTTCTTCCACAGATCAGAGACACACCCAGCTCTCTATCTTCCGCCTTCACCATTATCGGAATCTTTCTCCTCACGTCCTACATCCTTAAGAAAGTCATGCATTTAGGGGTGCCCACCAAGGACAACTTCAAGCCCAAGGGCAAGAGCTACTTGTCGTTACCTACCAAATACATGCGGTACACGAACAAATGGCGGAAGACGGTGCTCTCATTTTTGTTTCTTGTGTTCATCTACTTATTCTTCGTTAGCCCCTCCGCCGTGCCGCAGGGCAAATTCTCACAGCTCCTCGGGAAGAGTAGACGGGCGGCAAAGTACCCGAAGGTGCACGGGCTCCACGTGAAGGAAATCAGGCTGAAGTCGCCATTGATCTTCCCACCGATCGAAAGCGCGCCGTTGTTGAAGGAAATTGGGCTCTCGGGCTTGTTCCACACCAAGGTGCTTCATGACCCGACCACGAAGACGGACAAGACGATCTACCAGTACTTTGACGAAGACTTCTTGAGTGATAACAACGAGTTATCGAACGTAAACAACAAGAAGGACGACGGTGCGCTTCTTTCCGCGAAAAAAGCGTTTTTGAATCACGGAAAACGCGTCTTCACCGGTTCCCAGAGCCCGGAAATCGTCGTCGTCACCGCAATCGACTTTGACAAGTACGAGTTGTCAGGATTGATGAAGATAGTACAGAACCGTGTGGACTACGCACAGAAGCAGAGCTATGGGGTATACGTGCGCTGGATCCAGGAGTTTGTGCCCATCTTGCAGAAGCATAACAACGACAAGGAGTGGACACGGTTGATGGTGATGAGGGCCGCGATGCACGCGTTTCCTAATGCCAAGTACTTCTGGTACTTGGACCAGGACTCGTTGATCATGCGCTACGACATTGACTTGTACGACTACATCTTGCGTCCGGCGGCGTTGGACCCAATCATGATCCGCGACCAGTCGGTGATCCCACCCGGAGGGGTCATCAAGACGTACTCCGACGCGAAGCCAGAGTCTGTGCGCTTGTTCTTAACCCAGCTGGACACCAAGATTGAAACCGACTCGTTCATCTTGCGTAACGATGTATACGGTAAGGCGATTCTCGAGTTCTGGATGGACCCGTTGTACAGAACATACGGTAAGTTCTCCGCCCATCAGGACTCCGCCTTGGCACTTATGTTGCAGTGGCATCCACTCATATTGTCCAAGACCGCGTTGATTCCCGCCAGAACGATCTCGAGCTTGAATACGTATATGGAGTTACCGGAGGGTGGTGATGACGTGCACTACTCAGAGGGCGATTTGGTTGTGTTGTTCCGGGATTGTAGCAAGCACCAGACGTGCCAGAAGGACATGGAGCCGTACTGGAAGAAGTTGACCACAAAATAAGCGGAGCAAACTGTAGGGCTCCTATGTTTTACTCGTCTTTGGTTACGTATACTAATAGATTTATCTGAATTGTTGATAATCCATAGCGACATACGGTTCCATTTTGGTACGATATTATTAGGCCTATCGTCTGATTTTTCATACGCATACGTATACTTTCGGCCATTGGGCCACAGGTGCAATTTTCCAGAAATATATATGGGAGGTAACCTGAAGCGGGAATACTCGATTTTTGCGCTTAATCAGTATATCTGTAGTATGCAGATCTAGGGATTCAAAAGGTTTTCAGCAGCAGTTAGTTTCTCTCTTACTAAATGACATGAAACATAAGCTACTAATTTCGAAGGATCTTCCCCAGAACTTATAGATCATTGAGCAGTTTAGATCTTTCGGGAAAAACACGATTGAGACCTCTCGGGCTTAATCGTGTTCTGTCCTGCCTCAGACACATTCTTGTCCAAAACACTAAAACCATTGTCTAGCTATGCATACAGCAGATGTATACCAGATATTCAAACAATAGAAATGAAACATAATAGCTCCGGCTATTCATAGTTGAGGTGATGAGTTCACGCGAAGAAAGAAACATGTAGCTAGACACCAAACCTGTGCACATATGACTGCGTGGTTCCAATCCAAACTTTCCAAGTCCTACGCCGTTTGTACCTATTCCAAATGCCACTTGACACGTTTGCTTTTGACGCCGGCATAATATAACGGTGCCAGGAGTTGATATTCCCCGAACGCTCCTACAGCTAAGTACCCCTAAGCCCCAATACTTGCATGCCAATTAGGGATAAGATTAAAGAAAGGTAGTAAGAAATAGCCCTATTGCATTGCAATCCGTCAGGCCACACACAGCGTAGGCCAAGTCTCAAATCTGAAAACGGTAAGCCACTAGGTTTGTATTCTTCCACTGAACATGTGAACTAGCTTAAACTAACATGGCTACTACTCGCTGCTCCCGGAAATTCTGTCTTCCAAAACCTTCAAGGCAACCTGTCTGCGTCTCTCGCTGGTGTCCTTATTCTTGCCTCTCTTGGCGGCTCTGGCGTTACTCTGTTCCACAGATTCCTCGTTGAACGCAGACACGATGCTCATGACACACATTAGCTCATACACATCGTTGAAGAATGGGCCTAACCATGGCTTGAGAACGTTTGGGAAGAATTCAACAAAGGCAAACGCGTCCGACGCGTCACCCTGTATTCTCAGCACACCAACAACATCGTTTGGCTGAGGCAACTGGGGGTCAGTCAAGGTGGACTGGTAGAAACGCAAGTACGCCCAGGCTGTGATGAGGGACAACCAGCATGGCAACACCGGGTAGAAGTTGCGGTTGTAGACGGACATTCCTAAAGACCCGCACAAAGCGGCGAATGGCACGTCCTTGATTCTAAGCAAAAGGGAGCCCCTAAAGACGTTCACGGAATGCTCTGGAATGCTCTGCTTCAAGAGCACAAGATAGCCCATAGCATAGCACAAACCACCACCAAGCGGCTTGGTCAAGTCCAGAACATTGCCGCTGATCATGGTCAACACGATGACGGATAACACAGTCATAAGGTTGGTGAGCGTCCCCACGAGGAACACAAACTTGAACAGCTCTTCAGCGCTGCCCCAGATGCGGTGGCAGTACTTCGAGCCAGCGACAAGGATTACAGAGCTTCCAATGTATCCCACCACGGAGATCTCTGCAAAGATGGCCGTGACAAGCACCCAGATGTTGTGCATGGCGTAGCGAGGAATCAACTGGATGGACGGGACAATGATTTCATTGAAATTAATCACCTTGGTTGGGTGTCCACGGTAGTCACGCTCAAGCAATAATTCGTAACTATGCAGCTTGTAGGTGTAAATGGTGGCAGTGACGGCCGTCAATATCACAAAGAGGACCCGGGAGGCCACAGGAATCGCGGCCGCCGCCTTCTGGTATGGGGCAAGAATCGAGCTCATGATGGATAGCGAGAAAACAGGCTTAACAGTAAAGCGTAGGATATCTCAGCGTAGGTTGGTAAGAACAGGGTGTTATTTCTGTATGTTTGAAGTTGAGGATGGGCCAAGATTCCCAAGACTGTACATACGTGTCAGCGTAGTAACCGTGCAGGGATAATGTGCGGGGGCTGGACAGCTTACGCGCTGGTCGAACAGAGCCATGCACGACGATCAGCAATGGCCAAAATGTCTTATATAGCGCGCACGGAACAAATAGCATGGGAAAACTTCTCTAGGCAGGGCCAGTCACAGTTTCTACCCGTCTGAAATTGGTGCTCGTACGGTAAAGAGGGGTTTCCACTTCGTGGAGGGACAAAAAAATAAAGGCTAAGGCATAGAGGTCGTGGGTTGTTCCGTAGAGGCCATAGATTGCGTCGTGAAATGGAGTAACTTTTTATGGCACACGGCGCTCGGTTATGTAGACGGTGCATGGAACACCCACGCAGACTAGCGCAGGCACTGGCCGGCTGACGTCTCTCAGTCAAGCACCGAAGCAGTGACTGGTGTATGACCTTATTTCGAGTGATAAGGCAAATGAGCTGTCAGTGAAGCTCTCTGGTTCTCGGAGTTGGATACTCGGTAGGTGGAACCCAGGTTGACAGATGCGGATTTTCAGCAACTAAAGGCGCAAATCTCCGATAGGCATTCGGTGATTGAAGTACCAGATATGACTGCGCGTGACGCGGAATAGGCTCCAAAGGCTACAGAAGGATTAGCTGAGATGGTCTCTCAACTAAGATTTGGTTGATTTCTGGAACAAAAACAATATGCGATATTAGCACTGTGTTTTACGGTGTCATGCTATGGTACACACAAGTCTGTTAGACTATTGTAAAGGGTAGTGGGGTATAGATGAATTCTCGAATTATATCTGTTCAACCAGGGTAAGCTAACAGTGGTTGGTGAGACCCTTCTGAATCCTAGCGGAGTGTAAACTAACAGCAGGACTCTATCAAGCAGATATTGTCCAGCCCCGGTTTACTCCTTTCAATTAAACTCTGTAGGGTGTCGTTTGATTGTAGGGTTGATACAAAACGACAGATCTAGTCTGACTCCGGCAATTTTCTTTATTGTCCAAGCCGTGAATCTGAGTTGGGAAGGCTTATCTGTAGTGTGGAAATTTCAGGGGTAACATAATATAAATTTACACTAGTTTTTAAACCATTCAATCCAAATACATAGCACCTCTCTTCCGTACAGACCACCTTTCCGACTGCGACAAGCCGCTGCCACAGTGGCGGCGTGGCTGGAGTGAAAAATTATGCACAAGTATTTTTTTTTTACCTGATTCATAGCACCAGCAGCAACGAATACCCGCTGTCGATCCCCCCAGACGCATTGTCTTTATCGATACTCAAAAGGGCTCCGTTAAAACCGGATGCACGGCTACTCAGCACACGAACTCCATCCTTCCGCAACCCCGCACTGTTCACCCCCTTCGTCTGCTCCAACAAGGCACACATCCAGGCCCTCAACCTTCTAGAAATCTCCAGCGACCGACCATTGGGCATGTACACTCTCAAAACGGTCCGCCACCCGACCAGCGATATTCCCAGTCCCCTCTTAGTGCTCATCACGGAATCTAACAGTCACTATTTCGGAAAGTGCGCCGAGGGCACGCAGCGAAGCTTGAATGAAAAGGGCATCAAGCCCTCGCGAATGAAGAACTTTTTCATGACAGGGGTGCTCGACTGGAACGCCATCGGCGGGCTTCCAGGCTTGCTTTTGACGTTGGGTGATTCCGGAAAGGCAAACCTAACCATCAACTACGGGTCCAAGATCCTCAACTACATTGTCGCCACCTGGAGAGGCTTTGTCTACAGACAGGGCGTTGACATCAGCATCAACGCCATGAACGACGGCGACGTGCTTGTGGAAAAGTATTTCTTGGTCAAGCAGGTGCACACGTTCCCTAATCAGGCCTCCCACCTGAACACTCATACCTCTCCACCCTTGGACACTCACAATAGCACCTTGACCAAGGTGATTGCGAAAATGTTTCCTAAGGAGGGCCTTGCCGGTGCGATTTCGGATCCCTCGTCTAACATTCCATACATCAATACAGACTTGCCAGAGGCGGCCAACACGACCCATGCGTCCAACTACATCCTCCAGTTCCACCAGACGCGGGGGAAGTTTTCGGTGGAGCGGGCTACTGAGCTCAACATCCCGCGCGGGCCGCTCTATGCGAAGCTCGCACGCGGCGAGAGCATTGAGGTCGATGGAAAGGTGATTCTGCCAGACCAGGTGTTGCTGAGCCCACGTAAGTTCCAGCGTGTTCTCGTGCTAGACGTGCCCAGCTCCGCTTATCTAGAGTCTACAATGCAAAACCCGGCGTGGCAGGCACCGATCAACGCTGAGAGCGACGATAAGGTTGGCTTAGTATACCATTTCCTTGGGGAAGACGTAGATTTGGTGGGAAACGAGGCCTATTTCCGCTTCTTGAGCCTGTTTGGCGAGAACTGCCAGCACATCATCTCACACCCCAGATACTGTCCCAACACCCTCAACTTCAAAACCGCGGCGCTTTCATTATTAAAGTTACGCTCGTTGCAGAAGGACTTTTTCCAGTTGCCGCTCCATCAAAATGTGCCCGAGCGCGAGCTATCCCAGTTGGGAGCTAAAGCCCGGGCGTTACACGCCCACCAGGATGTGGTGGTCTCCCCTGAAGGGTTCACGATTGACAGCACCCAGGTACACAGGAACGAGACCAACTGGAGCGATCTCTACGACTCCACCGTGACGCCCCTCGGTATCAGTGTGCACGACAAAGCCGCGGTCATCGACGAGGCGCGCTTGGACAGCGACACGGGTGACGTCACCGATGTGAAGAACGAAGTACAGATTATCACTCTCGGCACCGGGAGCGCTTTGCCGTCTCGAACCCGGAATGTCATCTCCACACTCGTGCGCATTCCCCAACCGGTGTCGCTTCCCGTCACCCGTGACCAGCTTGTGTACAAGTCGATGTTGTTGGACGCTGGCGAGCACACGCTTGGGAGTTTGATCCGAAACTATGGCGATGACTTGCCTAATTACCTTGCAGAGTTGCAGTTGATTTACTTAAGCCACTTGCACGCAGATCACCACTTGGGAATCATGTCCATCATCAAGCGTTGGTTCCTCGCCTGTCCCGAAGGTTTCTTATACCTCGTGTGTCCCTGGTCGTACGAAAAGTTCGTCAAAGAATGGTCATACTTGGAGCCCGCGGTCGATTTCCAGCGCATCAAGTATATCAGCTGTCAGGATTTCTTTGATATGGGCGGTCCGTCCCAGAGGCGATCGGCGGAGTTTGTGTCGATTCCATTCGAAAGCTTACTAGACCACACCCTGAAGAACTTGGACACTCACATACCCCTGCCAAACGTAACCGCAATTGGTGAGTTATACCAGGCGTTTGGCCTTGCCTCGATCGCAATGTGTAAGGCCATCCACTGTAAATGGGCGTATTCCATAACCCTCCACTTCAAGGACCCTGACTTTAAGCTCTCTTACTCTGGGGATACGAGACCAAACATCCACTTCGCAAAGGTAGGCCGCGGTTCTGACTTGCTCCTCCACGAAGCCACATTGGAGGATGCGTTGATCGAGGATGCGTTGTCAAAGAAGCACAGCACCATCGCTGAAGCCATCTACACCGCTCATTTAATGCAGGTGAAGAAGTTGGTCTTGACCCACTTCAGTCAGCGGTATCCGGAGTTGCCTGACTTGACCGCTACCGAAAAGAGCTTTGCGTACTTGCGGGGATATTTGAACGATCCCGAATTTGCCGCTAACCCCAAGCCGATCCGCCGCAACAATCCGCGGAACATCTTCTCTTTTGACCTCGGAACGCTGTCGCCAAGCTTGGAAGGCATGGACTACTTGTACGCTTTTGACAACATGTTCATCAAGTATGGACGCATCCACGAGCAGAAGGCCGTCGCAGACAAGTTGCCTTTAGCGTTTGCTGATGAAGAGGAAGAGATTGACGGTGAGGGAAGCTTTGGCGAAAAGCCGGCTGAAGGGAATTCCAGGCAAAAGAAAATGACCAAGCAGGAGAAGCAGGAGAAGAAGTTACAGAAGCAGCGGGAGAAGACGGAAACCATGAGGCGGGAGAGGCAAGAAAAGGAGTGGGTGAAGAAAAGAAAGGTCAATTAGGTGTGTATATATTCATGTTACAAATGAGATTTATGGAGAAATTATGCACATCGATAGTGTGCGAGATACGTTTGATAGATTGTATGGGAGAGTGTAGCATAGGTTATTGCATAGAAACGATATTGGGCTTTGAATCCTTGGGGAATAAACTATCGTATAAACTATCTGTAATCAAAAAGAGGGGAGGACAAAAACATCTGCCGGTCCCAGGAATCGAACTTGGGTTTCCTCTGCCACAAAGAGGTGTACTGACCACTATACTAGACCGGCTATCGCCAACAAATGTCAGAGTTAGAGAGTTGTTTCAGGAACCTTATGAGGTTCCAGTTGAGGCTACTAGGATTGTTTGATAATGAGTATCTGAAACTAATCCTGTCGCATAAAGCAAATGAGGCACCGAAGAAAGCTATATAAGGAAGTAGTTTTCCAGATCTAAGAATGATCTTGGTTTTAATATCATCTTTATTTTTGTGGAAGATCACGATAAGTAACTTGTGAATCAATGACTGATTACAACCCCCCGACTGGAATACCAACAGGCGCTGGAACCCTGACAACAAAAATCAAGTGTAGGAATCTATACCAAATTTGGATTCGTCAAGTAAGGACTGAACAGTCCGCTAGGAAAAGAAAGCGGATAATAGTGAATATGTAGCACCTAAACGGTATGAAAGTGACATTATGAAAGAGCTGGTCAGAAACCCTCTTGAAAAAAGGAGAAAATTTCTCTTTTCACCAACCTGCCATACGACTAACTCCAAATGTTCTAACTACACACACCCCATACCAATGCCCCAGCTCTTTACTAAATCTGGATGCTCATAGTATCTTCTCGAAGACACTTCACCCTATATGAGTATCTTCCATTATGGAATCTCAGCACCGAGTCAGAAACTAGTCCCTTAGACGGAAAATCACCTACACTGAAGCTCAGATATAAATAAAATTAGACATAATGAAAAGATAGCTGGTGAACTGCTAAGAACTAGTGTACACACACCATGCTTAAAGCTTGTTGTCATCGCCCAAGATATCGGCAACAGCCTTCTTCAATCTGCTCTCAATCTCCTTGTCAACCTTACCCCACAAGGCAAAGGCACGTTCTCTGATTGGCTTGCGACAAGAGCTGATGGAGCCGGCCAAGTTCTTGATCAAGTTCGCCTGCTGGTTGTCGTATCTGGCCAAAACCTTCCACAAGTTACCGGCCTGGACGTAGTCGTAGTCGTCGGTGACGGTCCAGTGGTACGGCAAGGCTGGGCCGGACCACACTTCCTGGTTCTCCTGCAACAGGACCTCGGCTCTGAAAGTGACTGGGTGGTCGTAGGCCAAGTAGTTAGGGTGGGAACCCAAGTTGCCGTCAACGCTCATGGCACCGTCCCTGATGTGAGGGTGGAATGGCTTGTTGATTGGAGCGTTGACCGGAATCAACGCGTAGTTGGTACCCAATCTGTGGCGGTGGGTGTCTGGGTAAGAGAACAATCTGGACTGCAAGACTGGATCGGCAGATGGCTCTTGGCCTGGAACGGTGTGAGATGGGGAAAACGCGGACTGCTCGACTTCGGCAAAGTAGTTTCTTGGGTTCTCGTTCAACACGAGCTTACCGAATCTTCTCAACGGGAAGTCGCCGTGAGGCCAGACCTTGGTCAAATCAAAGACGGAGAACTTCTGCTGGGCAGCCTGGGCTTCGGTCATGGTCTGGATGTACACGGTCCAGGATGGGAAATTACCCTTGGCAATGTTTTCAAACAAATCCTGCTGACAGTAGTCCGGGTTCTCACCAGCCAACTTGGTGGCTTCTTCGGCTGACAAAGTCTTGGAACCCTGGTCGGTGACCAAGTGGACCTGGACGTAGTGCCACTCGCCCTTGGCGTTAGACCACTTGTAGGTGTGGCCCGAGTACCCGTTCATATGACGCAAGGAGAATGGAGTACCACGGTCAGAGAATAAGTGGACCAACTGGTGGTTACACTCTGGGTTGGCGGTCCAGTAGTCCCAAGCCATGTTGGCATCCTTCAAGTTGGTGTGTGGGTTTCTCTTTTGAGTGTGGATAAAGTGAGGGAACTTGGAAGGATTTCTGATAAAGAAAACCGGAGTGTTGTTGTAGACCCAGTCCAAGTTACCTTCTTCAGTGTAGAACTTGGTGGCGAAACCTCTTGGGTCACGGGCAGTGTCCGCAGAGCCCTTTTCACCACCAACAGTGGAGAATCTGGTGAAGGTTCTGGTCTTCTTGCCAATGGTGTTCAAAAACTTGGAGCTACAGATATCAGTGATATCGTCAGTGACCTCGAAATAACCGAAGGCACCGGAACCGTGGGCATGGACAACTCTTTCTGGGATTCTTTCTCTGTCAAAGTGGGCAATGGAATCAAGTAAGTTGAAGTCCTGGAGTAAAAGCGGGCCGTGTTGGCCAACACGCTGGGTAGCGAATGGCTCTGGGATTGGAGCACCCTGAGAGTTGGTGTAAATTGGACCGGACATGGTAATTGTGATCAGAAGGTAATCAATACTAGTTCTGAAGCGTGAGTAAGAAAGGAGAAAAAGAAAAGGAGAACGACAAAAAATTACTGGGAGCGGGGAAGTTTATATAGGCAAGCTTGGCGGCTACACATGAATAAACCAAATCCGCGTCAGCAAAAATACCCGCATGGTTAGACGCTGATGAGCAAGATTTTCCCACTCATAGTGGGGAAATACTTCAAGAGCAAGAAGCAGCGTCGTGCGCGGCATGGGAAATATGTGGCGCGACCCCTAATTTTGGAAGCATGTGGAAGGCAACCGCCGGCGGCTACAGTACCGGGGTAACGGAGTATGCCGTAAAGACTAAGAGATAAGACACGTAAGGATCTAGCGGGTCAAACACATTGGCACCCCTTAAACAAAATAACCGCCATTTATACCCCAGTGTATTAACCGTTTTAAAATGGTCTCTTCCACGAGGTGTAGGAGTCGCAGGGGCCGCGATATCATAGAGGCGGGGGGAATTATGGGCATAGCGGGTTTAGGCTGGGGTGATCTAGATGCCACAGGTTTCTAAGCACAAACGCATGTGATAAATGCTGCATATGTATTTCACACGTATACGCACTCTGATTTAGGTTTGTTTCTCCGCATTCCTGTAGCCAATTACGAGCCCTCCATTCATAATGCAGTGTGGTCAGAATTAAGTTAAGCGGAATATTTCATGTCTGCAAAAAAAAACCGGATGCTACGTATTTGATCCTGGAAATTATCCCGCGCAATTGGGGTAAATCCGCGTGATGAAGCTATGGCGTGGAAACCGGTGCTCTCTTACCGGTTCAAGTTTCGAACTCATAATGTACCACGGCTTCGCAAGTCGGACTTCGGTTATGTTTAACTGCAGGATTACGTTACATCTACTGAACTCGAGATGTCGGCAATAACCGGCCACTGGCGGTTGGGATACTTTCCAAATCGGCTGTTCTCGTTTCCCTGATTACGCACACATAGGGACACGATCGTTCGGCCAAAAAGAGAAAAGGTGCTTTACTCATCCTAGGAGACTTGAGTCCAAAGTCAATCCCAATTCATTGCCTTAGTATGGCTTCTCAAGGCCTCCTTCTGCTGTCCTAACCAAAGTTGGCGGTTTCTCGGCCTAACAAGGGTGCCTATATTAATGCACCGAAATATCAATGGAAACAGTAGGTATCAAGACTTCCTGAACCTTCAGAAATCCGCGAAATGTTCAGGCTCTAGGGTCACGTTACCAGCCTCTATGCCCTCTTACTTCGCCATCACATGACCAACTGTGTTAGACACACCCACATACATCCCGCCTGATACATGCATAAATTTTTTTTTTCTCGATTAATTTTCCAACCAGCTTTCGGCCTGTGCATTTGATAAAGAATTGGCGTCTCATATATCAGTTCTCTGTGTAATATTCAGCATACACTCTCTGCATTTTTCATCCACCTTCAGCAATATGTCCACCGCTGAACAACCCATCCGCTCCGATGCCGAGCCAACTCGTATCATTGGTAACATCTACATTTCCTCTATCGCTCCTCTCGAACAGGCCCTGGACTTGTTCGGCTTGTACAAGATCACCCATATCCTTTCCCTTGTTCCAGATCAATTACCACCATACAAGAACAAGGCGTGGTGGTCTCAATACCAACATAAGCAAATCGATATTCTCGATGATCTCTCCTCCAACTTGTTGAAACACGCCACTGAGATGAATCAGTTCATCGATGATGCCTTGTTCCCACCAGTTTTGGATGAGGCTGGTGTCGTGATCCCATCAACCACACCCTCTGCCAAGGAAAAACACCGAGGTGCTATCTTAATCCACTGTGTCGCCGGTCAATCCCGTTCTGTCTCTGCCTGTGCCATGTACTTGATGTACAGGTACGACCTTCCATATAAGACCGCCCTTGCATTGATCACCAAGAGACATGGCAAGAGTATTACCATGCCAAACGACTCCTTCAAGGAACAGTTGGCCTCATATGATACCTTCTTCCATAGGCCTAAGGCTATCGACACCAAGAGCGGTGAATATAAGCAGTGGAACATGACCAGAAAGTTGAAGATTATGGGTCTTGGTGAAAACGATCTCGACGGCGCCTGGAGACCAAGAAACGCTCTTCAGACTATTCACCACGATGAAGATAGCGACGAAGAAGAGGAGGCCGAGAGGGTTGTCGATGAAACCACCACCTACCTTCGTTGCACCAAGTGTCGTTACGTTGTCGCACAGTCCACGAACTTCATTCCCCACGACAAACCAACCGTGGACTCCCGTCACGCCACCTTCAGAGCTAGAGGCGGACCAAGCCACCGTCGTTTCGAGATGGCCGCAACTTCCTGCTCTCACTTCTTTGTGGATCCATTCCAGTGGATGAAGCCGGAATTGGACAAGGGTGACCTTCTGGGTAAGTTTTTCTGTCCTAACCCAAAGATCAAATGCGGTAACAAGGTTGGTGGTTACAAGTGGGACGGTATGAGATGTTCCTGTGGCGCGTGGGTGATTCCGGGTGTCCATTTGTTGAGCGCCAAGACCGATCACGTCACCGAGTTGGCTGGTTCTACCGTCGTTGGCTCTGAGGGTATTGCCAGATTGGTCGTCAACCACCGTTCTATTTTGGAAAACGCCGGCCTCGCCCCTGAAGGTGAAGAGGAAGCCAACTAGAGGCTGTTTTCTTAGTGTAATTTACGTCATTCCAGGGATATATGAGTGTACAGGACAAATCGTGGTTTATGATTCAATATTCCTAGAAATTGAAATATAAATAATTAGCGTTGCATGATTTATGATCGGTTTCACTGCAAGTTAATGGTAAAAGCTGGAATAAACTGGCGTGAGAGCGTGTTTCTTTTGCTATAGCTTCCAGATACCCGATTAGAGCTAAGGAGTATCAATATGTATCGGGTAGCGGATAATTCATACGTCATTGAACCCGCCCCATCGTGTAGTTAGCAATGTCAGCCCGAAAGCGTTTATTCCGTCCCAAAATAATATGTACATGGATCCGCCTCAGGCAAGCTTCAATTCTGGCTTCTTGTCCGCCAGCATCAAATAGTACTTGGCCATTTCATAAACGGTCCAGCATAACGCCGTGGACGGCACGTTGGACACGATTCTTGGCCTCAACCCCTTCCAGAACCCATTCATCCCGTCGATTGCGTAAAGAGCCTTGGCACCCTTCCACATACTGTCAGCGGTCATGACTCTCGGGTCGGTAGACTCACCTCTCACTTGCAACAACGTCTTGACACAGTCCAAGGGAGTGGTGATCGCAGCGGCCAACCCACCGGCCACACCACCAGCAATACAGTGCATGAACGGATTATGCACCAACCCGGGATTCAACACCTTCAAGGTGGAATCGTATATCGTGAACTGCAACACGGTGAAGGGGACGGTCATTGCCAATGTGGTTGGGTAAGACAAGTAGAACGCCTTGAGTCCCTCGTGTTGGTAGATGTGTTTGGTGGTGTTGATGAAAGAGGACTTGGCCAGGGTTTGTAACTGCATGTGCTGCTTGACAACGTCAAACGGGTTCATGAAGAGCTCAGAGGTGATTGTAGCAGCAGCTCCCGCAACACCCACCTGGACAGGATTGTGATCGTGTCTCTTACGCTCATCGATCAAGGCTTCTTTGGCCAACTCGTAGACACCAAAGTATACCGCGTGCGCCGGACCCGCGCCAAGAATGATGGAGGAAGACCCACGCCAAAGAGAATAGATACCTTCCTGGGAGACGATCTTTACGCAACTGGAGATGACACCACCGAGTTGTTTCGAGGCCTGGGTGGTCCCCATCATCAGAGAGGTCTGAATACGAGTTTTGAGAGAATCCACGGGATACATCACCGCATGCTCCATAGTCCCAGCTAAAGCACCAGCCACAAGATGCGCAGAAAGAGAAGCGTTTTCCGGCAAGGCCTCATAGTCGATCTCGCCGATTTCAACAACTTGTGGGGGTGGCGCCACAGGAAGACCCGCCACAGCTGTACGGTATGACTCAGTTGACATAGGGTTAAAATCCGACTAATGTGGGGTTTGCGCTAAAGCTCGGCGTTTTTGGAATCTTCTGAGGCCGGGAAGAGAGGTAGCACGAGCTTCTGCTGTTCCGGGTGGATGTGTGGTGGATACGGAAATGCATTTATACCGCTGAAAAATTATGGTGGTTTCTTTTTCGCTAAACCGTACGCGACTTCGAGTTTTTTTTTCCCGATAAAGAACTCAGCCTGTATGCGGTAGCTACAACTCTCCATCGGCATGCGCCCATAGCAGGCAGGCGTAAACGCCGATATGACCTATTTCAAGCTTTTCGCCTTGCTGAAAGATCACCTTTCATTGAAATCCCCGCATATGTTTAAAATATGTATACCCAAAAAACTTAGCAACATTTATTGCCCAATTCACCGTCGAGACCTTTCTCTGTTTGACTGTTCCTTGTCCACGTACACGCTACCTAAAGCCAGCTACCAATCCTGCATGTACTCAAGTCCACAGAGCTTTGCCGAGGCCGGAGAACCACGTGTGAGCCGGTGAAAAATAGCAAATTAAGGGCTATTATCATAGCTACGTGAAATGGTGGAACCAATCGATAAAATTCGATTATATAGCGTAGCAAATGTGTCATATTTGAACTCTGAATGAAAATTATTATTACATATCTCGTATTTATTCTATATTTTACCATAACGATAATATAATACGATTCATATAATTACATCTACGCATTGAAACTTTAAAAACTATACATATTAACATTTACCGTAATTTTTCTTGTATCTTAATCTAGGACACACTATATATGTATTATTAGACGCGTATATTATACGACCACAAGCCCAGAAATGTTGGATGCTATTGAAAATAAAATAACTATATATATATTTATGATATATCCTGCCGATAACGCTACTGTAGCCCTAACGGGAAAGAACCCAATCGCTTTCTACTCTCGAGAGGGTAACCTAAAACATTAGCATCCTGCATATTATATAAAAAATTCTTTACGCGCGAGAACTTTCATAGGACTATAAATTCAACCAGATTCCCTCCCCATTGTGAAACGCGCTCATGACGTTTTTTCCCTTCTTTGATACGAACGCTTCCCATTCACTGCACCATTCGCTTAAATGAATGATTGGAGGGGAAAGGGCAAGCCAGAAAAACACCGTCGAACACGTCCTCATACCGAGCTTTGCGTCTACCATGCTATATCTACGGATTGCGCATGGTTATCAGGCATATTATGGTACTGCGTTTTCGATATATCTTTTATTTCTCTTCTATATATGCCCAGGCCTTTCGGCAAGATTGTTGTACTCCTGGTTCTCCACGGATATCAATCTAATAAAAACATCGCCCAAATACTCCTGTAAGAATGCTTGTAGATGAAAACGGAATGTTCCCTAAGGACCAGTCCGTTAAACGCTACTCTTGACGCGAACACGTGAATTTTCGACGTGCAGGAAGGCAAACCCAGATCAGCTTCGGATATGATGTATCACATTACCTGGATTGCGTTCACCTTCGAAAGATAGAAAAGTTTCGATATCTGTTTCCACCATACTTCTGTTTCAACAGGTATGCTTCTGTAATGCCGGCAGCTTCCAATCTCAGAGCAAGGCCTTTACACGCCTTCAGACGGTGTCGTCACTCCACTAGCCTGACCAGTGAGAGACTCCGATTTGCGCAAGTGAATGCGGAGTCGGTGGTGTTGCGAGTACCAAAGGATAGACAAATAGCGGTCGGACCTCCTGGGCAAGCCATGGACCAGAGCTACAGAGACCACTCCATCATCGACAAGTACATGGCATGGGTCAGCGCTCAAATGACCGTTGCCAATGCCAAGCGGGTGAAAAGTGGTTCCACCCGAAAACGGGTGGCTATGAAAGCAATCTCTAAGGCCCCAAACAAGCTTCGGGAACCGTCTGCCGAGGCGAACAGAGACCATTCCACCGTATATGCCCGATTAGCCTCCAGCTTTCAGACCACCGGCTCAGGCTACATCGCCCCTATTTATTTGGATACTGCTGTCACACCCTTCCATAAATTATGCTCCGACATCCCTGGCGATTTACCCAACGGCAGACTTTCGTACGCGAGCCATCCTCGTCTCAGTATCACGAAGATGGTCCCGAAGTACTGCGAGCTACGCGACACGTTTGAAATCTTCGGCGAGGTGCCGAGATTGACCACGGTGCGAATGACAGACGGGACCCAGATCCATGAGTACTTTGAGAACGTGACATACCCCGAGCAAGCCCGTTTGACGGGGTTGTTAGAAAAGTACCGACCAGCACTTCAATCCAAGACAGGGTCGTCGACCGATTTGCTCAGCTCTACCGCATTGGAAATGGCACGGACAATAGCTAGATTGCAAGGGTTGTTTACACGAGGGCAGGCGAGAGAAGTCAACCTCTACGGATTCATCGATTCTCAAACCTGCAGGTTTGTAGAGCCGTCCCAGCACCAAGACTCCGACTCCGTGTTCATTGGCGGGATCATTGACCAATTGACACTAGAAACGAAGCGGGAGGTGAGTGTTTACGACGAAACCCCATCGTTGTACTCGGGATGCGAGGAATGGAGGTACAACCTTCTGGAGTTTTTCAACCGTGCGCCCGCAATCATCGAAGAGTGTAAAGACGAATACGAGCTTTGCGTCACTGATATAAAGACCAGACGGAACAAGTTTATCCCTATCGATCCCGTGCAAGTGCAGTCGGCGGAGTACCAGGTATACTACTACAGAAAGATGTTGGGCTTACTAGGAGCACAAGGACAACACACGTATGGCATATTGCTCAGTGCCGCTCAGAGAAAGAACCTAGACATTGATGAGCCGGTGGATGACTGGACCATGCTCGAGCTCTCTGTGAGACACCCCGAGCTTTTCCACGACCGTCAATTACTCGAGAAAGGTGCGCCAATCGGGTTTACTCCGTATGACCAGCACCAGAAGAGGTCCCAGTCGTTGTCTGTGGGTATAGATTGGTCATCACTGGAGATGGAGAAATTTTCCACGGAGTTTGCAAAGCTCTCGAACAGCGCGGCGTATAGCGTGGATATTTTGCAGCCATGGCGCTATCGCTTCACGCTCCGCCACTTGGCTGCCCGGTTAGCCCAAATGTACGGCTTGCTCCCACCCTTTCTCCCCCCCGAGAGCAAGTGCAATGTGGAATATTACGTAGGAAAGAGCTTGTTTAAAGCTAAACACTATCAATACGACGAAGGGGCCTTGGGGGTGCAAATGCATGACGCTGTTGATTTTTGGTACGGCCGCAGACAGCCACGGGGAGTGGAATTGGCCCGTGTGGGTGTGTGTAAGTCGTGTGAGTTTAAGAATGTTTGCGAGAGTAATCGGGTGCTAGAGGAGAAGAAGGCACAAACCGCAGACGTCAGTGTGTGAGGTATTATTGGGATGTAAATGGATAATTGCTTATTATTTACTGCGGTCGCACGCCTATTTTATTTTTAGTGCGTACTTTGATCAATGAGGCAATAATGTGGGAAGAGTGCTCGAGATAAGTTTCGACATACAGGTTTGTGGGGGCTTCCACGATTCAGAGTCAGGGGAGTTGGTTTGAATTACACGGGGGATCTAGTTGTTTCTAGGACACTATTTCATTATGTAGCACAACCTGTCCCTACTCTCTCTGTTATTTGTAACTAACGGATGAACTCAAGCAACCATTAATAAACAATATGCCTCTTGTGGTTTACGAACCGTTGATATTTTACACTTTCCCATATTATTCCTGGTATTATTCTTTGCACTCTTTCCTGCATTATTTCTTATATCATCTCCCTTTACAAACTCTTGCTGTGTTGACCTGTATGTGTGCCGCACTGTTCAGATTGTTGTGACCCGCGGGCCAGCCGTGTAGGCTTTTTTTCCGCGGCCCACCGTAGATTACCGAAGCCACCGGTGCTCCGAAGACCTGTACCTACTGATAACGTACCTTCCCCGCGTGTATTTGCGACGCTGAAATCTGGAGAAGCTAGGACTACATCCTATACTCCTTTACCCCTCTACCTTTAACACTCAGATATTACCACTTCCCCTGCTGCTAATAGATAATCAACCTTACAAACCAATATAGCCTCCCTATGTCACCCGCTCGGAGCACCACCCACTCGGTGTCCTCCATCTCTACCGCCCTTCCAGAGATCCCCTTCAAGAGCACCCTCCATTTCTATCTCAATGGGAAACCAAAGATTGTGAAGAAACCAGATCCCGAGGCGATTCTTATCGATTACATCAGAAACTCTGCTCATTTAGCTGGCACCAAGCTTGGCTGCGCGGAAGGTGGCTGTGGCGCGTGCACCGTCACCGTTGCTGAGTTCGACCACGACCTCAAACGCGTTACCTACAAAGCATTAAATTCGTGCATCGTCCCGCTTATCTCTGTCGAGGGAAAACACTTGATCACGGTTGAGGGAATCGGCCAACTGGAGAACGACTCGCTTCACCCGACGCAGGAGCGCATCGCCAAGTTCCACGGCTCGCAGTGTGGTTTCTGCACCCCGGGCATTGTCATGTCGTTGTATTCACTTTTAAGAAACAACTCCACCCCTTCTAAGGAGCAGATTTCCGAGGCATTTGACGGAAACTTGTGCAGATGCACCGGATACATGCCCATCATCGATGCCGCCTACACCTTTGCCATTGAGAATCAACCAGAGTGTGGTAGTCAACCAGGCTGCGCTAAAGTTAACTGCTGCAGGAACGGAAAGTCCGCGGCTGAGGTTGTGAAACAGGTTGCGGACTTCAAACTGGAGGCAGTATGCGCCAAGGGAGTCGACTGTTGCCGCAACAAACCTGAAAGCAATGGGACCGCCCACTCGAATGAGACAGATATGAATGCCTTGTTCACCCCTAACGGGCTTCCGTTAAAGCCCTACGCACCCCAGCTAGACCTCCCCTTCCCGAAGGTGTTGCAGAGCCGTGAAGCTACACCGGTTTTGTATGGAAACGGGCATAAGATGTGGATAAAACCCACCACCAAGCAGCAGCTCCTCGAGATCCTCTATGTATACCCCCACGCTAAGCTTGTGGGGGGTGCGTCCGAGGTCCAAGTGGAGGTAAAGTTGAAGAATGCTGACTACAAGCTCAACGTTTACTGCAACGACATTGCCGAGTTGAAGAGCTGGAAGTTTACCAACGGTGGCTTGGAGATTGGTGCCAACATCTCGCTTTCAGACTTGGAGATGATCTGCGAGAATTTAGCCCACACTATGGGTCACGCCGGTCAGATCTATGGAGCCTTAGCCCAGCAGTTCAAGTTCTTTGCCGGTCGCCAGATCCGTAATGCTGCCACACCAGCCGGTGCCATCGTCACGGCCTCTCCGATTTCCGACTTGAACCCTATCTTGGTGGCAGGTGGATGCCACCTCATCGTGGAAAGCTTTGCCGGCAACGTCAAGACCTTTGCCTTGCGAGACTTCTTTGTGGGTTACCGTAAGACCTTGCTCGAGCCCGGCTACATAATCACCAAGATTTTTATTCCCCAGACAGCCCCAGGTGCGTTTATCCACGCCTACAAGCAGTCAAAGAGGAAGGACGACGACATTGCCATCGTTACTGCTTGTTTGCAGGTGGAGCTTGATGACGCTCGGATTGTCAAGGACGCTTGTTTGGTCTACGGCGGAATGGCAGCCTTGACCGTAGAGTCTCCTAAGGCCCAGGCGTTCTTGCGGGATCGGAAGTTTGATGAAAAGGCAACGTTGGAAGGAACGTTCCACCATTTAGAGTTGGACTTTCCGTTGGGCTTTGGTGTTCCTGGCGGGATGGCTTCCTACCGCAAGACGCTCACGTTATCGTTCTTTTACAAGTTTTTCAACTACGTGTTGCAGAGTCTTGAGATGCCGTTCGAAGCTGACTCGTTGGCAGAGGTCACCAGAGGCAAGCCCGAAGGAAAGCGTGATATCGTCAACCCCTTTGAGACCGAGATTGTGGGGAAGTCTAACCCGCACCTTGCGGCCTTGCGGCAGGTGACAGGTGAGGCCGTGTACGCCTCTGATATTTCTCCACAGTTCAATGAGTTATGTGCAATTCCGGTGCTTCTGACCAAAGCCCATGCGAAAATCTTATCTGTAGACTGGCTGGCGGCGTTGGAGGTGGACACAGTTGAAGGGTATTTGGACATCAATGACTTGCCCTCCAAGCTGGCCAACCTCTGGGGCGTGAACCCAGCGGGAATGGAAGAGTTCTTTGCGGATACCCACGTCTACTACTACGGCCAGACGATCGGGGTGGTCTTGGCCACTGATCCCGAAAGGGCACGTGAGGCTGCTCGCTTGGTGAAGGTGGAATACGAGGACTTGACCGCCGTCATCAGCATCGAAGATGCGATTGACCAGTCGTCTTATTTTGCTGACAACAGAGTAACCGAGAAGGGCGACTGGGAGGCGGCGTTTGCCGGCTCCAAACACGTCTTTGAGAACACTTCCCGGATTGGAGCGCAGGAGCACTTCTATTTCGAGACCCAAGGGTGTTTGGTAATTCCGGAGGAAGACGGCGAGTTGAAAGTTTACGCTTCCACGCAGAATCCGACGGAGACCCAGGAATACGCCGCGCACATCACCGGGGTTCCCTCCTCCAAGGTGGTTGTAAGAGTCAAGAGGCTTGGTGGAGGGTTTGGGGGCAAGGAAACGCGCTCCGTGTGCTGGTCCTCGCTTGCGGCGTTGGGCGCCAAGAAGTTTAAGAGGCCAGTACGGATGTTCTTATCGCGATCCGATGACATGCTCGTGGCAGGCCAGCGCCACCCCTTCTTGATGAAGTGGAAGATCGGCTTGGACGAGTCTCTTAGGTTCACGGGGCTTGATGCCACATTGTATGCCAATGCTGGCTGGTCGATGGACTTGACGCGAGGCGTGGTGGATAGAGCGGTGTTCCACGCAGCCAACGCCTACCATATTCCAAATGCCCGCCTTGAAGGGATTCCCTGCAAGACCAATACCGCCTCTAACACCGCTTTCAGAGGGTTTGGCGGGCCACAGGGGATGTTCATGGCGGAAACTATCGTGGTGGATGTCGCGGAACGCCTCGGGGTGGATCCGGACTTGATCAGAGAGCGCAACTACTACGATTTAGCGGCAGGCCAAACCACCACGTACAAGCAGCTTGTGTCGGATGACTACTCGGTGCCCGATATTGTGGCGCAGAATAAGGAGGAGGCCAATTTTGATGGCTTGCGGAACGAAATTTCTGAGTTTAACCGGAACCACAAGTGGGTCAAGCGAGGCCTTGCGCACGTACCCACGATGTTTGGTATTGCCTTTGGTGTCACGTTCCTCAATCAGGGCGGCGCGTTGATCCACATTCACCAGGACGGCTCTGTCTTGGTCTCCCACGGCGGTACCGAGATGGGCCAGGGGCTCCACACCAAGATGGCGATGATCGCGGCTGAAGAGTTAAACGTGCCGTTGCTGGGGGTGTTTATCTCCGAGACTTCTACCCAATCTGTGGCGAACACGTCCGCCACCGCCGCTTCTGCTTCCTCCGACTTGAACGGGATGGCTGTCAAAGATGCCTGCGATCAATTGAATGAAAGATTAAGACCTATTAGGGAGAAGTTGGGTCCAGGCGCCTCCATGGCCAACATTGCAAAAACGGCATACCTCGAGAGGGTGAATTTGAGTGCCAACGGGTTCTACAAGACTCCGGATATTGGATATGAATGGGGTGTGCCCAACCCGAAGCCGGCCTTCTCCTACTACACTCAGGGATCAGCCATCTGTACCGTCGAGGTGGACACACTAACAGGCGATTGGACGTGCCTTGAGGCACACGTCAAGATGGATATCGGCAGACCCATCAATCAGGCTATTGACTACGGCCAGATTGAAGGCGCGTTTGTACAGGGAATGGGTCTATTCACCTTGGAGCAGAGCTTGTGGCTCAGACACAACGGTGCGTTGTTCACGCGTGGCCCTGGGGCTTACAAGATCCCTGGTTTCAGAGACGTGCCCCAGGTCTTTAACATTAGCATGTTAAAGAACCGCGACTTCAAGCACTTAAAGACAATCAGACGGTCCAAGGGTATCGGTGAACCACCGTTATTCTTGGGGTGTTGCGTTCTGTTTGCAATCAGAAACGCTCTTGATGCAGCACGCAGAGAGCATGGGATTGCCGGTGGTTCCAGGGGTCTTCCCCTTATCTCTCCGTTGACCACCGATAGGATTAGAGGGTTTGTGGGAGATACCATCAGTGGATATGGAGAAGTGGTGCCGAAAGACGGTGAGAGAGATTTTTTTGTTGAGGCGTAGCAGCGATGGTATGCTTACTTTACTATAGGTTTTGTTTAAATAGGCAGGACAATATGTGACTTTTTCTAGCTATTTCGCTTACACCAATAAAAAAAAAAAGGTTCTCAGCACCGCCAACGGATCTCTGAGAAAGAAGGGATATTTAGTGATCGAAGCTATGGCCGTCTCAACCGGTTTTATATAACTTTGGCATGTTTAAGGGCCAATAGCCCGACCGGTTTAGGACATGAGCCGCGACTGAAGCCCTTACATGCTTTATTACATAGGGCCTGTACTATAGGTTACCCGGCAGAAGTTTTCCCTCGGCAAAACTTTCACAGGGAAACGCTATAAAAGTGCGCCAATGTCTTCCCGTGGTTATCCTTATGCTGCTGGAGTCTTTGTCAAACGGCAACATAATATCTACAACATGATGGGATCGGGGCTTCCCTGAAGTGATCAACATGATTTATTTAGATGCCAAGAGCAAATCAGACTTCCTTTTCGCTAACCACGATCATTATTGCTTCTTAGATCGTTGTTTGATAGTAGTGGGATGTACAGTTTTTTTTCTCTCTATAGTTTATATACGTATATAGGCCAAGATCAAAAGAATAACACATTGCGCCTAGTGCGATTGACAACAATCATAATGTAGCTAGCGTGACGTAGTTGGTGATAAAATTGGTGCAGGCTGTCTTCCGATAGATCAACAATTCACAAAGCGGGTCCAGCACGCCAGCTTTGTCCCACATGGCGAATTTTCTGTGGCTTTTATACCTCAATTGACTGGATACTTTTTGGGAGTTGTGGAAGCCATACCATGCCCCCTCTGTTGTATAAAGAGCGCGGGTTGCCGTAGGGGGAGGCTTGTTAACCAAACTGAGTACCTCCACCCACCTTGACGATGACCACTGCCAGAAACGAAAGGAAGCCCCTTATCATCAATGCCTTTGCCATGGCCACCAGTGGCCACCAATCTCCAGGACTATGGAAACACCCGGAAGACAAGTCTCCTGAGTACAACACCATAGAGTACTGGACCAACTTGGCGGAGTTGCTAGAGCGTGGCAAGTTTCACTCGGTCTTTTTTGCCGATGTCTTGGGCGGGTACGACGTGTACAACGGACCGCAGAACATTACAGCCGCTGCCACATCAGGAGCGCAGTGGCCTGTGAATGAGCCCAGCGCGGTGGTGGCAGCCATGGCCGCGGTTACCACCAACTTGTCGTTTGGAATTACGTTCAGCACCATCAGCGAAGCGCCTTACCACTTTGCTAGAAGATTGGCCACCTTGGATCACCTAACTGAAGGCAGGGTGGGTTGGAACGTTGTCTCGTCCTACTTGGAAAGCGGCTCCCGAAACTTATTGAACGGCGCTGCGTTGCCTCCGCACGAGGAAAGGTACCTCCACGCGGAGGAGTATCTCCAGGTGGTTTACCAGTTGGTTTTGGCTTCCTGGCGGGATGACGCTGTGGTCAAAGATAGAAAGACGGGTGTCTATTCCGAGCCTAGCAGAATCAGAGAAATCAACTTCGAAGGAGAGTACTTTAAGGTTCCCGGTCCCAACATCACCGAGCCTACCCCCCAGCGACTTCCGGTAATCCTACAGGCCGGTACCTCCAAGGCAGGCATCAACTTTGCTGCCAAGAACGCCGAAGCGGTGTTTCTTGCGGCCTTCACTCCCGAAAGTTTGCGAGAGAAGATCAAGGAGATCCGCAGAGTGGCAGCTGAGAAGTACGGAAGAGAAGACGATGCTGTGAAAGCTATCCAGTTGATTACCACCGTCATTGCTGAAACACACGAAGAAGCTGAGGCAAAGTACGAGGAGTATAAATCGTACGGCGACTTAGAAGGTGCACAAGCATTACTCAGCGGGTGGTCTGGGATCGACTTTGGAAAGTACGGGTACGACGAGGAGCTCGGGGATGTGGAAAGCAATGCGGTAAAGTCCTTCGTGGAGGCCTTGACCCAGAAAGCCACCGGTGAGCCAGAGGGACTCAGAAAGACTCGGGAATATCTTGCAAACAAAGTCACCATCGGTGGGGTAGGTCCGGTGATTTTTGGAACTCCAGTTGAGGTTGCCGATGAGCTTGAGCGTTGGGTAGACATTTCGGGTGTGGATGGATTCAACTTTGCTTACGCTGTGTCTCCGGGGAGTTTCGAGACGATTGTGGACTTGCTCCTCCCAGAATTGAGACTCCGAGGCTTGGCCTGGGAGGATTACCCAGCAAGTAGCACTTTCAGGGAAAGCATCTTTGGCAATGGGGGAATAGAGCCTGGATTTGTGAGACCGTCCCACCCAGCCTACGGTTTACGATGGAGAGCTGGTGTCACTAGAAAAGAGTTTGAGCAGAGCTTGGAAGAGGTTAGGTTAAAGTGGGAGGAGGCTTCAAATAGACTGATATAGAAACAGGTTGTGCCTAATGCCAATATGAGGCTTAGTACGCAAGTGAATAAGCAATGGTCATTATGACTACCTGATGTAGATGGGGCAATCGTAGCTGGCCATAGATATCTTGCTACGCCAGCTTACGATTCGCCGTTTAACCAAAATAACCTTCAACAATTCTCTTTAGCCTCGAACTCTTGGATGCCTTAAGCGTTAAATTAGTTTATTTATTATTAAATCGCCATGCACAGTTCGAAGCGGAAAATGTCTCCTAGGACTCATTGCAGGAGCCACGGCGCATTGTAGATACCGAATTAGGAAACTTATCTCCAGGATTCTCATACATACAGAATGGTTTATAAGGCAACCATCTGCAAAACCCAACCTGAAGGTTCATCTCCACCCAGTATACAATGGTAAGTAAACCAGGAAATTCCAATATGACAATATACTAACCCGTCAGGCGGAATTCAGCTACGACGACGTGACACCGCTACCAATCTCGGAAGAGAACCCACAGCTATGCCAGATCTTGTACAAAGAGGAGTACAAAACCACAATGGGGCTATTGCGGGCTTTGTTGGCTAAAAAGGAGTACTCAGAGCGAGCTTTGGCTCTCACTGAGCGGGTGATCGAGTTGATTGCGGCGCACTACACTGTGTGGCAGTACAGATACCACATTGTGCTCAACATCAACCGGTCCATCTTGGAGGAGTTGGACTGGTGCGAGGAAATTGCGTTGGAAAACCTCAAGAACTATCAAATCTGGAACTACCGCCAGTTACTCATTGAGCACTTGTTGAGCCAGGGCTGCGAGGAGGACCGGAAGCGGTTCAGCTACAGACGGGAGTATCCGTTGATGCAGGCTATGTTTGACGAAGACGAGAAGAACTACCATGTTTGGTCTTATCGCAAGTGGTTTGTGAAGAAGTTTGGTTTATTGGAGTCTCCTGAGGAGTTGGCTTTTGTCGATGGATTGATCGCCGCTGACATCAGAAACAACTCTGCCTGGAACCATCGCTTCTTTATCAGTTTCGGGAGCTTCCAGTCGGGTGCAGCTGATCCGCTGATTACCGAGAGGGAGATTAGCTATGCCAGAATGAAGATTGCGTTGTCTCCACAAAACCCATCTTCGTGGAACTACTTGCTCGGCATCTATGATTTCATAAAAAAAGATATCGATGATCTCTTTGAGTTTGCCAGTGAGTATGCTAGCTACAGGGTGGAAGACGCCTCGGTCGAGCCTATGATTGAGAGTGTGCTCGCTTTGGAGGTGCTTGCCAGGATTCATGAGAGAAAAAACCCGCAAGAGGCTGCCAGAATATACGATCTTTTGGGCACCAAATACGACAAGATCAGAGTTAGATATTGGGCATTTGAGAAGCAAAAACTACATGTATAGATGTGATGCATCCTACGTCTTCATGTATTGGTATAGTAAAACTGCTGCAAATATGTTCCTTAACTTGAGGCATTCCTACTGTTCATTTACGTGATATAGACCATGACCATTTACATTTGTCTATATTTCTCCGTGCCGCGAGTATATCGCTGGTGTATCGAATGGGATTGGTAAACTCCTAAAAAAATATTGGTCCATTAGCTTCAGCCATTATATATCAATAATTCGAGTTTCTTACCCCTCATTTCGTACGTTTTGGTAACCTTACCAGAGTAATTCTCAACATAGGCTTGCGCCATTCCCCCTGCATAATTTCTGGCTTGCGTCGTTTTTATTCTGCAAATCAAAGTAAACACCTTCCCATCGTATCACTTTCCTAGCACCTTTCTCTTTAACGTTTCTTTTCTCTATCCCTGCAAATATATTCCAACACCCAATATCATGTACTTACCGAATATACTTCCAAGAGATGTGCATCATCTCTGGCTCGATGCCACAGACACCCAGACGGACTCACTTCACAGACACCTCAACCTACAGTCACAAGTATCGCCCCACCAGCGGAGCCTCCAGCAACAACTCCAGGAACAGGAAGAGCAGTTAAACGTTGTAGCACCACCTCTATCGTCTTACTCCTCGGCCTACCCGGGAGCTATGCCTGACGAAGCCAGAAACCCTTCCAACTTACAGACCCTCGCGCCCGACCTCCAGACGCGGGTTAACTACCTCAATTCGATTCGAACGTTGGGATTCTCTTACTTGAAGCCATTGGGGGTGAACAAAACCATGGCCCATATGATGGAGGAGCAGCACATGCTGACTTCTGCGTTTGGCACTTACACCGGAGACTTTACCGAACCGGTAGTTGGAACCACAGAGAACGGGTTTGACCAACGGAATCAGCAGAACCCCAACACCGCCGATCGAACGTTCAACCTCACCAATATCTCTGGAAATGGAACCAGTGGGATCAACGCTGAGGGCACCAACTACGACACCACCAATGCCGAAACGGCGCCCAACGAAGCCGATTTGGACGCAGAGATTCCCGATGGAGACTCCTACATGGCCGAAGACTATGACTACGAGGAAGATGATGAGAACGGCGAGGATTTGGTGGATAACCACGACTTTATAGACAACGACATGGAGTTTATGGCAGTGGAGGAAGAGTACCAGGAGGACCACAGCGATTTTTTTCAGTTGAGCAACATCAGTGTGACTAGCGGCAGGCAGGAAAGGCGTCCGTCGGAGTAGTGCTTTGCGCTGTGGCCCGGGGAATCTAAGGCGGAGTTGTATGTGAAGACAATCGGGGCCTAAGATGTCAGTGTTTATTAAACTGCGGTGCGTGTAAAACAATTATCCGATAGAGTAAATGAAGACAATAAACAAACTGAATCTTACAATAATTACGTGAGTTGGTGACGGATGAGTAAAGGGAAATGGACCTGACGCAAGGTTACAAGGGTCACCGGTCTTCCACTAAAAGCACTCCGTAGAAGGTCTATTTTTACCCTTATGCAAACCCTATTGCCCACGCACGGCATACCGATTGTACGTCAGGTTTATCTTGATACTACAAATCTGAATCCGGTACAAATAAAATACAACAGTAAAAAAATCGGATGCCAACTTACGCCTCCTTCTCCTCGTCCTCGTCCTCGGTGTCGGCACCGATTTTCAAGTCGGTCAACTTTCTGTCCTCGAACATTTTCTCTCTGATTCTGGAGGACAACAAGGTTTGACCCTTGAAGCCGTTGCTGGCCTCCATCTCGCTCTCGCTCTCGGACGTGTTGGACGAGGCGTAGGCTCTGAAGTTCATCATGGACGACTTGTTGTAGTTGGAGAACATCGGAATGTCGGACAAGTCGTTGGAGGAGTTGATGCGGGAAACACCATCGGAGTCGGAGAAAGAGTCGCCGCCGTCCGATGGCACAACCTGCCTCTTGGCCTCGGCACGCTTCTTGGCTCTTCTCTGGCGCAATTCCTGGGTCTTGGCCTCCTCCTCCGCGTCGCTGTCCAAACCCATATCCACGCCTCTCTTCACCTTGCGCTTCTGCTCCAACAAGTTAAAGTCAGGGAACAACTCGGGTCCGAGCTCGTTAACCACCTCGGTGATCTGCTCGGACAACTCCTGTCTGGTCTGCTTCAATTCCGACACGGAGGACGTGGTGGTGAGCGAGAAGTACAACGGCCGCAAGGATTTGAGGATATCCATACCCTGGTCGCCGACTATGAGCGCGGCGTACGTGATGGACGCGCCCGAAATGTAGAGCGTGCAAAAGACAAGCGACAAGCGCCAGCTGGCAAAGATTTCGCGATAGTAACAGTAGTAGGTCCCAATGGAGGCATAGAAGATGTACAAAAGCGGCGAAAGACCCATTGCAATCAAAATCTTCCACGTGGCGAGGACATCGTTGGCTCTGACCTTGACCGTCGACGCGGCGAGCGCCTCCGCTGCCTTCTTTTTGGATACACGCTTGGTGACGATGAAGACGGGGGCAAAGAGGATGGCGCCTGGAAGCGCCAAGATAAAGAGCACAATCACTTGGAATAACCTCGCTAAGAACACCGGCAACATGCGCAACTGCATAAGATGGTTGTCAGTGATCTCCTCCACCTGGTGGTCGGAAAGATGCAAAAACTTCAACTGCTGGTTGTAGTGCAAGATGCCATCCTTCAAGTGCTGGATCTTGGGGTTCTCCTTGAAATGGTCGTAGCCAATCACCAAGCGACGGTTGAACTCTACTACCAACGGCAATGGGATCTTGTTGCCAAAATTGCCCGCGTACAAGCGGCGCGCACCCTGTACCACCATAAGCGTCTCGTAGTCCGTGCACGTAACGGTGACCGCCTTCAAGCCGGCAGTGATCGTGTCGAGTAACTCGCGCACAGCCTCCCTGTTGGATTCCGGGTTCGCGTATCTCTGCACCAACTCGCGGTTGATCTCGATCGGGCGGCCGAATTCAACCACCGCTCTGGACCGAAACTTGTGCGGATGGAAGTAGTTCATCCCGCATGGGACAATCTTTACGTTGCACTTCGGGTCGTGGTCCATGGCCCCGAGCGCCATGATAGCGACCCCAGCCTTTAACGGCAACAAATCCGTTCTGTCGTGCGACCCGCCCTCCGGGAAAATCCCGATGCACTGTTCCTGCGACAAGTGGCTGAATACCTTCTCGTACACCTCCTTCTGGTTGACCTTGTCGGCAACCTTGAAGTTGGTACCCTTCGCGAGGTATCCCACAGTCTTGTCGTTACGCTTGAATTCCTTGCGGACGAGCAATTCCGTATCGGAGAGAATCTCCAGGATCTCCGTGGTCCCGAGCGACTCAGGGAGCGCGATCAAGCCCTTCACCGTGCACTCCTTGGTGAATTTGGTGCCCACGCCGCGCACAAGCAACGGGTCTGCGTCAAAGTCAAGCTTGATCTTGCCGGTAGCTTTGCGCAAGTTGTCTTGCGCACGCTTCACCAGAATTGCCAACTGGCATCGCGAAAACAAGCCAATGTCCCACCGCCTGTAGGACTTGTCGGCCACCAAGAAGGAGATTCGACGGCTCGCCTCCTTTTGCACCTGGCCCATGAGAATACCGGGATCCACAAACTGGTTCGCATGCGGTGCCGCGACAAAGATGACGGCGCCCGTGCGTGGCACGCGGAACGCCCCGCGGGTGCGAATCTCTCTGAAGAAGCAGTCGAAGATGCGGTCAAATATCCAAAGCACAATGTCGTAGACAAACTTACGGAAGGTCGAAACCCCCTGAGATTTTGGTTCCGCCATTGAATAAAGATTCTTTGTTTTTATTTTGAAAGGTGCGAGGGAAGAAGAGGTGCTGAAATGTGGTGCCATTTTGCTCCCCCCTCCCGGTTGCCGCAAGGGCTCAAGACAAACCTGCACGTAGCCACCTGGGGGGCTTGTTAAAAATATTTTGGATGCAGGAGAGTCATTCCCCAGACCAAAGACTTGGCGACGGAGATCAGTACTGTGATATCGGTTTATCGGTAAAAAGGTATTGTGCTTAAGGGGTTTAGACGTATCAAGAGCGGAGACTTGGAGGCGAGTGAGGTTCTGCGGATAGGAGTTGGGCTAGAAACTCTGCGGAGATACGGGATATACGAAGCCAACAATTTCGTGCGTCTCCACATTATTTAGCCAGCTAGGATTAGGGATAGAAACTCAAATACAGTTTCTGGAGAGGTTGCACGCTTCCATTAAGAAATTGCCATTCATTTACCGAGAATGTAGAAGCATAAAAATGAAAGCTAACCCGTCACATTACCAGTATCGAAAATGCTTTGGATAACAAAAATCGACCTCCCCATCAGGGGCTCGAACCCTGGACGTTTCGGTTAAAAGCCGAACGCTCTACCAACTGAGCTAATGGGGATTGGCCGTTGGTGCCCTACCCGTGGGGCTCGCCCGGAGGAGAAGTCATCTAGGAGAGCTGTGGAAGGGATTCGATAAGGGTTCTAAGAAATCTCTTGTAGGAGTTGAGCTGGCATTTTTTTTAGCAGCCTGCTTGATTATACCCGCGGTGGGTTACAAAATTCACGACAGAAAAGAAAAGGAGAAGGCTAAAAAGGCCTGATTGGAGTGAACGGGAGTTTTCCAATAGCTCCCTAATGGTCTGGTTCCATGTAATGGCTCCAGGTAAATTCACTAGGGAATAGCACAGCTTTTTACATTCTCTTCCATGTTGGCTTTTCTTATTATACTGCTATTTACATTTATCTTGAGTGATTGCCAAACATCTCCGACGGATGCTTGAAGACGTTGGTGGCAGTCTCGCCGCCCAAAACACAGTCCAACGGCAACTGCTTGGAGTACAACTCGCCCGACTTCAAGTGGTCGTGGACAAGCCCGGCCAAGGCCTCAATGAACACGGGGTTACCGTTCAACGACTCCGCACGCTTGATCTTCTCGGGAAACTTGGCGTCCTCCATCAATTCGATATCAATCTCGTGTAACGTCTCGATGTGATCGCTGGTGAAGGCAATTGGCACAAGAATGATACCCTCTACTTGGCTCTCCAAGCGCTCGACGATCTTGGCGGTCTGGCCACCTAACCATGGCCTCGGGCCGACCTGTGACTGCCACACCAAACGGTACGGGTTGGAGAAGTTTAACTCCTCCATCACGGCGTAGACGGTGGCGGCAACCTCCGCGGGATACGAGTCACCCCTGTTGATGATTTCCATTGGCAAGGAGTGCGCGGAGAACAAGATGTTGATATCATTCCGCTTATCAGCAGGAAATTCTGCCAACTTGTCGCGGATGTTCTGCGCAAAGGCCTTGGCCAACCCGGCGTTCTTTGGCCAGCGGTCAATCACGGACCAGTTGATCGTGCGGTTTGGATCGATGATCTGTGTTTGGCGCCACAACTCGTTGATGGATGAGCCGGTCGTGGAGTAACTGAACTGCGGATACTGCGAAAATGCCACCGCGCGCGTGACCCCATCGCGCATCATCTGCTCCAAGGTATTTTCCGTGATTGGCTGCGCGTAGCGAAACGCGACGTATGGCTTGTGTGGCGCGGTCTCCGGGTTGGTTTTGTCCAAGATTTCACATACTTTCAGCGACTGGTACTCGGACCAGTAGCGGATCGGCGACCCGCCGCCAATCTCTTCGTAGTGCTTGGCGACCTTGGGCGTACGCCTTTTGGCAATGAACCGTGCGGCCCATTTCTGGAATGGTCCAAGTGGGATCAAGTCACTGTCGGAAAAGAGACGGAGAAGGAAGTCATAGGTCTCGGAGGCCTTGGACGGCCCGCCCATGTTCATGAACACGACCCCCTTGGATTTGTTAGTGGAGTTCGGAGGGCTATCAGTAGGTACTTACAGTAGGGGCTTTGGCTTTATCAGTGAATAGGCCGTGAGTGGAGGCAAAGCCACGGGCGAAACTGTGTGATTTATGTGAAAAAACCCGTCTAGAAAGCATTAAAGTGGTGGGAAGTGGTGCGGAGGTCGAGGAAGGCGCAGAGAATTGTTTCCTTATATACTTGGAGGATGTATACAGGATACTTGTCAAGCTTCGGTCTGAGCCTTTCAAGACTCAGCTATGACATGGGATACAGTGTTGTCGTGGGCAGTCAAAGATTAGAAGGCAGGATAAACCGTTACCGAAAACAAGAGATATTGCCTGAAATTATCTCATTAGAGTTAGTCTGCACTATGTATATTTTTGGACTTTCTATAAACGTATCGCGGCTAGTGTAGGTAGCCAGCTCTTCCTGCAGCAAACGCTGGGCGCGAAACTAAGCTGCCAGCGGTTTGGAGCCAACGCCGCGATTTGCCAAGACGATCTATCAATTAATAGCACTTGTGATGTAACCACACGCCACCAGTATTTCTAAGAATCACATTCAATCACATTCAATCATATTCAATCATATTCAATCATATTCAATCATATTTAATAGTCCGTCATCCTTGATACACGTATGAACTCATCTCACTTTGACGCTGAGCACGAAGACCCATGGGGTGCCAACACCTGGGCCTCATCATCCATCTTGGGCGAATCAGCGCCAACAATTTCACCAAAATATCCCGAAGCGGACTCTGTGAAGAAAACATTGTTACCTTCACTCTCTAATGAACATGACCCGTTGTCCGATCCCCAGTCTCTGTCGCCTTTGCTTGGCTCGCCACAGCCAGTGGGTAACATCTGGGGCGAGGATAACAACCCCACCGCCTTAACAGGAACCGCTGCTCCGGGATTTGCCAGTCCCTTGGACGGAGCGTCATTGATCCAACCGTTGAATCACCCAACTGGCACGGTAGCACCTGACGGCCACGAGAACAAAATGTCAGAGAAAGAGGTTGCACAGTACAAGAGCTCCCTCCGCAACCAATTTCACCCACTCACGTCAGACCAGATCTCTATCAAAGAGATTCCTGAGAAGGAGGGCTTGTTGTTCAAGCATATCAACTACCTCTTGACCCACCACATCATCATTGACGGTGACGCCAGCGTCAAAAAGATCACCAGACGCTACTCCGACTTTGTCTGGTAAGTATATTTCTACAAACCGTTCGGACACCCACTAACTCCCCCCAGGCTACTTGAGATTTTGGTTAAAAAATACCCGTTCAGGGCCATTCCGGACTTGCCTCCGAAGAAGTTTTCGGGTACGTTGAGTTCTGTTTCTGCTTTTTGGACCACTTTACTAATATTACAGTAGGATCGCCACAAGATACGCAATTTCTCCAGCGCCGCCGCCGCGGGCTATCGCGGTTCATCAACCAGTTGATCAAGCATCCGGTTTTGAGCAAGGAACCGCTCGTGGTGGTGTTCTTGACCGTCCCCACCGACCTCACAAGCTGGAGAAAACAGGCCAACGTGGACTTATCCATAGAGTTCCAGGGAAAGAAGATTTCCAAGAGTTTTATCGTCAACTGGGAGAAGGAGAACATCACCAGATGGTCTCAGACCGAGCAGTCATTAAGACCATTGTACGAGCAATGGTCCAAAATCTGTATCCTCCTTGATAGATACGAAAAGCGCCGCAGACTGGTGGCGGGCGATAAGACCAAATTTGCCTCGCTATTACAGGCGTTTGCAGCTACAAACATCAGCTTGTACGACTCCGAGGCTGCCGACACCGACATTGGCGTCATCAACGCCAATCTCGAGCACATCTCTAAAACGTTCACGAAGGAGGCGGATGTTTTGACTAAAGAGGCCGATAACATCAGTTTAACTCATTTGGAGTTCTTCAAGACATACCAGGACTACCTTGCGTCCTTAATTGCCTTGTTTGAGCGGTATCACACGTTTGGAGGAAACACCATTCCCCAGGTCTCCAGGCACTTGGAGGCAGCCGAGCAGAAGTTGCAGTCACTCAACTCCAAACCAGATGTGAAGGGGTCTGAGGTGGAGCGCGTGAAATCATTGATTCTCAACGACAAGCAGGAAATCTTTAGTCAGGTGAACCGCGACTGGTTGATCAAACAGTGCTTGGTTCACGAGTACTATACCTTCCAAGAAACCCAGTATATTGTCACCAAGGCCTTCCAGGACTGGTTGGCTGACCGCTTGAAGTACAACGACATGCATTCCGAAATCTTGACTGAAGTCCTCAAGGATATTCATAATATGCCGTTGTACAGAAGTTTAGGATAAAGTTAATGACACGAATGATTGTGACGTAGAAGGTTGTGGTTATAGGGAAGGAATTTGTACAGATTTAGAGTGAAAGTGCGTGTAACCAGTCGCCGTTCATTATCCCTCTAATTTTATTTTCACCCAGACGTGCTTTACCCCTTATCCCTTACCTTTTTGCCATTCAACCATGTACGCCTTTTCCCGACTATTCATTCGCCGTAAGGTTTACTACTTACTCTGGTATCCGCCTAGTCCCTTTTATTCCCATAGTAACTCTACGGTAATCCTTCCACAGGCAGACATCAATTGCTACATACGGCTAATATACAATTTTATGCTTGTTTATGCGATTTTCTTGGAGCTGTTGGTGAAACCAACACCCTTGACGGTGGCGACGAGACAGTTCTCATTGTCGTCGTCCTTGAAGTACACCTCGGTACCAAAGAGCTTCTTGATGTCTCTTAACAAATAGATCATGTTTTCGTCAATCTGCTCCTTGTTGAGGAGTAAACGCCCGATATCTTCCTTCCCGATGACCATATAACACAAGGCCAACTGTAACTGGTTTCTGCCCACGACTGCGCTCTTGCTGATTTCTTCCAACAATTCATACGCCACCTTGACACCGATGTCCTCTGGTACCTCCCCGGGGCCACCGATATCTTCCGCGATAAATCTCCAGCCTTTCTTTGACTCAGCCACGAGGGTCAACCCAAAACCCGGCGACTTACCGGAGTTTTCGCCACGCCACACGTCAGCTGTGATGTTCACCTCTACGCCAACACCTCTCAAGACCCCTCTGGCGGCATCGATCATTCTGTTGACGATCGACGGCGAGACCCTGGTACAGTACGCCACACCTCTGATGGCGGCGATCTTTGGCATCTCCAACGCATGCATTGTGAGCGGCTGTGGAATTAAGTGGTCGACCTTCAAGTGGACCTCACCCCCACCGTTCGGAGGGGCGCCTCTCTTCAAGGTGTGAAGGGCCGCCTCTCTGACCCCGAACTTTTCCATCACTGGTAGAAGGCCCCACTTAATGGCCTCCAAACCGGCATCTTCCTTGGACGACGTGATGCCTTTGAATACGATGGAGAATTTGGTTTTGGAAAATGGCGCAAGGTAGAGCATCGGTTCGATAAAGTATCCCACTGGTTTGGTTGGTGGACAGTTGTGGGTAAGCGAACCGCCTATGATGATACCCGGGGAGTATTCGATTGTGGTACCGGTGTAGGATATCTTGATAATAGACCCGTTGGTTACGGCTTCTAATAACCTCAAGAACGAGACTTCGTGGTCTCTCAAACCGGGATTCAAGTCGTCGGACCTGATCTTTGTGATTTTGATGGGTTTCCCGGCAAGCGTCGCGAGGACGAGCCGGATACGGAAGTTTCTGTGGCCCTGGAAAGGAATCGCGGACATAGTATCGTAGATTTCAAGTAATAGTCACTGGTTGCGTAAAAAAGAAGTTACTGGCAAGGTAATGGGTTATAGTAAACTGCTAGCAATTATCTGGATAGCTGAAAATTTCAGATAATTTTTTTATTTTCGCGCGCCGCACTGCGCGATGCCCCGAGTTACCCGGCCAGGTTTACAGCCGTCAATATCACAACACAAAGCAAAACGCTTCCATCGTACAACTTCTCAGGGACACGCACCATTTAATCATCATGGACAGTACATCACCGTCAGGGGATACTAAATCACCGTCTTCCGCGGGCGACATATTCAATGACGATGTCACGCGCGAACAGACGCCGGACCAGCAGATAGATGCCTTGTTGAACGACCCGTTGCCGTTTTCGGTTGAGGGGATCGATAACCCTGAGTTTACGGCCTCGGACAACTTCAACCTTGACATGGATTTAGATCTTCCCGTGGGTACCACTGAGACCGACTTTGAATTACCGGAAATCGACTTGGATTTGGAGCTTGGGGCGTTGTCCCATGACCTTCAAGTGGATGAGCCAACTCCTGCTTCAACTTCTGTCTCCACCCCGATTCCAACTTCTGTATCCACTCCGGTTCCAACCCCTGGTTTGACCCCAGCTTCTGGTTCGACTCCAGTTCCAACCCCTAGTCTCTCCACTACAAATAGCGTAACGCCTGTTGCCACCCCAGGTGCAAATAGTGAAACCAAACCAAAGGATGCGTCGCCTGTCAAAGAACCATCAAAGAAAATAGATACAACTTCCGCAGACTCAGCGACGGAGGACGAACCCTCGGGGGAGAATAAATCCTCGGGGGAGAGCAAACCCTCGGGGGAGAGCAAACCCTCGGGGGAGAACAATCCTTCAGAGGGGGACAAAACCCCTAGGGCCGAGATAAAGGATACAGCCAGACCCGACAAGAAGGCAGAGCCAGTAAAGCCAAAGTCACAGACCTCATCCGACCCCACCACGTTGGCCGACACGTTGGCCTCTGCGGGTGTGGACTTGAGAGAGGAAGAGGCTTTGTTGAGCTCTACTATACAAATTCCGTTCGGTGCAGAAGCGGATGTGGCAAAAATCGTGTCGTCACTGTTCTTGGAACACCGCCAACTAGCGCCGTTTATGCGGATGATTGCGCGCGATAACGGCGTCAAGCAGACTTTTGACCAGGAACCGGACATCTTGGGCACCATGTCGGCTGCCTGCGAGCACTGGCTCTCGCACGTGGTGACAAAGACCGCGCTTTTGGCCCGACACCGTAAGCGCACAACCAAAAAGAGCTCCACGTTGAACCGCAACCACACACCCACCGCATTGCGCGAGCTCGCGTACAAGCAGAAGGCAGAGGAGGACGCGCGCTCACAGAAACGCATACAGTTGGGGATCGAGACGGCTCTGGACCTGCTGCAGCGCGCAGGTGCGGAGGAGACGTTACACCGTGCAACCAACTCGACTGCGAGCATGATGACCGGCGCGAAGAGACGGAAGTATGCGTGGTTGAGCAACGGCGCAAACGCAGGCGCCGGGACCGGTGGCCGCAACAGCAACGTCCGGGGTGACACTGGGCTCCGGTTTAGGGAGAACAGATACTCACGTGGAATTGTTTTGCGGGATGTGTTGGAAGCGATGGACGGTGAGCGAATGGGTGTGGACAAGAGCATTGTCAAGGGATACGCTAAGTTAAGGGACTAGCCGTGCAAGCTCCTTACCAGGGTGCCGGTGGGGCTGTTATACATCCAAGATGGCGACAACTGACTTGAATCTCGGTATCGCTGTCATGTATAGGTAGCTACGACTAACCGGGGTTGGAATCGCTAATAGTGGATATCCCTGATTACTAGATTTATTCGGTAGTATAATGAATCACGACACGTTGAAGGTATCTGGACTGATCTACGTCCCGATGTGTGTAGGCTTCGATATCGTCCTGGGATTATTCTAAGGGATTGGTGCAATCTAGCCGATGTCAGAACGTGAGTGTAGCACGATAGGAACGATTTTTTTTTGCAAAACATTCAATTGATATATTACATAATTGGGTCTGCTAAAAAAAGAACATTTTTCGACTATTTTAATAGTAGCTTTGTATCAACGTTGGTTTCATGCGGTTAACGCTCACTTTAAATCCCAACCGCTTGTGCTACATCATATACGTACTACCGTATGATAAAGGATCCCCATGAACTGATAATGGTTTTAACTGGATCATCGGTATTTCTAAAGTTGTAATATAATTTTCAATGCTAAGTACTTGGTCAATTCGTAGAGATGTGCTCAATTTAATGACCCATCGCATCTCTATGGTCGTGTATCACCGAAGCACGTGCGCGTATTTGTTTACTTTCCGCAGATCATAATAAAACATTTATTGCCTGTTGCTCGGTGGGGCTTTATTACACACACCACGCCATGATCTTTAACCTCTCAGAATCCTTGACCGAGTTTCAGTCGGCGGAAAAAGGTTCCTTCAGCGTTAGCGACCCCGAACACAAGCTTGATGCCATTGCGCAAGCGCTCACCAACAACCCCGGGGCGTTAGGCGCCGACGACGTCTTTGAGCCCTTAGAGGAGCTCGTTCTGTATGTATCCCGTTCATTCTTATCGCGTTGTGCTATAAGCCTTTACAGTCTCATGATAACTAGGCTATAGCCTAGAATACCACGGCTATGATGCCAAAGACCGTGAAACATTGTCGTGACCAAGCCAGACGAACGCCATGCTTACCACTATCAAAGACCTTATGCTTTCCCAGCCATGCTCATGATTTCATACTAACATACATTTAGCGCTTATCCCAGCTTATCGCAGGAACATCAACGCGATGTATCCAACCTCATCTCCTCCAGCATGCGCGAACAGGCGTCGCACACGCTCCAGACGGTGACAGCGGGCGATGTGGACGTGTTTCCGGACCACAAGCAGCTCTTGGAGCTCTACGGGTATCTCATGTACGGCGTTTTAACGTATCTCGGGGCGGAAGACCATTCAGCAGCGGTGTCACTGGCTGGTAAGAAGGCCACGCCACAGGCCAAGTTGGCCTTTGAGGTTAACTGCAAACAGCTCGAGGACTGTATGGAGGCTATCACAATCCTCTTCCGAATCGAGCTTTCCAAGCTCTTTGTAACAACCCCGGAACGCGATCTCTATGTCAGTCTCTTCACCAGACCCATCTACATGTTGATGGAGAACGAGCAGCGCGTGAAGCAAGTAGCCATCAAGATGTTCATGTTCCGCGTCATCGCAATGGCCATCAAGTCGCATGGCCACGCGTCCGCCGCGCAGAATGCCATCATGCAGAACCTCACATACTTCTTTCACTTGACCGGCACCATGGCAGAGTTGCTCAAGGTGGTGGCTGAAGAGTACGACTATACAAATATCACCGACGAGGTGTTGCGCGAAATATCTAACAAGCGATTCAATAGCAACGATACAAACGGCCCGAAAACGATCTCGGCCTTCATCGTCCGCTTATCCGAGTTGATTCCGCGCGTGGTGATGAAGCAGATGTCGTACATTGCCAAGTTGCTTGACAACAGCGCGTACACGTTGCGCTGCTCCGTTGTGGAGGCGTGCGGGAACATCACTGTGGCGCTCTGCCACGATGACGAGGATTTGGAGCGTCACCAGAACCAGATCATGGGCTTTATCGACCTTCTTGACGAGCGCTTCTTAGACCAAAACCCATTCGTGCGCACCAGGGCTGTCCAGGCCCTCATAAAGCTCTGCGACTTGGATGTCAAGTTCAACAACCGCCGCCAGAAAATGACTGAGTTGGCCGTGCGCAGTCTTGAGGACCGCAGCTCGTTGGTGCGGCGTAACTCTGTCAAGTTAATGTCCAAGCTTCTCTCTACGCATCCGTTCGACTCGTTACATGGGTCACAGTTGGCGTTGGGGGTCTGGAGGAAGCGTTTGAACGGAGCCGAGGAGGAGATGCGGCGGCTTATGCGTGAGGCTGGCATCGATGTTGAGGAGACCGAGAGAGTTGCCCGTGCCGAAACTAGTTTAGAATCGGAGGAAGGAGACAGCCCAGATGTGGATATGGACGGAGGTAACGAGGACATAGATATGGATGGAGATAATGTGGACATAGATATGGATGGAGATAATGAGGACGCTGACACGAACGGGGATAAAGACGAGGCAGATACTTCCGCGATGACTCCTGCCATTAATCTGGTAGACGCAAGCCTTCTTGTCAAGGCCAAGTTGACCGTTCAGTACTACACTGAATGTGTCACCTTTATTGAGACGCTCCACGTGGGGATTGAGATGGCAGCACCGTTGTTATACTCCACGAACAAGAATGAGGTCTTGGAAACGATGGATTTCTTTGTGTTCGCTGATGCCTATGCCATTGAGACCGCCTCGGTTGGTATTCGCCGCATGCTCCACCTTGTGTGGTCGAAGGGGGCGAGTGAAGAAGGGAAGAGCATTTCTACCCATTTGATGGAATGCTATCGCGACTTGTTCCTCACCGCACCCACGGGTGCGCGCGAGCTTGAGGTGGCTACATATATCGCCAAAAACTTGATTGAGTTGACCTACAACTCCTCCGTCGCCGATTTGGCGTCGTTAGAGAAGCTCTTGTGTCTTATGTACGAGGACGGGTTGGTTCGCGACTCTGCGATCAAGATCTTGTGGCAGACGTACAACCTAAACAAAGAGCTTCCACAAAAACAACGTCGGGGGGCCATCACTGTGTTGGGGATGTTGGCATTGGCGAACCACGAGATTGCGTTGAATGGCTTGGATGCGTTGTTGAACGTTGGCTTGGGCGAGAAGGGCCGTGACGACCTTATTCTTGCCAGATTCACCTGTATCTGTCTCCAGCGTATCGTGCCGGGTAGCAAACAGGCTGTCCAGTTTCGCATTGCGCGCGAGCGTGAGGCCATCGACAAGTTGTCCGAATATTGCTTGTTGTACAGCGAGGACAACGAGTGGTACACGGTCGCTGAGGAGGCCATCAGCGCTATCTACAACATCGCATCGCATCCTGATGATCCGGCCACGCACATCGTCAGAGCTAAAACCCTACAGGTTTTTGAACCCAGCACCGACAGCTCCCGATCCCAGGTTATTGCCTTATCCCAGCTTTTGTTTATTGTGGGGCACGTCGCAATTAAAACCATTGTGCACTTGGAAAAGTGCGAGGCAGAGTTCAAGAAGAAGAAGATTCTAGCGGAGGCCAAAAAGGACCTGGATGATAAGGAAAATGAGGCGCAGAACGAGCTTGAAATGATCGGGGGTACCTCCGAGGACGACTTTGCGGATGCGATTGCGATCATCAAGGAGAGACAGTTGTTGCACGGCGAGAAGTCTCTTTTGGCCAAATTTGGGCCCTTGGTGAAGGAAATCTGTCTCAACAATATGCGATACGAAAACGAAATCTTGCAGAGGTCCGCTGTGTTGTGCATGGAGAAGTTGATGTGCGTTTCCTCGGCCTACTGCGAGGAGAACCTCCAATTGTTGATTACCATCATGGAGAAGTCCCCTGACCCAATCATCCGGAGTAACGCCGTGCTCGGTCTCGGTGACATGGCGGTGTGTTTCAACAACTTGGTTGATGAAAACACCGATTTCCTCTACAAGAGATTAACCGACGAGAATATAATGGTCCAGAGAACTTGTTTGATGACGGTGACGTTTTTGATTTTGGCTGGTCAGGTCAAGGTGAAGGGCCAGTTGGCCCAGATGGCCAAGTGTCTCGAGAACCCCGACCAAGGCATCTCAGACATGTGCCGCTTGTTCTTCACCGAGTTGGCAACCAAGGACAATGCGATCTACAACGGGTTTATCGACATTTTCAGTGGGTTGTCCAACGACGAGCTGTTGGAGAAAGACTCCATGAAGCGGATTGTCAAGTTCTTGTTGAGCTTCATCGTCAAGGAGAGACATCAGAAGCAGTTGTCGGACAAGTTAATGGCGAGGTTGAGCAAGTCTGAGACCCAGGATGAGTGGAATGATGTCGCTTTTGTCTTGAACACTTTGCCATTCAAAAATGACGCCATTACAGCAACCTTGGAAGAGGGGTTTAAGATGGTTGCTGCTCGTTAAGCAGATAATTTATAATAAATGATGTGTAAAGATGTGCACCTGAAGCGCGTAAAGGAGATTGTACAAGATGTGAGTGGGTGAGCCCATTTCTTGTGGGTAATATAAAGTTCAATGTGTAACGTAATGCAAATGCCCGAGTGGGCATATATCTAGTGTATGTACAAGAATAGCGTCTGAAGGATACGTCTCAAAGGGATCGCTTGATTTTTTGCTCTGCTCTTTTGAGATCGACAGCCCGCTGTTCGAAGGCCTTGACCATGAGGTCTGCAACCTTGCTGGCGAAAAGCGAGCTCACAGAGTTGTAGAGCGGGTTCTTGAACTCGTATTCGAGAGTGATTTCAGCCTCACAGGCATTATGTCTGTTTGGCAAGTCACGAATATTCCACTCTGTATACAACTTGCTGAACAACGAGTGAGAGAGAGATTCAGCAATGACTTGGGTGTTTTCTTGGCAAGTTAATTTACAGACAAACCTCTCGTCAAATTGTTTCCAACCCACTCTGAGACCAGCCTCTGTGGGCTGATTCCGGGCGTTTTTTTCGTTAATAAAAGACTCAGTGCAATAGGGCACAAATTCATTGTACTTGGAGACGTCGGCAACGATTTCATACATAAGCGCTTGGGGATGGTTCAACTTCTTCTTGAGCGTGTAAGCCTGGGGAGATGGACCTTTGGTCTTGGGGATGGAGAAAAACGATCTCTTAGCAATTAATCTCACACTCAATGGTGGCTTTAGCATTGTGGAAATGAAATTGGGAACGGGGAAGGGTTCAGATACAGATATTCCGAAGTTATCGGGCAAATGTTTACTTCGAGTAAGCTGGAAAATAAAGCGTACAGGATTGCGTAACTTCAAGGTTTACCCTGCGTTGATTACAAGTGCGTTAGCAGTGATTCAATGAGCAAAAAGAAAAGTAGCGTGGGAAATACTGCCCAAAAATATTCAGAGAGATAGCATGTTGAATCAGCAAGCATAATACCTTGACGAGTAATTGGGGAAAGGTAACAGGTATAAATCATTAACGGACACTTCGGAAAGTGATTCGCTAACACGATTCGGTAAATCAACGAGTTTTGTTAAACATCCGGTTTCTGAGGTTAGAATGAAACACTATGTATTTTATAACTTACTAATCGTGCATGGCTATTTTATTGGAACGGTTTAGGTTGGAATAGGGTTGGAAATACGAGATTCGAAACTTTTCAGAGCAGAACGCATTGTGTGAAGTTGGCGACTGCAATTCATTAATACCATGGTCATATACATATTCATTATAAACTATACTACTAGCCAGATTCCTGCCAAAATCTTATTAAAAGATTGCTATTACCTTTAGATGGCTTCCCAGAATCCTAGACTCCGAGCTACCTTGGGTGTAATCCCCCGGAAAAAACTAGCCTCAATATAAACGTGCTAGTTTGTGGTCTTGTTAAGAACCTCGTGTGTAATTCACTCAACTCGATAAGAGACTTTAGTTCGTTGTAACTGAAGTTCCAAGGGTTTGGTGGATTTCCAAGATGCAATATTCATATTGTCAGACTCGCGTGCCATTCTCTTGACACTTCGACCATATAACGTGTTTCCCATATAGTCTTTCATCACCACGGCCAATGATTTTTCTCCAAACCTCGGGCCGTCATTATTCTGTCTGTGAAATAACTCTAACCAGTCCGCCAATTTTGCTCGCGACGTATTATCCAATATTAAGGCACGGAGTAGCGGGAAATGAAGACAATGAGTATCGGGACTCGCTCCATCAAACACCAATGCCGCATCGATATTATCAAGAGTAATAGCCAAGAGGGTATTTCGTAAATAGCTGAGCAATAAGTATAGAATTTTCCCCAAAGCAAATTTTGTCGAGCTGAAATGTTTCACAATTTGCGTTCCCCTGCTATGTGAAAAGTAACTTTCGTAAAAAGCGGGCGGGGACAGGCAGTAGAGGGCAGTAGAACGGGTGGGTAACAAGACTGGAAAGATTCTTTCTTTATACATAGGAGACTTGGATAGGAGCAGCAAAAATTTCAAGTTGCTTGGAGGTCTCCTATCAACAGTCTGGACACTTGACGAAACCATCCTTTGAAAGTGTTTCTTGGATCCGGTTGAGTGTGAAACGGGTGTTTGGATTATTATGGAGAGCTTTTCCAAGGAGGGTGGTAGTTCGAACAACAACGGAATGACAGCCGCGTTGTCGAAACATAGTATGAGAGATGAAATGAGGTATTGGTTGGATATAAGGATCCTCAAAGAAGGGACCAAGCTTGGTTGCTCCAAGGGAAGGTAGTTTCGCCAGCCCAATCGAGAATCCACCCTCAAGGATAGAATACTGTTAGAAAAGTGAGGGTTACTAACCTAGGTTAATGTTGTGCTAAGATGAGCGGAAGGAATAACATACGAGTTGAATCTATGGAGTAGTTCAATTGACCAGGAATCCAGCTGTGAAAAGCAAACCCGCTTCCAAGAGTACATTATCGGAAGACACCAGTTATATGTTTCCTTGGAAGCGTAAAGATAGCCGTGGGAGTTGGTGAAACCATATAGGCCGAGGGAGAAATAAGCAATTCGTCTCAAAACTTCTTTAGGAAGCACCTCCACGATGGAGGGTCTGTTCCGTAAAACCTCCAGAGCGCTTACTATACCCGTGTGTAGGCATGCTAGACCTGGTTTATTCGACAGCTGCATACCGATAGTTACACACGGTCCTTTTCCTACTGTAACTGCCAGAAAGTAAGGTAGTTGATATTCAGTAGTATAAACGATTTAGAAGCGCAGATCACTATGTATGTGAGGATTCACTGGGAGGGAGATTCCTTTTGTGGAAGGCGCATATGCCGCCGTTGCATATTCAACGCACCAACGCGAGCTGGAACAAGAACCATTCGATCTCAAAGTTTGTCATGGCCACTCCAAAATAGTTGCTGTTTCCAACTTGGTACAACTGCATACACGGCAATAACCATGAGAGATCAAACAGAGACCCAGCAACAAAAGATATCTAGCTTACCCAACTGGACATACTATTGCTCCCAGTCGCATGTTGGGTGTGGTGCCATAATACCGATTCAACACGGATTATTAGCTGTATGGTTGCAACAACCTAACTAGCACGTTTTGGCCCCCCTGTTCAACAACCCAAAAATCCTGTGGAGACAGAGTCTACCGTAACTGAGGCCTGTTAGCGTTCTAAGACATTAATGTCATCCGCCCCTGCATGCAGTAGAAAGACGTTCTCATGTACCTCCCTAAAACACGTTTTCTTCAGTTTGGCGGTTGAGCCCTCACCATAGCTAATAGCAAATAACCTTCAAACCATACTTATTCCGTTACGCCCTTTCCGTCACAGATGTCGTTTGCTAAGACAACAGAGGCCCGTGAAGGGAGAGAACACCAATGCTACAGCAAAGCCACTGGAGCCAGGCTTGTCGCCGGCTGCATTGCCTTGAACGCAGACAAAACTAAAGTCATCATGATCACCTCCACGAATTCCAAGTCCAAGTGGATCTTGCCAAAGGGTGGTATTGAGGCTGATGAGGCTGGTGACTACCTGGCCACCGCGTTGCGCGAAACGTGGGAGGAGGCTGGGATCACGGGCAAGCTCACCCTGAAACTTGGTGTCGTCGAAGACAAACGGCCACCAAAAAAGTGGAACACCAAGAACGAATACGGAATTATGATTCCCAGGACGGAATTTCACTTCTACGAGATGCAGGTGGAGGAGTTGGCCAAAGAATGGCCCGAATCCAACAAGAGAGAGCGTCGCTGGTGTACCTACACCGAAGCCAAGCAGGAGTTGGAGAAGGCTAAGCGACCAGAGCTAGTTGACGCCCTCAACAGCTGCAGTATTGACAAACAATTCAAAGAAAGCACCTAGTTATGTCGAAGAGTCTACGTATTTATGGGAATAAAAGCTGAGCAAGGCTATCAGCGAAGAGCAGAGCTGGATTGCCTCAGTTAGCAGTTATATAGGAGGCTTATTCTCGGTCGTTAAATACAGCTGAACAAGGATGGCCTTAGAAGGCGCAGCAATGGAAGCCACCGCCCACCGAAGCATTAATCAAAGGTTAATCCTTCGCAAACGTTAATCTTTCTTTGGGAAGAAGCTGGAAACCTCCTCGGAAAAGTTCTTGTAGGCATCTTCCAACACTCCGCTCTCTACAAGGGAGCCTCTTCTCTTCATGGTCTGGAACTGGTCTCTCAACTCGTCCATTCCCTCCTTGACCTCACCAATGTTCAGGAAGACCTCAGTGTCTGGGAGAACCATGACCGGTTCCTCAGACTCATCCTTTAACACGGCAGTCTTTGGGGTAGCCTTGGCGTTTGCCGAGGCTTGGAACTGCTTCAAAAAGTCAGTGACTTGTTTCTTAAACGGCCCCATGAACACAAAGTAGGTGACAGCCACCATGGCGTGGAAGTAGTAGTGGACAGTTCCCCACAAGTATAACGAACGCTCAATGTCCAAAATCACGAATGGGTGCACCACATAGCCGAACGCTAACTGGGTGACAAAATAGCAGACTATATCGTAGTACACCTTGCTTGGCTTGGCGGTCTTGCCATCCGCCTCCAAGAAGATCGGGCGGAAGTTGCGTCTGTAGAGGCGTTGGCAGGATTGTAAGAAGGCGCCACAGGCAAAGGCCATGTAATAGCCTGGTCTGGTGCCGTGCCAAAAGGCGGAGGTCAAGAAGGTGAAGAGCGACGACTTGAAGCCCGGTTTCTTGCCCGGTCTGACCACACGCATGTACACGTAGTTCTTCAACCACTTGTTGGTGTTCTGGTTCCAGGCCTCGAGGCACACATGTACATTCTGACCGGTCTCAAAGGCATACGGGTCTACGTTCTGCACGCGGTTCCACAAAATGGTACCGGTCTTGGCGTCGTACCCGTTATAGCCAATACCACAGACAATGCAGCCCGCCTCAGCAATGAGCCAAACGGCGTAGTACTTGAGACGGTACGTGAAGCCCAAGATCCACAAGTATAAAACCTTGTAGACGAACGAGCGCTCGTACTTAAAGACGGGGTCAAGGGCATCCTCCACCGTGACATAATCGCCGATTTTGATCCACACTGCGGCCCAGAAAATCCCCTGGGCAACCTTGCGGAGCGCCACGCGGCCGCTCTTTGGGATTTTTCTTTTTCTGGTGCGGCCGGGCTTTTTGTTATCGGGCAAGTCATCGAATAAGGTGGAGTGGATGAACTTGTGGTAGTCAGCGAAATCAAATGCAGGACCCGTTAATAAAGAGGGGTAGAAAAAGGTGTAGCCCAAGAATTCAACCAATCCCGGGTGCTCCTCAATGACTCGCGACTTGAGGTAGCTCGAGAGGGGAAGGTCCTTGTTCTTTCTCTGTGCGCGCGCATCGTGGATGTTCCAGCCGAACGCACTCAACTTCATCACAAGCACCATCTGTGCGCCGGTGATATCGATTGTCGTAGGATCGTACACCTTGAAAAACTGCGCGTGCACGTGGTTGAATGCCAAGTGAGACATTACAAACACAAAGTTGATCCACGGCATCAGTGGCGTCTTGAGGTAGCGCGTAAGGAGATACGTGCCCATGGCTGAGATGAGAAGTGTCCGGAAGCCGCTGTGGAGATTGAGGATCCCGAAGATGTAGAACGAAGACACCGCAATGATGTAGTAGTTTTTGAGGCGGTAGTTGGCATCCGGCAACCGTTTGAAGACCGCACTGAACGGGAAAGAAAGTAATAGGCAGATGACAATCCGCATGGAAGCGCCGTCCAAGCCAGTGGCCGTAGCAAGCAAATCGATACGGTCCTGAATAAACGTCATGGTGGAGGGTAGAAGAAAGCGAGGTGGAGCAACTTGGCCAAGAAAAAATAAATAACAGTAGTTGATACAGGGCGTATGATCACGTGATGCAGGGTTTTACGGGGGCATTGAAGGTTGGGCTCGTGATGTAGCATTTTCCAACTTGTCACCATGACAAAAAATAATTGTTTCGTTTATCTAGTTTGGAATTCAATATCGCTATCCGGAAAATCACCTTAAGCCCTTTATATTGCCAGTCTATATGACGGACGTACATTGAATTATAGCTGAAGAATGGATAGTTCGGTGTTTTGTTTATCCGAATTATATCATCTCACGAGTGGTATCTAACCTGATTATCACGTACGCGGCGACATTCAGGTAAGCTCGACCCCCATTTCCAACCTGGTATTCTCACCTGCACGATTATGCTCCCCATATCCCATCTAGAATAGTAGATATGTCATATAATACAGGTATACCCACCTACATTTAGTCTATCGGAAACTTCGACGTTCGGAGGAAATATATATCACTACCGCAGGCCGGATCTAAAATAACTTTATAAAATTCGGAATCTAAAACTTTGGCTTCAAAAGATCTTTGATCTCGGCCTTGGTCTCAGCCCCAGTTTGTCAGTTACAACTCATCCCTGAGGGCCTCCTTCCCCTTTGACCCACCCGGGAAAATCACCTCGTATGTCACAAAAAGATCCCCAAACTCAGACTTACCATGCACAGGCATACCCTTGCCCTTGACAACCTCCACATGTCCACTCGCCACAGTACCACCCTCTGCCCTTGAGAGTACAATGGAATTTCCGTTGAGGAACGGAACCGATCTCAGCCAGCCTCCGAACATCGCCTCCCGAAGCGTGAGCGCTTCAGTTCTGTACAAATGACGACCGCGTCTGTGGTAGCCCATGTTCCCTTCGGCTGCCTCCTTCAACACAATTTTTAAATCGCCTGATTCAACGTCTGGAGTGTGGTCCGCCTCACCTGGGAATGTTACTATGTGGTTTCTGCCCATCCCAGGCTCAATATTGACTTTGTAGTTTCTGGAGCCTCTGCCAACCCCGGAACCGGCGCAGGTACCGCATTTGTGCTTAACCACCTTGCCCTTACCACCACACTGGTCACAAGTGGTTTGCATCTGCTGAAACATGCCCGGTGCTAACTGGATCCGCATAATCTTCACACCAGAGCCCTGGCATCCGGAACACTTGTGGGTTTTCTTGTCCTTGGAACCGGAGCCGTCACAGGCGGGACACAAGTCCTGCAATTCGAGCCCCACGCCAAACTCGCCACCGTTGTAGTAGTCCTTGAGACTCACACTCATGACGGTCTCCACGTCGCCCCCTCTCTGCCGGCCCCGCTGTTGGTGGAAACCTTGCTGCCCAAACATGTCACCAAATGGATTGAACCCGTGTTGCTGCTGCTGCTGCTGGCCACCGCCCTGCTTGAGTCCTTCCTTACCGTACTTGTCGTAGGTAGCGCGCTTTTCATCGTTGGAGAGCACGTCATACGCTTCACCAACCTCTATGAACTTTTCATGGGCATCCTCGTCAGAGTTCTTGTCGGGGTGGTACTTTTTGCTCAACAGCCGGTACGCAGACTTGATTTCCTTGTCACTAGCCTTCTTCGACACGCCGAGAATCTTGTAGTAGTCCGTCTCCGCAACCACTGCGTAGAGCACAACGCTCACCACAAAGAGAAATGTTAGAAGCTTCATTGTGAGGAACTATGATACTGGTGTGTGTATACGCAATTATGCTTGGGTACACCCGAGTGAGATTGGCAGTTTATTCATGTCAAGAACAAACACGTATCAACTTCCGAATGTGGTCCCAGTTGGTCACGTGATGTTCGAAGGTTGAGCCAGCGTCCAACGGGTGCGGCGCAACCGTCTAAGATGCCATAGAACAATGGTGAATATTAACTATCCGTAGCTAACAGTCATTCTTATATCGATATTATGTTATTTTGGGCCAATGAAAAAAGAAAAAAAGTAATCGCATAATCGTGTTACACCCTATTTTGATATAGTGGTTCGTAGTGCTTTCCAGCAGAACAATGACTAGAGCTCTGTTCTTGAGGCTGGGCTGATACATAACGGCGAGGTATTAATAAATTCAGGTTAGAGAAATGTCAAAGTAGAACCCAGATTACAACGGTATCCCTACTAACAATATGTGAAAATAAATTTTCTCAAGACAGGATGAAGCCATTCGATCCTAAACAATGTCAACCGATGGATGAATGATCTAACCATACGCTGTATTTTACAAACCTACTTACGATTCTACATCAATTAATGCATATATAATGCGATTTAAATTTCTAACACTGCTTTTGCAGCTATATATCCTCTTTTTTTTTTTTTTGGTAGTTTCCAGATTTTGATATCGGCCTTCCTTCATGTCACAGGACAAGAGTTAGCTGCAGATACGCGCAGGACTTTTCAAACCTCATTCTTTACCCGCCATTCCGACTCCTCCGAATTGTTCATTCACGCTCTTTCACAAACCATGCCAGAGATCCTTAATGTCTCTATGTCCCAAAGGGCAAACCATCTCACGACCCACTTCTACAACGCGCAGGACAGCTACCTCGACTATGTGAACGGCGCCGCAAAGTCCAAAGTTGATCCCAATGTGTTTTTCAACCCCACACCGTCCTGGGACAACCGCTCGATCACGTTCAATCCGCGAGCCATGCTCTTTGACCTATCGGGCGGGTTTGGCTCGCTTGGCCAATACGAGTACTACCTGGCGATGGAGGCGGCGCAGCATCACGACGACGCCAGCCCTCAGGATCGCCTTTCCCAAACGGTTGAAATTGTGAGACAAGAACGGATTCCCAAGAGCGAATACCTGCAGGCATTAGATACTTTTCAGCCAACTCCGGAACTTACCACGGAAAACACCACGTATTGGTCCGATTACGCCCGCATCATCTACGAACCAAAGTCCTTCAACTGCGTGGATAACTGGGAGTACCATCCGAAAGAATACCCTGGTGGGCGACTTAGGGCTGGTGCTTCTAAGACGTTTCTGGACTACCTCGTGGGGGTGGATGAATGGAAGGGGCGCGAAAGGGTGGTGCACTTCATGGACGACACCTTCCGGGTGTTTTTAGAGAAAAGCGACCAACTCGACGGGCTCAACTTGATGTCTGAGGTGGATACGGCGTGGGGCGGAATGGCTGGAGAGTTTATCACCGACATGAGAGACGAATTTATTCCAAAAACCAGCGTTTTCACCTGGGGCTTGCACTCCCCACAACCCACGGGCTTGACTCCGCAGGGGACTCTTTCACGTGTTAGAGCTTCCCTCGCCCTCATAAACTCCTCATCCTTATACATCCCACTATCCGACCCAACCAGTCTTCCGGAAGGTCTCAGTGTCACACCTACGTCACTCTGGAACACAACCGCACTTCAGATGCTTCCAGTAGACGCTGTGGGGGTGTTACTGGCGCAACGCGCAAATCGCGTGTCGATGACGGAGCTCGAACTCGGGGTCACCATGGGGTCGAAGAGAAACATTGTAGCTGAAACCAAGGGAAAGGTAGCTGGAGAAATGAACTACACGTTGGACTTTACTGGGGTATCTTTCAAGCCCAGCAAGTCGAAAAACCACGTATTTTCCAAGACGGTGGTGGTCCGAAACGCCACTTCACTCACCAGTGAGGAGTTTGATGCGGAATATGAGACCCAGTTGCAAGACTTTGGTCACTATACAGAGCTTCTTGAAAAGGGCACCGAGCTCAGGGGCCTTGTGCACCACAAATCGCTCATTCCGTTCGCCACCCCTGACTCCTTCCCCAAGGGGATCTTAGGCGAGCAGACTCCCGTCACCTGTGCCTCCATGGCGGTCGCCACTAGCACCCGTGCCTCCCTCCTCGAGATGAAGACGTTTGTATCCCGATTCTTGCGCGGCGACGACCGCGAGTCGTTGATCGATGAGTTGGAGACCTTGGCATTGGAGTACGAGCACGGCTGGATGGATGATGACCTTAGTGATGATGACGATTATTAAACGGCTTGTGGCAGAGATTGGATTTTTCATCATAGGACAATCGAGTAATTGCGCTTTGAGTCCGAGAGCCTAAAAACATCGGTGAGTGGATTAAATATTATGCTAGAGCAGTTTGGGAGGCAATGCTATATTGGTTTCGATCTAAGGGGGATATGAACTTTTTTTTACGATTAACAAAAAATCAAAGTATTATCATATCGGTACGGCTTGTATTTTTAGTAGAAAATGATATATAAATCAATGCTTCTGCTAAATTTCCTCAAACCTAATCATGGTGCTAAACCGTGCCACTGCTTAATACCGTATCCCTTGCCTTCGTGACGCCTTCCCCCCTATTTTTTCCACCGTGTTTACATAAACGATGCTTCGCTCGATCTATAGCGATTACCTGATATCTATATTACAATAATTTACTACTCCATAGCGACGTCCTTCTTTACAGGCAACTCCTTCATGCCCTTGGCGACGTGGATCCACTGAAAAATAGAAGCACCGCCGCTAGTCCCGTTCCACTCTCTCAACCTCTTGACCACATCTGGGTTCGACAAGTCAGGGATCTTATAGCCGGTCTCAAACAACAGCTTCTCATACTTGACCTTTTCTTCCAAAATTTGTAAACGGGCACCCGCCGGTCTACCGGGTCTTCTCTCGGCGCGCAAAGTGACCAACACTTCATCATCCCTGGAAAGGTACGCGTCAATGAACAACTTCATGTCTTCCAAGGTGAAGGCAGTCTGGGGCCTGGTGGTGAGGGCCTCCTGGAGGAACTTGACGACCAAAAGCTCGTTCTGTCTCTTCTCCGTGGCCTTGATCTTGGAGACCTGGAGTTTCTGGTCTCTAAGCGTGGCCCTGGCCAACTGCTTGAACTTTCTACCCTTTGGATGGATCTGCCCGCGGGAGTTCTGGAGGTTCTTGGTGACCTTGGCCAAACTCTTAGCAACCGGCATTATAGGATTGTGAAGGGGGCTGGGTTTGAGTTGTTGAGAGATAAGTGTGACTATGAAAATAAATATGTAGCCTGCATAATTTTTTTTCTGCGATGAGGGTTACCCGGTGCGAGTTTTCTTCCAATTTTCGTGCATATGAATAAATGCGAATACTCGCGATACCCATACACCCATCATTCAATCAAATAAATTACAATGGCCAAGTACACCGAGGAAGAATTGTTAGCCGTCCAGGAGAAGGCGGTCGCCCCACAGGGTACCATCATCGACGCCTTCAACCAGATGGTCGAGGAGGTCAAGGCGTTCCAGGCGCAACACGAAAAGGCCCACGTCAGATTCCACAACGGGGACTCCTTCCTCGACGAGAATGGCGAGGAGAGATTCTACTTCACCCACAGAAGGAGATCCTCGCGCCACAGTGAGACCAAGTCTAACGTGAGAAGACAGAAGATCAAGGAGCAGCTCCAGACTGATGATGACGGATGGAGCACCTTAGTCAAGCCAAAGAAGTCGTTCGGCGAGGAGGCTGTATCTGAGAGAGACGAGTTCAGAAAGAGCTTCAAGGAGACCCAGGTCAAGGTTAGACCAAACAACAAGAACATTTCGTCGTCCAAGCCGGCCGACCCTAGAGATGTTGTCGACAAGACCGCCAGGGCGTTCAACGCGTTTGACGCGCTTGTGTCTGATTCTGAGGACTCCGAATAGATTTATAGTTTAATTGTATTTTGTCCAACAATCTCTAACACGTTTAACCGTGTTTGTATCTAATTTGGCATGGTAGGAGCATATGTAGGATTACTGGCGGTGGGCAGGTAGCGCGCTTGGCCGAGGAGAAAGGGAATGATTCTGAAACTAGTTGGTATTGGTTGGATAATGTGGGTTCGTATAATATACGTATAGACAGTCCTCTGGCATTTTATTCTATTAAATCTAAGGGAATAGGGGTTTGAATAACCAGATAAATGTGCATAATAGAAAACTGGTACTCATCCATGTATGTCTATTAAATATTAATATGGAACTATAGAGGAATTACAAGCTTGGGTCAACATATAGATGCATATGTACAAGATAGAATAATTGAGAAGCGTTCAAATTCCAGAGAGCAGATAGATGATCGGGGGGTACCGGCTACCATATAGGTTTATCAAAACAAGCCACCTCGTATTTTGAACAGAGCATATGCGATATCCTGTGCTTAGCCTGCTGTTTGGGTAGGTGGAACAAGCCAACCGGCAAAGAACGAAAAATTCTGATAGCAGAGAGCCAACATCGCTCAGTTCTCCCGGTAAATAGTTAACCAAGCTAGGTCGGGCAAAATAGGCCAACGCATAGGTAAATACATCCAAGCCTACGGATAGCAGAACTCAATCGCGGGGAAGCGGTCGGTGAATAACCAGCTATATAACAAATAATCAGTCCGAGCTACGCCGTAAGGCCGAACGAACGACCAACAAACGACCCGATCACCGCAACCTCTAACGCCTTAACTCTTTCCAGGAATCTCTATCCGTCCGCGCGAATCCAACTGCACTTCCACCTCCAAATCATCCAACAACGAAACAAGCTCTTTGGTCTGGATTGACATGTTTGACGCGCGCAAGGACTGTACACGGCTTTCCCCGGCGTGGTTCGGCTGTAGCATAGCCCCCGACACCGCACGTCTCAAGTCAGCCACACGTGGCGAGGCTCTGGCCGCACTGAAGTACGATGAGCCCTGAGACATTGCGTGCGAGCGCACACTGCGACTCTCAGGGTCCACGTAAGAGAGTGTACCCGCATCGATAGTCTGGGGCGCACTCGAGAACGTAATTTCCGGGGCGGAGAGCGTGGTGTTCGAAGCTAAGTCGGTGTCGTGAATGCCATGGAGTGAGGGGTTGATCACACGGTCGGTATCGATCCACGAGGCCGCCATATCTTGGATAAAATAGTCGCGAAGTTCCGCGCGTGAGTAGCTAAACACAACATCAGGCGCGGCACCGTGCACGGCCGGAATGCGCACGTCGAGCGCCTCCCATATGCCTTGTGTCGTGCGCGCAGCCACCTTTGCAGTAACATCCAGAAGTAAGTCTAGCTCAAGGTATGCGGTCGCGTGGTAGAGGAAGCAGTACGCGAAGGAGTCTCGCGTTACATCACGCTTCAGTGGACTTGCCGGGACCGACGTAAACTGCCATTCAAAGAAGAATGGAATGCCGTTCGCAATGGTATTGATGCCGTACTTCCCAATCAACAAGTAGACAACCTCGGCCACACTCTGCAACACGTGAGGCTCTTCAGTGGCCAAAAGGCTATGCACGATATAGAAAAAGTGCGCAACACTCTTTTTCTCACCGGTGATGTAGTTGTTGTAGTTTGGTCTAACGAGTTCCGCGCGATTTCCCACATCGCTCTCTAAGAAGAGTTTCATGCAGTCCAAGTATGCGAGTTTCACCTGGGAAGAACCAGCGATGGTTAAGATCTCGAAACTGTCTTCCCAGGCGTCTATTGAGCACTCGCCATGGTTGGGCGTCTGGAAAATGCGGCGCGCGTCGTCAAAAAGCACGTGAAGAAACGGCGTGGCGGGCTTGTCGGTGCAGAGCTCGCGGCACCGGGCGAGAATCTCCGCAACCATGTCGGAGGTTTGATTGTGGTAATAGGTGTGGGTGGCAAGGCTGCTAATGATGTTGCTGAAGAGGGTGGTGGCGGGCGCGGCGGTGTCGCGCACGCTTTCTCCGTCGCGCGCGATGCTTGGCGTACCACTCGCTTCACTCACACTCTTCTCCTGTAGCGCGAGAATCTTCCTCAACGTGTCTGTCACCGCTAACCCCACCATATTCACCTCCGATGCAAGTAACCCGGCAATCGCGTTGGCCACTACCGTCTCGCCCGGGCCCTTCAACTCACTCATAAGGGTCCCCAAGACGATAAACCGCATTTGCACCGGGACCCAGTTCGTAGCAATCTCAACCACCGCGTCATTCCAATGCGCGCTTGTGGGGCGCGTGACTATGTAGCTGCACACCGCCCTGGTGCAGTTCTGCAACTGCGTAGCAGAGGTGGTGTTGAAGTAGCCCTTGAGGGCCGCGAGAGATTTGTCCTCGGGAACAGCCTCCATGGTAGGGATGCTGCGCACAGATTGTCTGCGGGCATGGCCATCCACGTCTGCCCGCGATTGGAGGCGTGCGAGCGCGTCGTCAGAGTGGGTGCGCGCGAGCTCTTCCAACACCAAATGGATCGCGGTATCGACAGTTTTAGCCGCGTATCGGCGCGCGACGAATGCAGAGCCCGCAAGGCACCGCGCAGCGTCCAAGCTCAATGCCTGCCACTCCGCCTGCTGCGGGCCGGAGCGGCTTCCCAAACCGAGAAACGCGGCCGCAAGCTGCTCAAAGTTACTTACGAACGCGCGGTCGCCGCTGAGCATGTCCTCGTCCAATTTTTCACAGAACTCGCCAAACACCGGCACCGCACGTGCGCAGAGCGCGACGTCGTTCGCGCCACACACCGCGCGCAACACCACCGTCACGTTCAGCGCAAACACACTCAAGTTGTCCGCGCACTTGTCGATGAGAGTCGCGATAATGTTTAATGAGACCTGCGCGTTGCCTGCATGGCCGCGCGCAATGTCATGGAGTGTCTTTTTTTCCAAGTAGCGCCCTACCTTTTCCAACTTAACGCGGCGTGTGGTGGCGTAGTAGAGGAGGTAGCTGAGCTCCAGTGCATTAGGCTTCTTGTCCGTGTCCTTCCCAGGCGGATAGCACTGTAGAATGAGCTTCTGGTGTTTTGACTTGAAAAAGTGCATGAGCAATGGGGTTGAGCAACAAGATTGAGCTATCGGTATGGATAAAGGTTGACGTGGTTTTTGATACGTTGCGATAGGTCTGAACAGATTTGGTCGGAACGCATCATAATCACGTGAGGATTATGTAAGCGTAGTACGATCTCTAAGATACTGGATGCTCAGAGATTTAATGTTTTGTGAAAATTACAATTCATTTTGGTAATGGATTTTCTGCTGAGAATCGGTAGAGGGTTTTATATGGTGGTTATTACGAGGGGTTGTGGAACGTTAAAGGTGTAGTTTAGGCCTGAAGAATGCGCCGCAAGGGCGACTGTCTGGTGCGAAGTTGTAGAAGGAGAGCTATAACGGGTGTATTTAAGACTGACAATGCAAATATTAAAGAGTGAGAACGACATCAAAAATTAGCTATGATTCATTAAGTTTCTTTAATTATTGATGTTATTCTCGCACCAGAAAGGCCAAACAAAATCTAGTAGCCGGCCTGCTTACAAATGTATGGTTATCTTTTTGGATTCCATGTATGATTAATATAAAGGCAAGTTTTATTTTGAATCGCCGTAGTGTGGAATTTTTGATAACTAAACCAGATCATACCAATTTCTATCCGAATGTCTGGCTGAAAAAGCTCTGACTTTGGGGTTACACACTCTGTATCTTAATTTCTTTTACTGTACTAGAGATTATGGTATCTCACTCTGATCATACTTATTGTATTGAATATTTGTATAAAAAACGATAAGAATCGTACCTGGATGAATTTAATTGTGTCCAATAATGCTTGATTGAGAAATATCGTTGTAATCTCCAAATTGAACCAGTAATAACCTACTGATGTGCCTCTAATCGTGCGCTTACCAGCATAAATGCAGGGCCACAATTTTTTAGACATCACCTCTCAACCATACAACAACCACCATACCAACAACCGTCATACCACAAGATGCCTGCTGTCTACGTAAAAGGGGGCGTGTGGACTAATGTGGAGGATGAAATCCTCAAAGCAGCTGTTTCAAAGTACGGGCTCAATCAATGGGCGCGCGTAGCGTCGTTGCTTGCACGCAAGACTGCCAAGCAGGCCAAGGCGCGCTGGAACGAGTGGCTTGATCCGCAGATCCGCAAAACCGAATGGTCGCGTGAGGAGGACGAAAAGTTGTTGCACTTGGCAAGGTTGATGCCGAACCAGTGGCGGACTATCGCGCCGATTATCGGACGCACCGCCACGCAGTGTGTGGAGCGCTACCACAAGCTTTTGGACGACGGGGAAACCGATTTGGGGTTCTCTGGACCGGGAGTTGAGGCCATGGACACCAGTTTAAAGGTGGGCGACCTCAATGTCAACCCTGAGAGCAAGCCCGCGCGCCCAGACGCGGTCGATATGGACGATGACGAAAAGGAAATGTTGTCTGAAGCGCGTGCACGGCTTGCAAACACCCAGGGAAAGAAAGCCAAGCGCAAAGCGCGCGAGCGGATGCTAGAGGAGAGCAGACGGATAGCGGTTTTGCAAAAGCGCCGCGAATTGAAGGCGGCTGGGATTACCAGCAAATTGCGCGTCAAGAAGAAACACCAGAAGGAGTTGGATTACAACGCAGATATCCCGTTTGAGGTGCTGGCTGCTTCCGGGCGGTTCGATGTTGACGAAGAGGACAAGCGAAATGCCCACGAGAAGGCAACGTATGAAAGAGAGGTCCAGAGGACAGGGATCCACGACAAGCGGGAGCACAAGCGGAGGGACAAGTTGCGAACACACGATGACGGAAATGTGACCGAGGGGAGCTCCACCGTAGTAGCCGCAGCCGCTCCAAAGCGGGGAGTGTTAGTATTGTCGGAGCCAAAGGGGGCTGAAGTTATTGAAGATGAGGACATTGACGATAGGATTGTTAACAAGGCCAGGGAGTTGAAATCATTGATTGGAAGTCAATCGGTTTTACTTAATGAAACACAAGAAGCACTGGAAGTACAAGAGGTAAAGCGGACGGCTACGTTTGACAGAGCCCCAAAGAGGCTAAAGGTCAGTGTGGCAAAGGAAAAGACAGCCAAGGTGTCAAAGCTCCGCGCTGTATTTGCAAGGCTACCCCCACCGGTCAACGAGTATGAAATCATTCTCCCGGATCAAGACGAGGTGGTGGAGAGTGCCGTCGAGGAAACCGTGGTGGCTGATGTTGGTGTCCTTGCGAGTGCGATCGAGGCGGAACAGGAGGACGCCAGACAAAAAGCCTTGGGCAGGCGATCACAGGCGGTGCAGCGACTGTTACCAATTCCAAACATTCAGACAGTGACCTTCGGGTCGTCAGATCCGGTACACCGGGAAATTGTTCAACTTATCAAATCGGATTATGCCAAGGCAAATGGTGACTCCGGGATGGTCCAGGATCTTGACGAGGCATCGCAGGATGCGGTGCAGGCAGAGATTGCCAAAGAGATTACCCTTGCTGGCTTGGCAGAATTCCAAAAAGGCATTGTTTCACTGACATTTGCGGAGGCGGTGGTGGAATATAATGCTGAGAGGGTATCCCGTGATCTCAACCATCTTATTGAGGGTAACCGGTCGTTAGAGCGCAGCGTGCAGCAGAAGTACACTGCGTTCTTCAGCACGTATCACAGCTACCAGGACACACTTGATGCCAGGCTGCAAGAGCTCCAGCACCAGTTGGTGAAGCAAAAGACCTACGCTGCCATTTTTGAGAATGAAAAGTTGGCGATTGAAGCGGTTCGTGGGAGGTTGCAAGAAGATGTCGATGCGGTGAGTCAGATAGATCTGGCGGCGCAAAGACGGTACAACGAGTTTCGTGTGGTACGAACAAATGGAAACACCCGGCGGTAAATCAATAATTTCCGTGATAAATTAATAATTTGCGTGATGGGCCAAAGGTATGGGCAGAACGCTAGTGCATAACTACGGCAAGACATACATATACTGATATGTTTGGTTTATAATTAAATTACTTAATAAATTGGATTAATTATGAATCCTATATTTGAATACTGTTTCTGCTTTTAAAAGCATCATTAATTCCCATTCCTCTCAAGTCTTGTTATAGGTGCTCGTACTAAGATCGCTTCAACCCTGCAGCAAACTTTACGCAGGACATTTCGTGGCTAACTCAAGTTATGACATTCATTCATCTTCCATTGCCACTCTTCAGACCACTTCTTGCAAGCCATGGACTCCAATCTCCTTTCGATCCCCCTTCGCAAAACCCATTATATCCCCATTGGCGACGAGTTGCGCGCGATCATCTCCAACGAGTACTTCCAGTTGGCGAGCGTCTTTGAGGCAGATCTTTGCGAGGTTGACCTCCAGCGAAAGAACATCGTGGATGTTGCCACGGACTCCACCGGTGAAACTGCCCTTAAGACGTACGGAAGACAGCTCAGCGCCTTGGAGCAAAAGTTTCCCGCAGACGCCGTTGCGTTCCCATGGTACGGCACTTTAGGCTACTCCTCTGGCGTGGTTGAGCAGCGCTCCTTCGCGTATGAGCGAGTGAATGTGGCCTACAATCTCGGTGCACTTGCGGTACTCCGCGGTGTCGCACAGTCACGCGACAGTGAGGACGGCTTGAAGCGGTCATGTGCGCACTTCCAGACCGCCGCGGGCTACTTTGCGCTCACGCGCGCACAGGCGCGCGACGTGCCGCTTCCGTTGGACATGCAGGACGCGGTGCTCACGTGTATCGAGCTGCTCGCGCTTGCACAGGCACAGGAAACTTTCTGGCAGAAAGCCGTGGCGAGCCGAATGAAGGATAGCGTCGTTGCGCGGTTGGCGGTCCAGGTGGCCGAGCTCTATGACCAGGCCTTGCGCCACGCCAAAATCTGCGACGTGATGCGTGCCGAGTGGATCAGCCACATGACGGTGAAGAAGTTCCATTTCCAGGCGGCTGCACAGCTCCGTGCAGCGCGTGTCAGTTCTGCTGCCGCCGCGTACGGCGAAGAGGTCGGTCGGCTCCGGGCCGCGGCCAAAGCCTGTGACCAAGCGCTTTCCTTTAAGAAGCGCGTTTCGCAGATGGTCATCGATGATTTAACCAGCTTGCGGGTCTCGGTAAACAGTCTTTTGACGAAATCAGAGCGTGACAACGACTTGATCTACCTCCAAGCGGTTCCAGGTGAGACCGAGTTGCCTTCCATCGCCCCGGCCCTCATGGTCAAACCCACTCCCGTGGAGCTTCCGGAGGCTGATGGATTATTTAAGGACCTCTTGCCGTATGTGGTGCTCCAGGCGGCACAGGCATTTCGAGAGCGCCAGGACGTGTTTGTTCATGAGCAGTTTGAGGCCCTGGTGGGTGCATTGAACAGCATGATGAACAAGTTTTTGATCGAGCGGAGTTTGCCAGCGGCGATTGATGCAATCCAGCGGCCAGAGGCACTTCCGGCAACGTTGCTCGAGCGCTCGGCGGAAATCAAAGGCAGAGGTGGAGTCTCGGCGGCACGCGAGTCACTCTCGGATATCCAACGATTGTCGCTACAGGCGATGAACTTGGTTGGGAAGGCCAGGCAGGCTTTAGAGGCTACTGGAGCGCAGCCGAACGAAGTCGAACGCGGTGATAGTCTCGTGCGAGAAACTCCAGCTTCCTCACTTTTGGATGAGGTCGCATCGCTCGAGACCTACTTCAACCAGGCGCGCGCGGGCGACAGTATCATTCAGGAGCACTTTGCCGACCTTACGCCTTATATAGAACTCCTCTGCGGAGGTGAACCGGCGCTCCTGGACTTTGTTCCCCACTGCCGCTTCGTCAAGTTGGATCCCGAGCTCAACCGCGTGATCATCGAGTTGCGCGAGGCTGTCAACGAAGCCAACCGCCAGGAAAGCGAGCGTAGCCACTTTCTCAAGGCTGTCGAAGTCAAGTCCCGCGAGAGCAACATCCTCCCCCAGGTCATTGCCGAGTACAAGGCGCTGCTCCTGACGAGCCAGCGGTCCTTCGAGCCGGTTTACGACAGACACATTGCCACGTTCAACAGCGATATCCGCGCCTTTCAGGCGCTCCGTGACGCCCAGATCAGTCTCGAGCAGCAAATCGACACTCTCAACACTGAGTTCTTGCGTGTGCAGAGCGCGTGTGCGGTTCAAGCTGAGCGCCAGGAGGCGTTGCAGACGTTGGAGAAGGCCTACACGGGTTATCGAGAATTGTGCTCCAACATTACCCAGGGATTGAAATTTTACAATGATTTTATGGCAAAGGCAAGCGATCTTTTGAGGCGGTGTGAGGAATTTTCCCAGCAAGAGGGACTTTCCCATAAAGAGAAATTTACCCAACGAAAGGAATTTTCCCAGCAAGGAGTTGAAGACGAGTATCTATCAGAGGAGGTTTCGGACGAACTGGACGCAGGACCGCCTATCAAGTCTCCTCGTGCGAGGGGTAGCTTGTGGACACCAGACTCGGGGATTGGATTTGACTAGCGTGATATGATTGAATCTTGTGAATGGTATTGTACGTCCGGGTTAGATATCATACCCTTGGGTTATGGCAAATTTGGAATAAGTATCCGAGTGATGAACCCCTCGTCTGTTGGGTACGTAAACTATATTGGCATACAAATAGAATGCAGTCATTAGAATGGATGTTATATCACGAAAAGTCAACGGGTTTAAATAATTAAATCTTTGTACAGGAGTTAATCCCAGCGAGTTTGGATCTTGATACCAATTCAATCTCTCATGCTTTATTTTGGTAGCTTTGTGCTTTATGTTTGCATACAAGCATCCCACTCTTCATTTATTTTGTCACCTCGTCCTGCCCGTGGGCTTCTGTCTTCTTTTGTCTCTTGGCCAAAAACTCCTCAAGCTCCTTCTTACGTTTGATCTGGGATATCCGGGAGCTGTGCTTTCGGCTCTTCATGTGGATATCGTACTGGCCTTCACCGACCAATACCAACGGCTTCCCATCGCCGGAAGTGCACACTTCACACACAAAATGCTTCCACTTGTCCTGAGTGAACTCCTCGGTGGTGACCTCTAGCATGTTTTCAAAGCCAGCCGGAGCGTAGCTGAGGGTTGGTTCTTTTTTCAAAAACTCTGATAATGTTAGTATGCTGTGTGAAAAAATCGATAGGCCAATGAGCCAATAAGAATGCCAAATCAATGGAAACTCAGGTCATTATGCATCGATAAATGTCTCCATGAAAGCCCGAGTAGAGTCTCAATAAACTTACGGTCTGTAATCTCCACCCCTCTTTTCGACACATTTTTACTCCACTTGTCTAAATCACTTGCATCAAGCAAGTAAACTCGGCCTCCTCTCTCATAGTTGTGGAGCTTTTCCTTGCCCATCTCAGGAACCAACTTCTTGCGGATCCACTTCACCTGCTGCTTCGCGTACTTTTTTGTTCTTTGCTTCATCTCGTCAACACATTTCCGGAACTCCACGTCGTTCTTTTGGCCACTTTTCAACCACGGGAAAAACTCCTTAAACCCAATAACCTGCCAGATACCGTCTTCGAAGAGTGGACTTGGAGAATCATTGTGGGCGGTATAAAAATCGTACAACTCACGGACTTCCGCCAAACCGCCAGTTTCCAACATCTTGTCCACGCGGGAATCAAGTCTTTCCTCCAACGGCTGAGTTTGTGAATACACCCAGAAGATGAGGGTATCATACCGCAAAGACGATTTGTCCAACTCGCTCACCTTCTGCTCGCTGTATATGTCAGATGCCTTGCGGTTTGTAGTGAAATAGATCTCTAAGGCTCGTTTGAGCTTTCTGGAATCGTTCGGATGAAACTTCTCGGCAACCACGGGGTCGTACTTCTTCAAGGTCTCCCACAAAGTCGCAGGATCGCTCTCAACAACGGCCTTCTCCTCCTGGGTGAGTTCTTCCACGGTCTGGATTTCGGTCTCCCTGTTTACCATTTTGTTGTGGAATAACAAACTCTGGAGGTAGTAATGTGTTCCTCCCACAACAATCGGGATCTTTCCTCTGGCGTGGATATCGGCGATGGCAGCTGTGGCCTCGTCCTTGAACCGGTGCACAAAGTACTCTTCGTTCCAGTCCACATGGTTCATGACGTGGTGTTTGACCCCTTCTCTCTCAGGGATGGGATGTTTGTTGGTTATAATTGGAACCCCCCTGTACATCTGCATGGAGTCGGCATTAATCACCTCACCGTTGTACTTTTTGGCCAACTCGATGCTCAACTAGAGGTGTTAGTAGGGCGGCAGATGTGGGGAAAGGGGTACTTACCTGAGACTTTCCCACACCAGTGGTACCAACAACCGCAATAATATCATTTCTGGGAATCATGGTTCTGGATAAGAATTTTGATAAATAAGCTGCTTTCATTAAAGGGTTCATCAGTGGTTCACTGGAAGTAACTTGAGATGTAATTTTCAGTCCTGCATGTAGAAGTATAGGCTGATCTGATGCGCATTATATATTAGTCAAGAGTTTTATTACAGAATGCTGTAAATACATACATTTCAGTGAAGCTCACTATATTTATTTCTTCCTGGAAATTCAAAACCGCCGTCCAAGGATACCGGTTGGGTTATTTTGCATTCACAGTTATATCAAGAGTTGGCATCTAGCCTAAATTGTCTATACACAAGTAGCTCCTGGGGTTTAATTCAAATCCGCAGTTTCATCAACCTTGGCGGTAAAACCGTAGTGGTTAAATCCCACCACTCCTACAATGACAGTCCCCACCAAAGCCAATCCATTTCTCAACCCAACCCACGAGTTTCCGCCCACCTTGTCCTTAAACTTCGATGCTGGTCTTTCAAACACAAGTAGCAGTTTTGGCCCTCCACCTCCGATCAACTTCCAGTTCTGGGCTTGTAACTTTGCAATGTGCCTTAAATACTTTTCGGGAAAATCAATTCGGGAAAAAATAGAAAACATATCTTCAGCGGTGTGGTCCTTTCCTAGCGGATTATCTGCCGAGAGAATTGTCGCCCCATTATTGGCTAGCAACAAGTATTCTCTCGTAAGAGCGCTCTCAACAAAGTTGGTACCGGTGTTTCTCGTGCCTTCAACCTTCGGGAAGAATAAGTCGGATTCTGACACCCCGCGAGCGCGGCGGAACGCATCTGCAACGTGCTCCTTGTATATCGCGTTTGGCTCCAAAAAGTTCAGTTTGGGAGATCTGGGGTCCCTGCAATTTCGTGCGGAAATCCATTCGTAGGTCTTTTTGTGGCGGAAGATTGTTTCTCTATCATTATCCTTCACCTGCTTTACTTGTCTCAAAAACCCCTCCAATTTTCCCAGGTCGGGTTTGCTGTGAACAGGCACCACATGCGGGGGGACCTTCTTTGACAAGTTGTATTTGTAGTTCTTTCGAATCTGTTCAGCCGTAAGGTTGTCCAAGTTCTCTGGCGTCTCGCTGGTCTGTACTTGGGATTCAACGCAGGCGGAAGAACTGGGCATGTGCAATCGCTTTTCCAAGATGGCTGCCAAATTTTTCTCCAGAGGTTTAGACTCGCTTAATAACGAATCTAAAAGTAGTTTGCTCAGTTTTGCTTTGATAGTGCTCTTTTCAAGACCATCCTCTGGAGCCTCCTCGATGATGGGCGCACTCTCCTTTGGTTCATTAAGCTGTACCCCTTCTGAGTTGGCCAAAAATCTTGCGGCATGGCGTTTTTGTATCGTGTGGTTAGTCTTGTCGAATACGTCAAAGTTTTTCAAAGCCACATCCAAGGCACACGGATCATTGCAGGTGTTAAGAATGTATCTCACGCCCCAGGCCATCTTCGCAAACCTGTGCAGTTTCTTATCGTCAGTAGCATACTTTGACGTTTGGTTCATGTTACTCAATAGAGAGTTTAGTGCGTCTAGGATCCCAGCTTTGGACGAGGCAGCAAACTCATGGCCGAGAAATGCCCTAAACAACTTCAACTCGTGGAGATAGGCCTGCAAGTAGGATGCATCCTCGGGGATCTTCTTATACTCCAGGCGGAGGTTGTGTTTATGTCGTGTATCCTTAAGGGATGTTTTTTTCTCTTGCAAGTTCCGCTCCATCGTGTCAAAAACCTCAAAGTTGGTCAAAATGGCGTCGAAAACATGAGTGTATCCGTTATTCAAATGCAACGTCTTTCTGATTCCGCGGTCCATTTTTTGGAACGCCTTCAATTCCTGGTCCAAGAGCAGAGCCGTGGCCTTGTCTGCCAGAAATCCCGTCTGAGACGCTCTCTCCTTCTCTACCTGCGACATGAAGTCTTCCAACTGTCCAGAAAGCTCGTTGGCGGTATAACTTTGAAACGCACGCTTTTCAGCGTGTCTGTCTTGTAAAAACTTGCGGAACCGGATCAATTGTTCCCTGTGCTGGGTGATGTACTGGCAGTCATCCGGCAATTGCTTGTACTCGTTGGTTCCCTGGTCATCTTCTTGGGAAAATGTCTTAACATCTGAAAGGGCCTCAAACCCGTCCAACTCGGAGTCATAGGTTCTGTCAATCATTGTACTTGCCTTGGCATAGTATCTGATGGAATCTGCACATCTGGGAAGCCCCATAGGAAGCCTCACCCGAGATATATATTGGAATATTCTGGCTGACATTGCCGATCAGATGGGAACGTGGGGAATCTGAGACGTAGACAATGATTTCCGAGGTGCTAAGTATCCCGCGTTGGATCAAAGAAATTGTGTTTGAGAACTCTCTATGATTTTGTATACCCTTCAGGTGGACATGATTGTTGAAACAGCGTGAGAGATGACTGCTCAGTGTTCCTGTGTAAATTGCCGTCAGCCGATAACTCAGAGCTACTGTCCTGCGTATTGCAAGGGAAAATTGAAAAGTCCGTAACGATCTGTATGTATCGTAGAGCTAGAGACCAAGCCGAAAGGGTTATGCCTAGTATGGGAAGTATAGTTAATTAACGTATAATTTAAAGAAGTCTTTAAAATATCTCTGGTCGGTCTTAGGAAGTTTTGTGAACTTTAAACGAAAAAAGGAAAGGATCTATACGTCAACGTCGGGATATATAGTTGAGGAGGTTTGCCGGCAGTCACCTCCATCTTTTCAGACTCTCGATTTTATTTACGTAATGAGGTGAATAACCCAGAATATAAAGTTTCAACATTGGTAAGGCAATATGACGCTAGTCACTCCCTCGTCTCAAGGGTATTGTACCATCCTTACTCCATCGACTTCCCCTTTCGGAAGTGAACACTGCCTGACTATTCTATCACGTGTCTGATTCATATGGCAAAAATCGACTCAAGCTTTTGTTTGGGCAAAGTACGGTCCGATAGTCATTGGACACCCGATATAGTACTAGAAGAATTCATATACCGAGTATTTGCTTCAAGATAATAAGACTGGAAACTTTTCAATCCCAGATCTCCAACACTTGGTAATTGCTTAGTGATGCATAGAATATCCTATACATGGCTTGAACCCTTCATATAGGCAAGCCCTTAATTTCTTTTTCTGTACCCCACGGTGAACAATTCCTGGCCTGTTTGACTGTTCTCGCTTCCCCTCAATGGCTGCGGTCAGATGAAAGCTTCATTTCTATATCACATCCTCTACCAGTTATACAATCGGACTCACATTCGCTATCCGCCATGAACTTGAAGCAAGTTTTTTTAATTTCCATTTTGACCACCACCACCGCTGCCACTGCTTCCGCGGACAACCCTGTCAGCAGCTCCACTGAGACCCCTAATATTGATGCTTGCTCTCTGAGCACTGCCTGTATCAAGTATAACAATATCCGGACAACCTCCTGTTTTGTTAATAACTCCGACCTTAGCTATGTTGCGCCATTATTCTTTACTTGTTTGTGTGGCCTTTCCGACGAAGAGTACTGGAACGATGCCTGGACATGTATTCAGTGTAAGGGCGCTGTAAACAGTCGGACTGGCTCCACCCAAGCTGAGTATAAGGCTCGCTACTGCAGTGATGTAACTGGTTTGTATCCAGGATATGATGTCGGCCACTTCACCTCTTCTGGTACGGTGTACTTCGGCTACCTCTCTAACGGTCAGGGTGTCCCAGCCACTATTGCCGAGGAAAATAATGGTGATATTGGTACTCAATTTGATATTGGTACTCCTTACAGTCCCTCTGAACTTTCAACTGTCTCTCTCAGCAGATTTGACAGTAGTGCTACCGGGGCCGCCGAAGAAATGTACTGCGATATGTTTAGCAAAGTTATATATTATGTTGCCGACGGAACCAACTGTACGACTAATAGCGACATCCAGTCCCTTTACGCTGAATCATTGGTATGGACTTGTTTGTGTGCCCTTTCTGACGAAGAATTCTGGAACAGCTACTGGATCAATACCCAGTGTTATTCTGGTGGTAGAGCGCCTTACTCTACCCAGGCTGAGATGAAGGCTTACTACTGCAGTGACATAACTGGTTTGTACTCAGGCTATGATGTCGGCTATTTCACCTCTTCTAGCTCCGTGTACTTTGGCTATCTCACTGATGGACAGGGTATTCCTGCCTCCGATTTCGAAGCGAACAACATTTTTTCCGGAACTCAGATTTCTACTGGTGATGTATCAGGTGCTTCAGGTACCTCTGCAAGTACTGCTGTAGTTAGCTCTTCCGCTGGGGCTTACACTGGTACTCTGGGTACCTCTACCTCCGGAGCCACTTCTGTTGCCACATCTGCTGTTTCCAAAGCTTCCTCCACAACCTTTAAGGCTTCTTCGGCAGCCTCTTCCAAAGCAGCCTCCTCCTCCACCAAAGCCTCCTCTTCCAAAGCTGATGCTGCCAAGACTGTTGCTGCTGCTATCGGCGGTATCATTAGCTCTGTTCTTCTCCTTTTGCAAGTTTTATAGCTTTGGCATCCTAGAGTAACTTTGATAAATTTGTTTTATTCTTATAGATGAGGTATATAGCATTTCAAGTCAAATATAACCTGTGAAGGTTTAGTGACATGCATAAATAGCACTTTCTTATGCGGGTCTGAGAATAGGGGTATATAAATAATCAATGTACTCTGTTCCAAGGGCACTGTATTAAAAGTACTGCAGGTGCCTTATTTTAAATGATACTACAGGCGCCCTATCTTAAGACAGAGCTTTGTCGGTCAGTCTATATAAAAACTGACTGTCCATTTCCTTGTACATCTAGTTCTGATCTAATGGTCAATCAATTCTACCTGGTTATAGTATTACCTATACAGATATACTATAGGCATCATAACACTCTTAACACGCCAATTGGTCCTTATCAAAAGAGAGTACAATCTGGCTATCCTAAACGCTATCACATGTCCAATAACTATGACTGTTTTTAATAAAATCTAATTATAGCTTCAAATATCCTGGAAAATTTTGTACACCGAGTATTTTTGTCGAGTTGACAAAATCACAATATTCTTACTCCTATACTAGACCAGTGCTTAGTAACATTCTGACTTTAATACAAATGCTTAAATGCCGCATATGCAAGATTTCTTTTTTCCGCGCCCCGTGGTGGAAAATCCTTAGCCCGCTTATGCGTGTTTTCTTCTCAACAGCTCTAAACAAATAAAAGGTTGGCTTCTTTCTATTTTAATCCTTTCCAGTTCCATAGCCAAATTCACACTCACTACCCATAATGAACTTGAAGTATACCGTATTTCTCTCCGTTTTAGCCACCACCACCACTGCTGCCACTGCCTCCGTTGACAGTTTCGACAGCAGCTCCTCTGAGACACCCGATGAAACTGCTTGCATGCAAAGTGCCGCCTGTATCAAGTACTCTATGGCCCAACAAACCACCTGTCTCACTGATGACAACGCTACGAGTTATGCTGAACCCTTGACCTTGACATGTTTGTGTGGTCTTTCCGACGAAGAGTATTGGAACGATGCCTGGACATGTACTCAGTGTATGGGAGCTGTAGACAGTCAAATTGGTTCTACTCAGGCCGAGATGAAGGCGTACTACTGTAATAATATTACTGGCTTATATCCAGGCTATGATGTTGGCCACTTCACCTCCTCTGGTACTGTGTACTTTGGCTACCTCTCCGATGGTCAGGGTGTTCCTGCCACAGTTGCCGAGGCAAATAATGGTGCTACTGCCTCTGGTGTTGCTACTGCTTCTGATACGGCTACTGCTTCTGGTACAGCTACTACCTCTGGTTCTACTACTACCTCTGGTACGGCTACTTCTTCTGGTGCTGTTACTACCTCTGGTGCTGCTGCTAGTACCGCTAATATTGGCTTCTCCTCCGAGACTGTCACTAGCGTTGCGGGGACTACTTCTCCCTCAGCTTCCCCTGCTGCCTCCACTGTCACCTCTTCCTTTGTATCCTCTCCTTCCTCTTCTGCTTCTTCGATCACCACTTCTGCTGCTTCTTCCACTGCCTCTTCTACATCCGAAATTTCTTCTGTTGCTTCCTCCTCCACCAAGGCTTCCTCTTCCAGTGCTGCTGGTGCTATAAACGCCGCTGCTTTGGGTAGTATCATTGGATCTGCTCTTTTCCTCGTGCAGTTCTTATAATCCTAGCATCCCAGAATGATACGAATTTATGTTGTCATATTTCTAGATTTTGCAATTTAATGGGTCAAGGTATCTGTCTCTGCATAAGGTAAGAGTATATCTCCCATCAAAAGATATAGCCTGTCTACCCTGACGAGGTCGAGTAACAAACACTTATTACAATTTTTAAATTCTATTTTAATTTCTACTTTCCCGATAAACCATGGTCCACCATTGAGGGTTCGATCCAGTGCCAGAAGCATGTATATGTCGACAACTTCCACTGAGCAGATAATACTATAATTATAACTCCTATACCCCCTACACCAGAAAAATGCTTAGTGACATAACTATTCATTGCGTGTGCTTACCCCTTAAATCTCAATCTTCACTAAAATATATTGTATGGCCCAATTGCGTTTGTCCTGAGATTCCAGAATGGATGCCTTACAAATCCAACCGCACATTGACTGCACGATTTCTGCGCTTATACGTCGAAGGTCTGACAAAATAAGTCAACAAGCGTCCCATTGTGGTGACTGTTTTCGCTCCTCCCCTTCCGGTTTGGATCGCTGCATTAGAGGTATGCCTAATAATTTGTTCTTTGCCCCGCCTTCTACGGGTTGCGCGAGATGTCAAACGGGAGCGCCTGATGTAGGACACCAGCCTCCTTCGCCGCCTGGTGAATGCGCCTGCATCATTTATATAGCCTTTAGTGAAAAAAGACCGTATCGCTCGTATCATACGCCGCAAGGATCTCAGACGAGATTCTCTAGGCGGGGGAAGTGAGCGCATGGCTTCTCATCACCCAGGAACTCAGTATAGTTTCGAATGTTCTACCTCGATGTGGAATGTGTGCGTAGCTCGAATGATCGTCTCCAGCAGTTTTGGATCTCAGCGCCAAATTATTTCGAAAGCAACGATGGTAGCAAGAGGGCTTGGAAATAAGCGGTAGTATAGGATGTCACGCCAGATTTGTAGAAGGAAAATTGGGTAAAAGTATAATTCGTATGGACAAGAATAAAAAGAGCAACTATGTACTCCCTTGAAGTGCCATCCCTGATGTGCGATCACAGCGTGCTTTCAAACGTAAACGTTAAATCCTGCCCCTGTAGTATGCAGCCACAAACCCAGAGACGGCATCCGCTTCAGCCACGCCCAGACCCGGTGATAAAACTTAGCAAGACTTTTGATTTCTTGCTTTCGGGAGTGACTTTCGTTTCTAAGCTTCGGCGATATTAGAAGAGGTAGCCTATGTGCAGAAGATATCTGATGGAGGCTACATCTGTTGGGCATGCCAATATCCAAGGCGTAGTACATTTACAACACGTTTAAATACTTTAAATATTTTGTTGATGAGATGGGACAAAGAAGAATCATGTTGGGCTATAATGGCACGTGTGACCCTCACTTATCGTTACCCAGAGCGCCCTCAACAGGCTGAGAGCGCATGAAGAGCAAACGTGCAGCACCTTGCTACACGCTAATCCTTCGTAGCTGCCGTTTACCGAGTGGGCTGTGAAAACGCTGGGTCACTCCGAAGGGATGTTGGGATATCAGCTGTACCAAGCTTTCTAGGATTGATCGGCTATGCTACTGGTGAGTCCCCTCATACTACCTAGATGGACACCCTGATTTTCCACCTACAGTAAGCCCAGTGCTTCAAATGCAGCCAATTATTTTAAACATATTGCTCTCACCGTGGATCAATCAAGTCACGGCTCAGCCCGTATTGCCTTCGGTGGGTATTACCGACAGGATAGTTGGCTAAACCGTTTTAGCTAACGAAGATCAAGATAGGACACTGGTATGGAAATTGACAGCGTGCATGTGTGTGCGATCGCCGTTCGTCTCTTAGATCCAGTGCCCTGATTTAGTCGTAGTCGGCGTCATGCATCTTTCATATTCCAGCCCGCAGACTTAAATGTTGCATACATGCAAGTAATTAATTTGTTCATTTCTTCTATTTTTCGCACCATATGACGGAGAATCTTGGGTATGCTTGTTTCCCTTTTTCTATCCAACACCTTCAGCTAAATAAAAGGCCATTGCTGCATTCTACTTCAGTCAAATTTTACAGCCAACCCCACACTTGCTATTCACCATGAACCTGATAAAAATTGTCTTATTTTCCATTTTGGCCGCCACTGCTGTCAATACCTTAGCCATTGGTTTCGAAGCCGGCTTTGCTGATGCATCTAGCAACTCAGATTGCTTGCTGGGCTCCTCTTGTCTCAAATACGGCCAGATCCCGGCAACCAGCTGTAACATTAATAACGAATCTACCGATAGCGATGCACTCGCGGGCTTGAAATGTTTATGTGGCCTTTCTGACGATCAGTACTGGAACGACGCCTGGAAATGTGTCCTGTGTTTGGGCCTCTCTGGCGAATTTAATTCCCAGGCTTCGTACAAGGCTAGCATCTGCGACGACCTTGGTGCTATCGCTTCTGATGCCGCTGCTTTTTCTGGTATTGCTGCTTCCGATGCCATTGCTTTTTCTATTTTTGCTGCTTCCGATGCTAGTGCTCTCACTGCTGCTGCTTCTATTTTTGCTTCTGCTGATGCTTTATTGTCTGGTATTGCTGTTTCCGGTGTTGCAGGTGCTTCTGGGACTGGAGTTGCAGGTGCTTCTGGGGCTGTTGTAAGTGCTTCTGGGACTAATGCAGGTGCTTCTGGGACTGCAGGTGCTTCTGCTGCAACCTCTGCCTCTGCTGCTGCCACCTCTGCTGCTGCCGCCTCTGCTGCTGCCGCCTCTGCTGTTGCCACCTCTGCTGCTGCCACCTCTGCTGCTGCTACCTCTGCTGCTACCACCTCTGCTACTTCTAAGGCTTCTTCTGCCTCTTCTAAGGCTTCTGCCTCCTCCTCCACTAAAGCCTCCTCTTCCAAAGCTGGTGGTTCCAGGAATGTCGCCGTTGTCGGTGGAGTTATTGGCTCTGCCCTCTTCCTCTTAAACCTTTTATAACCCTGGTACTCCAGAGTAATGTTAATGTCCTTTCATGTTATCAGTTTTCTAGATTTTGTAATTGAAGAAGCCAAATCTATATGTATCTATACAATATTGGCCATTAAGCCAAAAGCATATATCATTATATAAGTATAGTATATTAATGCACGATACCGAAATAAAAGAGGTCTCAACTAGAGCTCTGGTCAGCCTTTCGGAGGTTTACGACTGTTGGAAAAAGGAACAGTGGTGTTCGTTGATATCGTGAGTACCAATTGAGAAACTTTTCGAACCATTTTATCTATCTTACTCAGCCTTTCGATTATATCTGAGTAACAGGGTAAATATCATAGATTATAAAGTTCTCCACGTCGGTAAAACAATGCCATATAACATCCCTTATCTAAAAAATACTGCCAGGGTACCCTAATCGTTATCATATATCCAATAATTATCACAATTAAACTAGGTAAGAATATAAGTCCTCTGGATCTACTAAAAGAGCAACAATACGCGTAATGTACCACATGTCTCATTGCACGAACATATCAAAGTCGGACAAAAAAGAATCCTGCAGGATATTATGGTGGCACGTGCGGTGGGGGTGGTGTATTAGCCGTAGCCGAGCATTATAAACTGCTTATCATTGTAACGCACTGTAAATCAATCTAGATCCTTCAATCAAATAGTATTACCTTCCATGGGCAATACTAACAAGAAAATGGGCTAAACAGTCATCAATTTCTGAAATAAAGATATGACATCTTCATGCAAATTAACGGTATGAGTGTACACGACTACCTTCCACCTCTGAAGTTTCGATGACATGACGCACTTATCGGCGGCGCCATTCATATACTAACTCGCCGACTAAAACCCTGCATGTATGCAAGCCCCTCTTTTACTGCACCATGGTAAAGAACCCTCGGCTTTTTCCTCCTCGACGTCTCCAGCCAGGCAAAAGGTCATTTCTTTCTATTTTAATCCTTTCCAGTTTTATAACCAAACCCACTCTCCCTCTAGCATGAACTTAAAGCAAACCGCCATACTTTCTGTTTTGGCCACCAGCCGTTCAGTTCAGAAATCCAACTCTGCTTGCGCTCTATTACCCGCCTGTTCCGCCGTCTACACAGCAGTGTCATTCTCCTCTTATTTGGGTGATATCGACGTTAGCAGTGCTATATCAATGAGTATGTCTCATTTGTGTGGCCTTTCTGACGAAGAGTTCTGGAATGATGCCTGGACCTGTCACCTATGTACGGATCCCAATGACGACTCTGGCTCTAGCCAGGCAAAGTACAAGGCTAATGTCTGCAAAAACTATGTAGCTTCCTCTGTCTCCTCAGCCTCCTCTAACTCCTCAGTCTCTTCTGCTGTTTCCGTGGCTTCCTCTGCCTCTTCATCTGCTATTTCCTCCTCCTCCAAGGCTGCCGGTGCCAAGATTACTGCTGCTATTGGTAACGTCGTTGGCTCTGCGCTTTTCCTTTTGCAACTTTTATAACTGGTATCTTTGAATTACATCAATGAATTTATTTCTATGTTCCTAGATTCTGTATTTAGCCGCGTTTGTATTAAATCACAACAATGGGGCTACCAGACTGATTTCCACATAATTCAGAAGTTTGATAACGTCAATCACTTGTGGTGCCAACTCGCTTTTGAAATTTATGCAACACTCCTTACCAGACCTATCCCTCCAAGATGGATAATATTCCTACCACACTAATTACCTGCTTCGTTATACGCGGAGGAGTGGGATTATGCAGACTGAATGAGGATAAAATGGAGACTTGATACCATAAAGACACTGTACTTGACCTGAACTCGACAAAAATACTTTATCACCAATTTGATGTTGTCCCTCAGGGAGACAACTTAATAGCTGGGATACAAGTATACCTCACTAACAGCACAATCAATAAACTTGGACTACACTAGCACTGTAGGCTGTAAATTAGCCACCCTTACCTATCCCTACACCTGCTCCAATGCAATATGATTTGTACACTACTCCTTCTTTCCCTTGTCGCTCAACTCCTCCATCTCAATCTCCTCCCTTGGCTCATCCCCAGCGACCAACACTTCTTTCAACTTGGCCTTGCCTACCTCAATCGTCTTGTGCACCGTAGTGTTGATCACAGCCAAAACCGGCCCGGTCAAGCCCATGTAATGGATGGTAAACGCGACAGCGGTGAAGGTCACAAGCCAAATGAAGAAGAACGGATTACGCAACACAGCCATGAATTCGTTCCAACCGAGAACCGCGATGATGAGATAAATGTAGTACGGAATCTGCGACACCGATTGGATGATCGACCGCTTCGCTTCAAAGAAGATCGCATCGGATTGCTTCTTGAACTTGCCTTTGATCGTCTCCACCCTCTTTGACGATAAGAGACGCGAAAAGTTCTCCAACTCGTCGTCTTCCTCGATTTCAATATCCGGGACAATAGCCGTCCCATCGGCAAGCTTCGCGACCGCTAGCACCGGCAAAACCGCCACGGCCCGCTCCTTGGCGACCCTGTAGGCAACATCAATCTCGCGAGCATCTTTCCACAACTTTGGCAACCCCTCATCGTCATACCTGAACGACTCCTCAAAGATATCACGGAGCAAAAGCACCATGTTGTCTTCGCGGATGAACTCATGGACGATGGAGTTCAACGCTAACCACGCGTTGCGACGGATCTGGAACAACAATTCACTGGAACTCGTAGCGTCACCTAAGCCAAAATCATACCCATCGTCTGTCGCAAACCGCGCGGTCACTGAGGAAAGAGACTCTTGGAACACGACCAAAACACCACCCCAGACGTTTTCATCAGGTTTTGACAATAAATCCGTCACATTCTCCTTCAAGGCCGGGGTGATCCGCTTGATCGACTTGTTCACTAGCGAATCCACTTCCTTCGCCCTCTCAGCCACCGCAAGGTCATCCAAAGCGGATTCCAATTGTCTCAATTCAGAAGAGCTGTCAAAGAGCCCGTCGAGCGAGACAAGAGCGGCACTGGCAACAAAGGTGTCGTGGCAAGCCGCGCGAGCCTTGGCCAAAATCGCCAAGAATGGTTCGTTCGTGCGGGTTTTAAAAGTGGCCGTAAAGTTGTGCAAGGAGGACTGCCTCAAGGCGACGAGGAAGGATCCGTGGACCTGCTTTAAGCGGGCATCGATCTTGGCCGCGAGGTCGGAACGCTTTTCCATATAGACATCTTTGTGGTAGCGCGAAGCAAGCGTGTCAAAGTCTTCCAACCCGGCGTTGCGAAGGGTAACCATTTTTGCTGCAAGGCCCCCAGCCGCGGTCTCGTCCTGGGAATCGGTCTCAACTCCCGTTAGGAAGTCCACCTCACCAAACTCTTCCACATATCTCTTTTCAAACTCCGCGTACGCCCCGTTGGCAATCTCCTCGCACTTAAACCTCGCCACCAAAATCTGCTGCGTCGGCAAATCAAGGTCCTTGTTCGACTCAATCTGCTCCCAGCACTTTTCCGCATACATTGTCCAACCGTCGATCGGCAAGTCGTGGCTGTACTCCCGCTTAAACAAGTAATCTTCATTATTTTCGATCAAGCGGTCACCGAGCAATGCCACCTGTTCCACGAACTTCTCCGGCTGGAGAACCTTATGGGCCAAGGCGTGGAATTTCAAATCAAACAAGTCATCCAACTGCACACCTTCCGCCCCGGCTGGTTTGTTCAACTGCAACCAGATCGCCTTGAGGTCCGTGGTAAGGGTGTTGGAGAGGTTTTCCAATGGGGTGTTGCCCACGTGGTCTCTGATCACAAACAAGAGCAAGGTCTTGTGACTGGAAGACTGGAAGAGCGATAAGTTAACCTCGAAGACGGTCTTTAAGAGGCCCATGTTGGCCCCCTGGTACAAGCCCACCTGGTTCTCCCAGATGTTGACAATGAGAATCTCGGAGGTGCTCAAGGCGAAGAGCGCAGCCTTGCGCTCAAAGTCCTGGTCCTCCCCACGCTCGCGACCGTCGGAACCCTCCACATCCATGACGAGGATGTGGGAAGAGTTGGGGACGTAGCCCAGGCCAGTAGCAGCTGCGGGGTTGCTGGTTGTGGCGACCGCCCTCGCGTGCCCCATCCAGATTCCCTTCGTCGTCTGCTGTCTGCTATGCTCATCCATCACGTCGAACCGCGTCTGGAATAACTGGTTCAACAACGTGGACTTGCCCGACGACTGCGATCCGAACACGGAAATCACGTGGAAGTTGAGGCTGATCTCCCTCACACCGCCGGTCGCCTGAGTCGTCTGGTCGATAAACTGAAGTACCTCCTGGTTAAAGGTCTTATCCTGGTCGATAATCTGCACTGTGGACATTTTGTGGCAGGTAATAGCAATGGCCGTGACTTAAAAGGCGTGAACATGGCTTTGATATAATGCGTTTTGAGGAGTAGCGATTGCTCCGGCTAATCGCGTGGCCCAAAGTTTGTGTTTGCAGGAGAAATCCGCCCACGTCCGTGGTGCGGCGAATGTGACCACTGTGAGTATGTGACCTGGCTGGAGAGGCTTACCACAGAACAAATGATATGTACCGATTTAAATCATTGATGAATATTATTGAACTCAGCTAGAAGTATTGACGTTTTAGAGCTGTGGCTAATAGCTTGGGTTCGTGTACTAGTAAAGCCCGCTGGGCAAAGGCACGGGCCACAGTCATAAAATCACATGCCATTTCCACTTTAAATAGGAGATTAATGCTTAGAAGACGAACGATCGCTTCTTTCGCTCTTAATAGCTTTTCTGAGGTACCGCTAGAACCATAGTCATGAACCCAGCAAGGTGAAGATTTAAAAGATGGGCCAGGCCGGTACACGGTCTTTCGGGCTGCTTATATTCTGCGACACCCCACCATCCGTATTCCTCGTCGTTTCCTGAATCTTTTCGAAAGATTTTACCCAGAGAATACCCTCTAACGGTTTTACTAAATCCTCTCTATTCACAATTGACTCCCTGGAATCTGCTGATAAGAAGGCCCCCGCCATACAACCCCGACTACAAAATCCTTAGCCGCAAGATAAATTAACAGTGGCAATACAAACCTTCATTAACATTAGCTAAAACACTTATTCAACAAGCCCAAAATCCTGCCGTCCTCCTTGTACTTACTTTCGTCTTTCATGCTCTTACCGTCCTTTGTAGCACCGTTGCTGCTAATGCTGCTGATCGGGGACAAGCCACTGACGCCCGCCGCTCTGTTCTCGCTTTGGCCACCGTTGTTCAAGATGTCACTTAAAACGGAACCGGCCAACGAAGGAAGGGTGATTCCGTTGGAGAGCGCCTTGCCGACGCCGGTGCCTCGGAAGCTCGTCGAAGGCTTGGTGATACGGCCAAAGGAGATGGAAGCCATTCTTCTTGGGGGAGACGGTAAGCCTGCGCTTGGTTCCTCCACCGCGGACGGCGCCGCGGTGCGCGTGCTGTAGTTCGAGTACGCGGGGTTCGAAGCCCGCGATTCGTAGGAAGACTGGTGGTTGGGTGGTGGTTGCGAGAGCTGATGGACGTGGGGGGCTGAATGGTGGTGTTGTGGCGCTGGAGCCGTGTGCTGAGGTGGCGCGGGGTGACGTGGCGCGGGGTGGTGAGGCGCATGGGCAGGGTTGCTCGTCTGCTGGCGGTAGTATGGAGAACCGCTGTTCGCATACTGCGGCGACCCATTATTCGCATATGAGTATTGCTGCGAGTACGGATACTGCTGATGCTGGTTGTAAGGATATGGAACGTGTGGCGAGTGCTGCGGCGGATAGGACGAGTGGCGGCCCTGAGGAGCCGGTGCAGCCTTGGTCTGTCTCGGGGAGTACTTGCTGAAGGCAATGTCCAGAAACGAATTTTCCACATCCGCTTCGTTCAACGTTTCGTTCAAGATGCTTTCCGGGTAGACGTCTGGCGACAATTGCAACCGGCCGAAGCGGTCGTCCTGCAGCGGTGAGATCAAGCCGCTGGCGCGGGTGATGTCGCGGGAATGAGCGCGGGTCAAATTGTGCATGTTGGTATAGGCAATCAAGTGGAATTTATCGCCCATTCTGGTGGTTAACGAAAAGCTCTGCTTGATGAAGCCCTCGTTTTTGTAGCGGTAGGTGGTGGAGTCTCTGGAGCCAGAGGAGGTGCCGCCGTTGCTGCTCTCCATTTCTCTGTAGATCAAGAAGGAGCCTGAGACACGGGAGGCGGACCACGAGCGGCCATCGGTCCACCGTTTCATCCCAGAATCGTTTTCGTTCCAGATGTATATGGAGCCAGTTTTGATCGCCTGACGTTCCTCATCGTTTAACCGTCTTTTGATCTTGGTGACCTGGTTATTTCTGGCGGCCTCAATGAGGATTAGTGCGTCCTTTGTGCTGAGAATAACGCCCTGGTAGCTTTCCATTGCGGCGGTATGGTGTAAGATTTTTGTAGAATAGATTGAATTATTGGTTTTGGGACTGGAAAGATGTATGAAAATAAAACCGCTTCGTCGGGAGTAATTAAACAGATGAACCTTTATGAAGTGCGTGGAAGAAATTAGTTAGTTGAATCTTCGGTATGAAACGTGAGAAAGAGCAAAATAAGTGGCACGTGTGAAAATGGGAATCTCGGGGGTGGCACATGTCTTTATAACTATCACTGTGTGTAAAAACGAAAAAAAAAGGCTTGGGTTTTGCTTGGCTAGAGATGACTACCCACCAATGCAAGACTTGAGGTGCGAAAAACGTAAATAGTCCCCGCCTTCAAGGATCATCTCACTCCCTGCCAACCTTATTTTTTCCTTGGTGTCTTGTAAATTTAGACACACGTGCATACGCCAAGTGTTATCTTTAGTCTGGTTATGGCGCACAGATAACCGTTCCGCTCCAAGCCGGAAGTCTTGGAGCCCAAGTCTTGCGTAGCGTTTAGCATTGGGCCAGCAACACCGCATTCCTGGCGGGAGTGACGATCGTTAGCATACATCATGCATGCGCAGCGCGCGTGCCCAAAAACTGTTTAAATATGTATACGATATTTAAGGTTGATTCTACAGTGTGCCATGCATGTCCTCCAGACGCGGGCGCCAAGACTTTTTAATCTCTATCCTAACCTAAAATCGCGGCTGCCCTCTAATGCATGTTAAGAAATTTTCACTACTGATTACCCAAAGGCGCAACCTTAAAATCTTAGACATGGTCATGACGGTGAATTTCATGTACCCACCGACACTCCGGGTTATTTAAGCTTCCTCTATTACCCAAAAATGCATGATAGATAGTCATTGGAGGAGAGTTCATTTACTCATGGCTACTGAAGTATTAGATATCACTTCCTGTTGTAAAACCTTCGGTAACGATAGCATCTACGGCTGTTCTTTGGGTAGCCAAAAACGAGATACAGGGGGCATACATTTATGATCAAAACCTCTCGTTTGTCCTGTACAGTGTGGCTGATAGCATCTCGCTAAAAGCTTGCAAGGGAGCCAGAGAGGAAAGTCTCCCCGACCCTATAGGATAGCTGATTTTCTTTTTGATTGGGCCATTCCAAAGCTCCCCCACTGTTTCGGAGGCCTGCTCTCGTCTGGTACCGCTACTGCTGCCCAAATTAGGTCACGGAAACATGCTTTCACGACTTATGACCTCCCAGATCACAGTTTATGTGAATCTGCTTGTGCATGAAAATAAAGATTTAGAATTAAAGTTTTTTCGCCCACTGCTATAATGCGTGACCCTTATTTCCGAACACCTGGCTGCGGCGCCCCTTATCGGCCAATTTCTATAATCTCTGGGCGAAGGTTGGGAGCCTTGGCCGCAGCAACATTTGCAGCGGACTTCGACCAGATGCAGCGCAAGACATTGAATGTACCTCGGGTCCTAGGCCCAGAGTTAAGACATCTGTCTACTCGAAGTGGTCGAGGTGAATCTTCACCCGAGCAAACTCCGGTGTCATGCGTACCAACCCCCACTGCGCATACCAAAACGCAACGTTGTGGATATATAGCATCATTCACTGGGCTCTTCGAGCCGCATTTTCTTACTTCGCCCTGGGCGTGTAAAACGCCCAGGGCTAATGTCCCACCGGAGGTCAGAAACACGACTTTTGATCCAAGCTGTGTGCTTATGTGCTCAACCTTTTTTTTACATAGATCGGAAGTGTAGTGCGAAAAGTCAGCCGCAAGCTATAATTAGACCGCTAAAACTGGAACACTGGCTCGAACTTTCAGGGTATCCGGCTTGTGCTACGTAATTTCTAACGGTGTTACCTCCATTGTTATTCTAAATAGAACAGCGAACCTCGTCTGCCGTTAGGCCGACGCAGGTAGTTAGAGAGCCAAGGTCCCATGGGCTTGCAGGTGACGTCGTGGACTATGTGTTACAGAATGCCAAGCAATTTCACACGAGAAGGGGTGCTCTCCAGGCTAGAAACGGAATGCATGCTGGTCATTAAGCATTCCGTGGCTGCATTACGTGCGTGGAACGTATTCTTGGAGACACGTTGGGTGCCGTGCTGACTATAAGCTTAATTGGCGGACGACTAAAGGGTCCACAGAGTACATATCCTCATCGTTGGCCCAGTATCTTCCAGTCACTTTGCTAAATATAATGACATTGTTGTGCTTCGCGTGAGAAAAGGGACTAAGTCTTCTATTGTCGTTTCGCTCAGACCTGCTGTATACGTAATCCAGCAGGTGCATTTAGCTCGAATTGTTCGTCACTCCTTTTTCGGAAATGACCAATGGTCTGGCCTACAGAATTGGAGGTCTTTGAAGTTTATTTCGTATACTTGTATCTACTCAAGATGGCTGTAAATTCTTCAGCGTGGTGTGTTTGATTCTTTTACCCCGCGAAACCTTAACTCTCAACAAACCTGAATTGCAAGGCCTGCGAAAACAGGCGGGTCTGCTCCCCGCCAAGCATTTCCTTAGTTCTCACGTAAGGCGATAGCGGCAGTGAAAGTGGATAGCGCCAGGCTAGTATAGTTGTTTCCTCCATTTACCTATATTTAATATCTTTTTGGTCAAAGACTTAATCATTTAGAATAATAGCTAAGCGAGTGACATTAAATTGTTGCTTTTCCCCTCTCTCATTGTACTTGCATTTTTAGACAATAGCGCCAGCGTCGGCCGTATAATTCTCGGAATTTTATATACTGCATGGAATCCTTAATCTCAAAATTGATCACTATTTTTAGAGCGGCAGCCTTGATCCAGACCGTGTGGCACTACCAGTGTTTAAACGGCGTTATAGCTTGTCATTCTGCGGAGATGAATGACACCTTTTTCTGCTCTTTGGAGCCTCTTTTCTAATTCTCCCACTTGTCGAGTAATATAAGGTAAGTATCTACGTGCCGCAAACTCGATTGGGGGTAGAAGGAATAAATCTAATGTTTCGGGCTAATTTAACCGGGTTAGAGTTTCGTTTTAACTTGCTGTGTACGTTCTGTATGGATACTGCACTGCTTAATCCAGGTTTAACTAAAGATTTTTGGTGGAACTATGTCTAATAATACCTTTAGGTGCTATTCCCACGCGGGTAGACCGGTTATCTCAGGGCTAGCGCATATAACGGGTAACCTCGGTACAGCCTACGTGTAAACAGACCCGCCGGTGACCATTTTCTCCCGCAAATCTAGTAATATGTTAGCGGTGTAGAAACATCCAATCCCGGATTGTGGTATATATTTTTTCTGGAACTAATTCCCAATGTTAAACTTAATTATCTCTTTAATGTCGGGGTGCTTTCCGTGCATCAGCTGAGGCTCCACCTTCAATTGTTTGCAAGTAAATCTTTTATGCTAAAAGTGACAATGCTAATGTTTTCCCAGCATAGAGCTGGAGTGCTACGCTTTCCTGTAGTGACCCCGCTTTCCGAAACTTCCCAGTATGGTACATTTCAGCGTATATGCTGCACCAGCTAGGAAATAGCTAGTATTACGCCCAAAGTATTTCATGGTAAAGCATACTTTGAAGCGTCAACGCCAGTTCAGGGATACTATATAGTCGACTCAACATAATTAATCACCCTTTTAACGCCCCAGATCCACCCACGTTCCATCGCCTCATCCAATCCGCCGTCCATCTTCCCTTCATCGTCGTACAACTTGTAATCGTTGGATCTGGAATGAATGCCTACACTTCCCACCCCCAAGGGCCAACGTTTGTTACCAATAGAAAGAGCCATGTACTGTTGATTCGCCTGGTTCATGTTCTTTTCGTCAAGACATTGAATAATTTTCAGGAGGATCAAAAGCTTTTCAGGGGAAATTGTACGCATCCGAAGGATGTAAAATAAGGGAACTAGTTGCTTTTTCACTTCAGTAATCGTTGACGTTTCTGTACCTGCGGGGCTCTGCATCCTTCCTAACATTTGCTTGAAGTATATCCTGGCCAAAAGGCAGAGTCTTGAGGATAGTTCTGTTGCTTTCTGAGAGCTGATGGTAGTTTCTGTACTAGGCAGTGCGTTTTTAGCACTCTTATGCTTCACCCAGGACTCGAAACTCCGAACATCATTATCCGTGATGGCTTCAGCAACTCTACCGTCGGCGGGAATCACCTCTTGTTCCTTTAAGGACTGAGACTCGACCGCTTCCGTTAGGCGAATTCTCTCCTCAAGTTTGTTCAAGTAAACTAGCTTTTCGTATTTCAGGCTGATTGGAAGCGAAGAAGGGTCCACTCTCAATTTCTGCAATCTATCATCGATGTCACCTTCTAAAACGGTCATGAGATCGTTGGGATTGATCGGAATGTCAGCAGCGGCTAGTTTGGGTCTTTTTTTTGAATTCTCTATAGGAGATTCTGTAGGAGATTCTGTAGGAGATTCTGTAGGAGATTCTATGTTCGTGGTAGGGTTGGTCGTTTCTGCGTTAGCTATCGCATCTCTCTGTAGTCTCTCCTTCTTTTGTTTTGCGAGCAAGACCTGCTCTTTAATAATTGCATCAAAATCCATTGGGTTTGCAGGTTTCACCTTCCCTTGGGTGAACCTAAAAGCGCTATCAGTCAAGTTCAAGACGGGGCACGCTAAACGCATGTTGGAATTTTTGGTCTATACAAATTTGTCTCTCTGGTCCATCCATACCGGACAAACTCCCTGTGCACTTCTGAATAAAACAATATATTCAATTAGTATATATAGCTATATGTGTGTAAATTTGAAATTAAACGATAGGTGAGAAGGTTAAATCTATAATTGTAATATATCTTAGATATAAATTTTCCCATCTTTTGGCAAATGTATAATTAGTATTAGTATTAAAAGTATGTAAATATATTCATTTAATTTTTATAATGAGCATTTATAGCAAATATTTAGAGTATATGCACCAGCACAATAATAAATACTTCATCTAATCTTTTACTACTAAAATGGTGAAATTTCAATATTGCCTTCGATAATAACCTTGATATTACCGTTGCTAGTATCTACTGGAAATCTCAAAGCCTCATTGGCCTTTCCCAATGAGAATTGGTGAGTAACCAATCTGGCAGCATTTGGCAACATACCGCCTTGGAACGTGTTGGTAAGAGGCGGCCACGAATCTGTTAATAGGCTTCAAATAAATCTCGGCAAGATTGCAGTACATAAGGGGTAAATTATTAAGGAAATCTTGGCCAACACCGATGAGAACCACACAACCTGAATGGCAAGTAATGTAGCAACAGGTAGCAATGGATGACTCCATATCGGTGCATTCCAACACCACTAGTGGCCGCTAGTATTTGGTCTCCCCAAAGCACAGTCTAATCCTCGCAGCGTTGGCGGGAGAATCTGACACTAAACTTGTCTTGTAGGCGCTGACCGAAGGAACCAACTTCCTGGAAAATTCCAAATGGTAGTTGGACAAGTCTGCAATGACAATGAGGGAGGCCGCCCCAAAAGGCAACGTCGTTACACAAATTGTAATCGCCCAAGGTGTTGTCCATGAAACAGTTGCGGCCCGGAATTCGGAGTTCGATAGAGACTCTATCACCTGGCCTGGCGCTGCAAACACCCTCACCAACTTCCAAAATACCCTCAGGGAACTCATGGCCCAAGATCAAAGGAGTCGATAGCACCGTTTCTCATGAAACGCACGTCGGTATTGCAGATACCGGTAGTTTTCACATGGATAAGAACCTTGCCCTTAAGTGATTTTCTCACCAGGACCTCGCGTATCTCAATGGCCTTGCTTGGGAGGCAGTACAAGGCCGGGGTTGGTGTAGCCATCAACAGTCATTGAGTGGATGTGTTGGATGGCGTGCTCACTGAAATTCTCGAATATTAACGTGAAGGACACATCACCCCGCTTTTATGTCGCAGGTATTAATTGCTGACTTTGACATTCACCTCAGAGACTAATATACAGAGAAGTAACAGCATCGGGTCGACTTATGCACGAGCCCCTACAGGCAGAGATATTGATGCACTGAAGTTTATGTACGAGACTAAAATCGAAGGCAAACCGATCAAATCGTTGACTTACAGCCGTCTTTATGAAAATAGATTCAGTAAGTACTATTGGAGTTAATCGGCCATTTAGATTGTAATATTTACATTTTATGAGCTTCTAGTGGAAGAAACACCTTCCCATTGTAACGAGCGCTGCATTTCCCATATCATCCCCGATCTTCAATTTACAGGTCGCTTGATCATACACCCGAAATCGAATGACTATACTTAGCGCCACCAGCTTGGCTCGACCACGCCCATCTACCTCTGGTGACCTAACGTTCCATATCTCGTTAGGTCGCACTTACAGGTTCAAGTGATTCCAAAAAAAAAAAGCCTCGACTTGCGCACACAATACCTAACAAAGTTGAAAATGGGGCTAAATCGATACCTGTTTGTAATTGGCACATTTTTACAAATACTCTACACAGGTCACATTGGAATGGCGAAACCCATTATCCCTGGACAGGATATGTATTACGGGAGTTTGGAGAAAAGCTCCGAATGCGGTACCAGAATTCAAGCAACTGAAATTGAACTCATGTGGCAAGTGGTACCGGGTCTGGAAGGATATACATCCCAAGTATGTTTCCGTTAGTCTATTAGAAACTCACAATCAATTAGCATTATCTATTAATTCGATAAGACTACGACCTTTCCGCTACGGGCAGGATCAAGCGGGAAACAACGTCGTGCCTTCACCACACCTCTGTTTGACGATCGTAGTCCGGAGCGGAAGCAGAGCTTTTCGAATGAGGGGGCGGAATATTTCCGTCCTGCGCACATTTCGATCGTCATGGCATACGCTTACTGGCCCAAATCTCGCTCTAACCTGCCAAATCGGTACCACACTGAGCACAAGATGTAGGCAAAAGTGGAATCTGAAAGAACATTTCTCTACAATTCAACACTGCTCTCACTCGCCTCATCCACAAGTATATAAACGCAGAATCCCCCATTTGAGCATCCATATCTACCAGTTACAAGAGTATATCATAGGAAAAAAAATGGTGTTCCAAGAGGACTTTGAAATTGAAAAATTCATGAACAAGCATGAGCACAATGTCGTGTACAACTTGGGCGAAACCTGCTGCTACTCCATGTCCTTGAAGGACTTGGAGGTACTTACGGGAAATAAGGCGCCGTTGGACACCATTTTCAACCAGAGATTGGTGTATGGCTGGATCGAAGGGAGTGACGAGTTGAGAGACTTGATCTGCGACGTCTACAACAAGGACGGGTGTGCGAAGCTCGTCAGAGAGGATGTTGTGGTCACCAACGGTGCCATTGGGGCCAATTTCTTGACCATGTACGGGCTTGTGGGCAAGGGTGACCACGTGGTGGTGGTCAATCCAACCTACCAGCAGCTCCAGTCGGTGCCAAAGATCTTTGAAGCAGAGGTGTCGCTTTTGGACTTGAAGTTTGAGGAGAACTGGCTTCCAAACCTTGATGCCTTGCAGAAGTTGGTTCAGCCAAATACCAAAATGATTGTAATCAACAACCCTAACAACCCTACTGGCTCGGTCATGGACAACGAGCTTTTGCTAAAGATAGTGGACATTGCCAGGGCCCAGGATGCCTACTTGTTGTGCGACGAAGTTTACAGACCATTGTTCCACTCTGTGGCACCTGACAAAGTGCCTGACTCCATTGTTAACCTTTATGAGAAGGGGATTTCCACCTGTTCCGTTTCTAAGGCGTTCTCCTTCGCCGGTGTCAGAGTCGGCTGGATCATTTCCAGAGACCACGCTGCCATCGCGGAGTGCATCACCAGGAGAGACTACAACACCATCAGTGTGTCCATGGTGGATGACATCATCGGATCCTACGTCTTACAGAACAGGAATGCCATTCTTAAGCACAATTACCAGTTGTGCATCGGAAACCTTGCAATTTTAGAAGAGTTCATCCAGTCTAGCAACGGTGTCTTGGACTGGGTCAAGCCAGCCGGTGGTACCACTGCTTTTGTGAAGATTAACGGTCTTGTGAATGATAACACCGAAGATTTCTGTGACGACATGGCTGTCGCCTACAAGACCTTGGTGGCTCCAGGCGAAAACTTCAACAACCGTGGATACGTTAGAATCGGGTTTGGAAACTCCAAGGAGGATTTATTGACCGGCTTACCACAGTTGAAGAAGTCCTTGAAAGACAAGGGCCTTTGGAAATAGGTATTAATTTTATGTATAATCGTTTATCTTATTGACAATTGTGTACAAGTAAAGTACACTAGGTATGGCTACACATGATTCTTTAAATTCTCTGATTTGGCAAAAATGTTTGCTTACATCTATATCCTGCAAACCCATGACTAGCTATGGAAAATCTACTTCTATAGGTCTAGAAACCAGAATGAACGTGGTGGATACTTTTACATTAATCCACAGATTTACCTTCGTTTCTACCTGCCCGTCACTCCACTCGCATCAGGAACTGGCAGGCCGACTTATTAGACTTCCTGCATATACCGTCATTCTCCTAATCCATGTGTTCGTCCTGCACAAAGGTACTAAAAAGTGAGATTTACGCTTGAACTCCTTTCCACCTCCTATCCACCTCCTTTCTACTCCTTAACACCCACCTAACCGCGTCATTCTACACAAAATGGCTATTAAAGTGCAAACCAAAGAACACTCCGCTTCCGAGTCTGAATCCAAGACGGGCACTAGCAGCGCGTCGCGCGCCACGGCGAAGAACAGAACCGCCGTCCAGCAAGCACAACAGGCATTTTTGGCCAAGCACATTAACTCAAACGGCCCGAACGATCAGCCAATCCCGTCTCCGCTAGACTTTGAGAGCTTACCAACCGAGGCTTTGCGCAAATACAAGAAAAAATTTGGAATTAATGTCCCTTCGTCCTTGACCATCAGTGGGTACATGTTGGCGAGCGAGGCCGGAAAAAAAACCTACAGCTACAAAAATAAGGATAGAATCACCAAGACTGAATTGGCCAGCCATGTGAAGAAGCACTTTATGAACCAACAGTGCCGCGAGAGCGAGATCATCACCAACTTCATATACAAGGTGAACAACCAAGGTACGTACCACGTCTACGTGGGAACGCAGCATCACTAACCTCTGACAGAGAAAGCCTTCAAGCTTCGTTTTAGCTAATCAATCTTTTATCGCAAAGACGGTCGAGCTTTCAGCCACGCCGAATTCTTCCGTGCTCAGGTTGTGTAGACAGCTATGGTCTATTAATACTAGCATTGCCTCGTTAATATACCACACGCAATAGAAGTAGAATTAGCAGTTCAAGCCTGCATTGTGTCATTGATACTTGGACGGGTTTTACTAGTTGCGTCATTTTTCTTTAGGCTAACCGAGGCTTAATAAATTTTAAGCTAAAAAGTAGCGAATGCAATCTCTGAACGGGGATCAAATAGATATGCCAACCTCTAATCGCGACTATTTAGAAAGTCCCACCTTATTCAGCTACGTATAATGGTTAGTCACTCGAGTTAAAAACTTGCGCATCCGGTTTTCGGGCAGGCAGAACCGGTAAGGGCTCTTGCCTCAGGATTATGACATCCACCGGACCAGTACCTTCGAGTGAAATAATTTTCAAGCGTAGTATCATCCAGTTAGAAACTAATTATTGGGATATCATTGCAATTTTGGTATGAAGGATAACCCAAACCTAGACATACATCTATGTGTGAAAACCATTTAACTATATTTAGCAGGAAGTGCCTGTATTCTCCCATTTTCAAACCACGGAGAGATACCCGGTAGGTAGGAAGCCGCCCAGACCGATTTATACGCTCTGATGAAAGCAAATCAGACCATTCTTGTTAAAAGTGAATTGTTATGGCAGCCTCATCGATACTCGCCTGGTCAGACCGCAGTTTAACTACCGCGCATGCGACCGGTTCACAGCCCGATATTTGTACATGTCTCCATGAAAAGTACCATGCAGGTTATATCCGGTGAAACTTGAGGTAGCGAAGACGATTTGCGTTTCGGTTATTTTTATTTCCCGACAAAAGTCGATTTCAGTCTTACACTTGCTCATTAGCATTTCCAATGAAGAGAGCCCACCAGAAAGACGCCAGTGCCATCATCTCTCGGGTCTCCTTCCTTCTCCTCCTCTACGCGGCGCTCCTTAGCTACTTCCCTCACTCCAAACTCCCACTCATCGTCTTTGTTGTCGGAATGGCGGCCTCTGTGCGCAAAACTAGCCTCTACGAAGGCCTACTTACGTCATCCTATCGCCGTCTCAGCACCTGGAACATCCAGTCGCTCAATACGGAGTCTACACACATTGTGGACGACGACGACAAGGAGGACTTGATCGTGGCGGTCAAAACGTTGCAAAACTACCAGAACAAAAGCAAAGCCTGGAACCAAAGACGGCGTGACTTGTACCGCTTAATGACCTGGAAGCAACAAAAGCTCGCCGCAGATGTGGGCTACAACGTGAAGCTTGATCGCGTGGACAAGCTGATTGCCGCCAACCAGAACTTCCTCAACGATATTGCCTTGAACACCATCCTGAAGCACGGCTTGACCTATATGGATTTGCAATCCGTTAAACTCAGTAGCCACCAGCAGAACGAAAACTACCGCGTGGTTGAGTCGTTGGGCCACTTTCCCCGCGACTGGAGCGCCGACTCCGTTCGCGAGTTACCCGAGCTCCTCGCCTATATTAAAAGCAACATCCTTTCTGTGATTCCTGACGAAGAGAGGGCGCAGACCTGTATCATTGTGCCCGGTTCTGGTTTAGGCAGGGTGGCACACGAATTGGCGATCATGCCCGACTCCAAGGGCAATATGAATGCCTTCGGTAAGGTCCATGCGGTGGAGTTCAGTCCGCTTATGCATGTTTGCAACGACTTTATGTATATGAACGAAACTGAACCTGAGGAGCAGACGTCTGACGATGGCGAAAAGAAAAAGTTCAAGAGCAAAGATGCTTACGAAATCTTCGCGCACATCCACACCCATTCCAACCACACCTCCACGGAGAACCAGTTGCGGACCTCTACCATCGAGCGTATCCGGCACAAACCCACTAATTTGGAGTTGCACTTGGCCGACTTTATCAACTTTGAGCCGGAAAACTTGGCGGAATACAAGAACGTGGTCATTGTTAGTTGTTTCTTTATCGACACCGCGCAGAACCTCTTCCAGTACCTTGATGCCATGACACGGTTAACTACGCACACAAAGCAGACTAAGGGTTTCTGGATCAACGTAGGGCCGCTCAAGTACGGCACCGCTGCCCAGGTCGAGTTTAACTTGGAGGAGTTGCGCGAAATCAGAAAGAAGATTGGCTGGGTCGAGTTGGATGATTCGAGCTACGACAAGGGGCCGAACGACCGCGAGCGGTTGGTTCCCTACTTGACCAATACCTTAGGTTTGTGGCAGGGTTACTATGGGTTGGTGAAGTGGTGTTGCTCCAGGACCGAAAACGATGCGAAGTAGATGCACTATTAATGACGCCTCAGTTACTTGAACCAGTGTGGTAGACTGATATAGACGAGAAGGTTCATACTGCGCACTCTGTAGCTTCAAAAATTATATATCTGGCAGAATTTGCCGCTGACACCTAGAACCGAAAGTTTCTCCGTCTGGATTCAAGGTTACACTTACAAATTCCAGGAAAAATTTCTATAATATACAATGCCTTCGTCTATTCTAGACTTTGTCAAGTCAAACGGTGTCTACGCAATATCAGTCCCCTTGTTAATCTGCACCTTCTTATCTTGTCCGCCGCTGACAATCCCAATGGTCTTGTCCCAGGCAACACCAAACACCTTGTCTTCACCCTTCGGCGCGCCGCTTTCCCTGGTGATGGTGTACAAGGCCTTCTCAGCTCTAATATCCCAAACCTTGACGGTCCCGTCGTGCGACCCAGAGGCCAACATGAAGTCGTTATCCGGAGAGGTTGCCAACGACACCACAAAGTTGGCGTGGCCTACCAACTGCGACTGCGTGACGGACGCGCTCGAGAGGTGGTCCACTCTTGGATCGTGCAAGGTGATGTGTCTGGCGGAAGACCCACAGGCCAACAAGTTCAACTTGGACATGGCCGCGATGGATAACAAGGAGAAGTTGGTGGTTCTGGTGTCGACACATCTGGAGGTGTACAAGTCCCAGGTTCTGATGGTGTGATCCTGGGAGACAGAGTACCCAACGGTGTTGTCTTGGGGCGAGAAAATCACGTCTTCAACCGGAGAAGAGTGGCCCTCCATAAAGGACAACGGCGCCCGGCGACGGATAGAGGCGTCCTGCAACGCCAACTTTCTTCTCTTCTTGGCAGCGGTGGAGGTGATGGTGTTGCCAGCATCCTCCAACGGCTGGATGGTGGTCATCTCCTTGTAGTTGGTGCTCCAGAAACCAATGGCGTGGTCGTAACCAGCGGACATGATTCGGCTGCTTGGGTTGTCGATGGCCAACGATACGACTGGCGCCTTGTGGCCCTCTAAAATGGCTAAAGTCTTTCCGTCTTCTGGCTCCTCTCCATCCGAGTCGTACTCCGCAACAATGCCATTTTCGGCCTTGGTCTTCCACAATCTAACCTGTCTGTCGTTACCAGCAGAGACAATTCTGGTGGACGAGATCCATTTGACAGCTCTGATCGGCCCGGAGTGCCCAACGTACTGCTTGTCGATCTGGCCCGACATGTTATAGGTTCTGACGATACCGTCATAGGCACCAGAGAGGATCTTTGGCTGGATCGCGAGGTTTTTGTTGAAGTAGTCGCTGGTGATGGTGTCCACGGAGGAGACCCAGTCTTCGTTGTTGTAACTGGCCAAAAAGGACGGTGGCAACACGGATCTGGTGTATTCCAAGGTCAAAAAGGCCTCACTGGACAACCCATTCTTCACCAAGTACTCCTCAATCGGGGTCCGCAACAAGGTCCCGTCAATAAGGAAGTCAAATGGAACTGGTTTCTCGTCGTTGCCCAACAAGTGGTTCACGATCTCGGACAACCCGTATCTCTTTAATGAGACAGGCACGTACAATGGTGCTTCGTTCACGTGTACCTCCTGGTCTTCATCTCTGGTGAAGAATTTGATCTTAATCTGTGACTTATCGGTGGCCATGGTGGATGGGGTGAATGCTGAAGTAGAAGATGGCTAGGCTAATATGCGTGAAAAATATCATGCACAAAAATAGAAAAAAATTAAGCTCATCGCGAGTTACCCGGTGCGAATCCATGCAGGAGGCGTTACAAGGAGACAAAAAGAGGACTACAAACCATAGATGGGTTTTGGAAAACCCTTTCTATTGTTTTTAATCTTAGACTGGTATATTCAGACTGAAGGGAGTTGGTCTAATAAATGTTTAATATCTTTATTTTATAACTGTAGGTACGATTGTTTGGGGAAGGCCAAGTCTTCCTGCATATAACTTACCCGTGGGGCTTTATTTGGCTAATTCCATACATGTCGTATTCTCAACCATTTGGTACGAGTCAAAGATGGGTAGGGTCATTGGGATCGGCACAGACCTCCTACGAATTGGAAGGTTCCACGAGCTCATCGTAAGACATGGCATTTCCTCGGCCTATGTCACCCGGCTCGCTACCAGGATTCTTCACGGCACCAGGGAACTTCCCCACTTCCAAAAATTCCAGGCCGGGCAGAATGTGGCTGAATGCACGAGGTTGCTTTCAGGAAGCTGGGCCGCTAAGGAGGCGGTATACAAAACGCTCGATAGCGAGGACCAGAAGGGGTTTTCGTTCAAAAAATGGTACAAGTACTCCAATGTGCAGGGCAAGCCGTTCATCCAGGGAACAGAGTACGCCAAGCCCAATGAGGAGTTTCTCTTGTCAATGTCACACGATTCGGACTTTTTAATCGCCACAGTACTTCGCCAGGAAGCGTAAGTGACTTTAGCCAGGGGTTAGACAAAGCCAACGTTCACCGGGGAAGATTCTAGGTTTCGGTACACGAGCTATGACGACCATGAATTTAGTATTCTTGGCGGTTTGAGTTGATGTGGAATCTCTGCACCGAGTAGCCTCTGGAAGGTAGAAGTTTACTGTACAATAGGTATGTGTGACGCCTAGGCTACTTAGAGTTAACTGAGAGGTAACCAGGTTCAAGTAGTTCTAGATGGTGTATTTAATACAGCTCTTACGCTTATCCTGACCCCCCTTAAACACTTATATTCCACTTCTTATCTGCACCAAGTATTTCTTATGCGTTTTCATAAACCAGGGGATTATCCCATATGAATTCGTTCATTTTCATGGCTCTACCAAGGAAACACCTGAAACACACTTGAATTATTTATCAGGATACAATCTTCATCGGTGCAGCCTTGATTGCATTAATGACCTACTGGCAGCGTTAGAAGTGGTGGCCGTCACACCCAATACAGGTCTGGAGGCTAAGACCTACACCGCATCTACCATGCGTCTTTTCAAATATGCAAACTTGATTATGATACAGAGTGTCTAAACAAATAAAAGTAACGTTATACATCTAGGCGTTTATTCCCATTCGACGGTGGCTGGCGGCTTAGAGGTGATGTCGTAGGTGACACGGGCGACACCGTCAACCTCATTGACAATTCTGGAGGCAACTCTCTTCAAGAAAGAGGCTTCAAAGACGAACCAATCGGCAGTCATGAAGTCAGTGGTCTCGATGGCCCTCAAGGCAATAACCTGTTCGTAGGTTCTTTGGTCACCCATGACACCGACGGACTTGACCGGCAACAAGGCGGCAAAGGCCTGGGAGATCTCTCTGTATAAGCCAGCCTTCTTGATTTCCTCAATAAAGATGAAATCGGCTTCACGGGCAATCTTGACCTGAGCTGGGGTAACTTCACCCAAGACACGGATGGCCAAACCTGGGCCTGGGAATGGGTGTCTCCAAACCAAGTCGTGTGGAATCTCCATGATTTCACCCAAGGCTCTGACTTCGTCCTTGAACAACTCTCTCAAAGGCTCGATCAACTTCAACTTCATGTCATCCAACAAGCCACCAACGTTATGGTGGGTCTTGATGGTGTGAGATGGGCCCTTGAAGGAGATGGACTCGATGACGTCCGGGTACAAGGTACCTTGCAACAAGAACTCAATCTCCTCCCCCGACTTTGGCTGGATAAGAGCAGCCTGTCTTTCGAAAACCTCGATGAAGGTGTTACCGATGATCTTTCTCTTCTTCTCTGGGTCGGTGACACCCTTCAACTTGCCCAAGAACTCCTCGGAGGCGTCAACAACAGTCAAGTTGATGCCCAAGCCCTCGGTCAAGGTCTTGTGGACGGTTTCGGTCTCGTTCTTTCTCATGACACCGTTGTCCACGTAGATGGCGTGGAATCTCTCACCGATGGCAATGCTCAAGAGCTTGGCGGCAACGGTGGAGTCGACACCACCGGAAACAGCACCGATGACTTCGGCGGTCGGCCCTACCAAGGTACGGATACGGCTGATCTCGGTGTCGATGAAGTTGGCCATGGTCCAGTTCTGGTTGGCCTTACAGATGTCGACGGCAAAGTTACGCAACAAGAGGTTCCCCTTGGCAGTGTGGGTAACCTCTGGGTGGAACTGAATCCCGTAGATCTTTTCGGTTTTGTGCGCAATGGCGGCAAATGGCGAGTTGTCAGAGGTGGCAACCGTGGTGAAGCCAGTTGGCAAGGCAGAGAGCTTATCACCGTGAGACATCCAGACCTGGGAGTGGTCGACATCCTTGAAAAGCGGACAGGATTGGTCCTGTACGTCCAAGGTGGCCGGACCGTACTCACGCTTCTCACCACGGGCAACACCCTTCCCGTTGATCCAGGCCAATTCCTGCATACCGTAACAGATCCCCAAGATTGGGACCCCCAAATCAAAGATGGCGTGGTCAACGTGGGGAGAACCCTCTTCGTAGACAGAGTATGGACCACCAGACAAGATGATCCCCTTTGGCTTCCAGCTCAATTCGGAAATCTTCTGGGTGCACGGTAACATCTCGGTGTAGACGTTGAACTCGCGCAAACGACGGGTGATCAAGTGGGAGTACTGGGAACCGAAGTCCAACACCAAGATGGTGTCGAAAACGGCAGAAACTTCTTCAACAGTGACGGACATGGTAGGGTTTTTGGTATAGAGCAATCACCAAGTTTCAGAGTAGGAAATTTTGGCGTTGGGGACTCAAAGTTTTATATACCCTGCAGGCGAAAAATTTTTTTGCAAACGGATGCGATCCGGGTAATCCCCAGAGTGCAGGACAAAGATGATCTAATGTGCCGGAGAAGGTAATTTGACAGCGTGCAGGAGTAATTTGAGATTTGTAGGCACGGCGGTGAGTCGGTACCGGCTCAGAGTCAAATCGGCAGGTAGCGGAAGTGATTGACTCACCGCAGGGTGTGCTTAAAGCTACATTTATGGAACGATGAGGTGCAATTGCCAAGGGGATATGCTAGAGATAATGCTTTTAATAAGAGTCCTGGATGCTATGGCTGTGTGCTCTCACACGCGGAGAGTCAGACCTGCAGGATGACTCTTAGACAAGTTTGACTCATAGGTTGTGCCATGGCCGAACTTCAGTCACCTCAATACCATATTATATTTGCTGTCTAGATCTTAATCTTTGAACAGGTGGAGTTAGAATAGATTTGGTTTGGGTTCTGCCGAGCAAGGAAACTGGCCCCGTGAACAATTCTCAGTTAAGCCTTGTGAAGCAGCATAGCTCTCAGGGCTTGTTTAGCAATGACAAAATAAAGGTGGAAAATCGGACTTTGCAGGGAAGTTTCTAGCTCGTTAGTGGCTTCTCAAGCTGGTCTGACGCATTAAAGAACTTGGTTGTTTGGACTCGAAAGGTATTTGCCAGAAAGAGCTCTATGAGAAGCTCTGATACTGTAGCATGATTATACCTATGCGTCTTGAAGTAAATTATTGAGCACTGAAATTCCTGTTCCTACCCATCTGTGCTAACGGATAACGTCGTTTCCAATAATGGGTTTATAATAATATGAGATATCAACTATGCTATAGATAGACGGAGTGCAATATTTGGACCCGTGTCATGTGAAGTTAGTTCAGATCATGTATGCCTTTAACTATCGGGTGAATGATGTAATTGTAACTATCAATTGGCCCTTCTGCCAAATCCTAACTTGGCTTCTGATCATATCGGAATTTAGGCATCAAATACACTGCTCCATAACTCATCCACCGTAACCATGTCTCACACTTGACTAATGCAACAGACAATAGCTTTAGGAATACATCCACTCATTGCCATTTTGGCAAACCCGAAATCATTAAAGGGGCATTTTATTACAAAGCACTCTAGTGCCATTCTCTAGCTAAACCATACTCACCAGTACCTCCAGCCATGCAAGTTGGTGACACCAACCGTCTGTTCGATCTGGTCGCGGCTGGAGAACTCAAGGAACTGCTTGACAGAAAAAATCTCAGATTCTGCTCTGTCTTCCTCTGGAATCAACACCCCGACACCCTTACCTCCCAAGGTGGTTTCGTAGGTCTCAAAGCCCTCCTCTTTATAGAGCAGGGTCAACTTTTCGATGTTCTCCTCCGACACTTCGTCGTTCAATAGGGTAATGGCACAACCGCCACCACCAGCACCAGTCAACTTGGTCTGTCCAATAGCCATTTCGTCTGCAAGCATCTTGACCTTCTCTAATTTTGGGTGAGATACCCCGATGGCCACAAGCAAGCCGTGGTTAATACAAACCAATTTTCTCAAGGTATCCTTGGCTTCCTTGTCAAAGGGCTTAATCATGAGGTTGTACGCCTCATGGGTCAAGCTCTCCATGGCATTCAAGATCGCCGTGGTGGTCTTTGGGAATTCATTGTTCAATCGGCTCACACCGGCGACAAGGTCAGCCGTGCGTCTCGGCTGAGTGGTATTGGTCAAAATAAGTTTCAAGCTAGGGAAGTTTCTCATAGTGGTTCTCACCGACGGGAGTGATGAGTTGGTCTTCTGAAACATGACGGCGCCACCATGGGTAGCGACGGCATTGTCAATACCTGACGGGGTGCCGTGGATGCACTTTTCGCCCATGAAGGACCAGTTCTCGATAAAGGCCGCTTCCTGGGTCTCCACCGTCAACTTCTCGTTTCTCACCAGCGCCGGAGAAATGTGCTCACCAAGCAAAGCCAAGGCAGTAGCAATGCACACGGCGATAGACGCCGACGAACCCAAGCCAGCACCAATCGGCAAGGTGGATCTGACCGAGATGGTTACACCCTGGGTGTTCTTGTGGCACAAGCTCATGTAAAGGTACAAGAATGTGTAGGCAGCAGAGTAGTGCAAGCTGCTGGCGATCGAGTCGAGATTGTTTGCCAACGCGGACACAAGCTCAGGGACAAGCTCTTCGGTCAAGACGGGCTTTTCGCCCACCACATTGTTGAGAACGTTCCATGGAAGATCGTTTCTGTTCCACTTGTGGGAGAATTTGATATCCGGAAACTCGAGAGCCACAACGTCGGGATCTTGCGAGGGCGTTACCAAGAGGTAGGTTCTCAAGGAAAGAGCGGCGGCAATGGCTGGCTAGAGGGTGTTAGGACCGATTTCCAGGCGGTTCAATGGGTACTCACTTTGCAGTACACGGCAGAATGCTCACCGAAAAGAATAACCTTCCCAGGGGCACTGACCAAGAACGGAGAGGTGACTGGCATTGTGGATGTTTGAACGGCAAGAGCAGCCGGGTTAGCTGAGCGGCAAGATATTTAAAGGCGTTTCGGTTTGCGTAACGCGAGCGTCTAAACGAGAGTAAATGATCCTGCATGGAAATAGGCTGAAAATGAATAGTGTCCGATGATTTTCGAGCCGGCAGGGCCAAGCTGTAGAGGAGCACAAGAGTGATATGCAGGATTAAGTGAAAAATCGCCTTATAGGGCGGCGGGGGGAGGCCATCTGGTCTTGGTCACTAGTTATTGATCTTGATCGTGTAGGCGTTTTTAAAAGTTTTGGCAGGTTAATTAGCAGTGTATTTTCTCAATGCCATGAAGTTTGGTAAGCAAAAGAAGGTCTGGCCATGGATCCTTGGCCGAAGCCTGGAAGATAGGTTTTAATACACCCAAACACAATTAGTATTGAAGTGAGCATTGGCATCAAGCCACTCTCTAACACTATCAAGGACACCATTACGTTACCAATCAAACATTATTATTAAAGATAGGACATGAAAGACATTAGATACACAGAGGAGAGAAAAAGTCTAGGAAATGCTCTGTGGAGGGGTGGCGCCAAGGGGAGTGGAAGGAATGGAGAGCGGAGCCTGGTTGATCTTTTCAAAGTTGATCTCTTCCAAGATTCTCTTGGCACCTTTTTCGGTCAAGCGGGCAGCCAATTCGACACCGACCCCATCAGCCTCTTCGTTAGAGGTACATGGGACCTCGATCACATCTTCAACAAACTCTTGGCCGTCCACGCTGATGACAATACCATCCAACCTCAAGACCTGGGTGACTTCGTCATACGAGGTCTTGACACCGATAGGTACCGAACACCCACCTTCTAAGGTTCTCATCAACGCTCTTTCGGCCAAACAGCAGTAGGCGGTGGCCTTGTTCTCAAGGTGGCTCAAGAGTCTCTTCATCTGCATGTCACCCTTTCTGATCTCGATCCCCAAGGCACCCTGTCCGACGGCATAGTACATTTCTGGGGCTTCCAAACAGTGGGTGATTCTGTCGTTCATGCCTAATCTGTTCAATCCGGCCGCAGCCAAGATCAAGCACTCGTACTCGGAAGCCGGGTCGTCCAATTTGTTCAATCTGGTCTGGACATTCCCTCTGACACTCTCAAATCTCAAGTGTGGGTGATGTCTCAACAATTGGGCAGATCTACGCACCGACGAGGTCCCGACCACAGAGCCTGGGGCCAAGTCGTATAGGGTTTTGTGGGGCGAGCCACTTTTCATTACCAAGGCGTCACGTGGATCTAAAATGTTAGTATATCTTCTAAGGAAGCGTCGTTATGACAAAGCCTGGCCAACATTAAACTGTTTATGAAAATTAGGCGGTTTAACGTCTAATTTTTTTTTTTTCAATCACTCAGGCTTTGTCTGATAATAATGGTTTAAAGGGACAACATACCGTCCCGGGTCAAAATGGCCCCTAACTCGAATTCTTCTGGAAGGTTGGTTGGCATGTCCTTAAGCGAGTGAACCACCAAATCTAACTTTGGGAAGTGCTCCACGGACTGCATCAACAAGGTTTCTAATTCCTTGGTCCACAAGGCTTTGCCGCCGAAGGAGTATAACGGTCTGTTCTGGATGTGGTCACCGAAGGTGCTCAACGCCAAAACCGAGCACTTCAAGTCTGGGAACTGCTTCAAAATGAGGGCTTTCACGGACTCTGACTGGATGACCGCAAGCTTGGATTTTCTCCCACCGATTTCGATGTTGGACTTGGAAAGATGCAACTTCCTGGCGGACGCTGTCAACTCGACGAAGGATCTGGCGCGCTCGAGCTCGGGCTTTTCAGATGCGGCGAGGTTGGTAATATGAGCAGACATGAGGGGAAGTATTGGACGTGGCGCAGTTAAAGGAAGCTTGCAATGGGATTATTTACAGGAGGGTTGGAGACAATGTGTAGTGTATATAGGGTGCTCTGTGAATCGCTAACTTTCCATGCTGCTCCAGACGAATGGACTAAGGGAAATGAACGGGTGGGTAAAACAAATAAAGGTGTAGTGGTGTCCTCCAAAAATAGGGGTTTATACAAGAAAGCAATAGGTGTGTAGGAAGACCCGACGTAGTTCTAGCACTCTGTAAGTGAAAAATTTCTGTTCAATATCCCGGAAAAAGTGGGTGGTGAAACCTTGAAGTCCAATCACGAGCGGAAAAAACTGTTCAGTTCGAGTAAGCAGCTTTCGGCGCCGCTACGAGCTTTTGCTTACATCAGCATCGCATGACCATAAACGGCAAAGTTTCGCGGCTACACCGGCGCATGTGATAGTAAAATGTGGGTGGGCCGTACGGCACTAACCCTGTATCGGGAAAAACCGTATGGAAACCGAGGGATTTTTCCAGAGTATAGAAATACTTTGGCTGGATCAAGTTAGTAATGATTGTGATACAATCTCGGAGATCCAGTAACTCGGCAGTGCATTGCAGCTATGAGAGGTACCGAACATTATATCTTTATTGATTGCAGTAGGGGGCAGCTCATGATACAAAGTGATTTTCAAATTTCCAGAAATTCAAAGTTATGCATTATGCAGTTTAAATAACCGCCGACAGACCTTACAAGCTTCCGTTCAGACGCCAATGGAACCCTTCGGACAGGGTAAAACCCTTTGAGAAGTTAAAGTATGAGTTGAAAATTTTATAAAAGGGAAAATATAGTACATATTAACGGAAGAAAGGTTATACACGAAAAGACGAGCTGAGAAAAAGCGGGAGAGGTTTATGCAAAGATATAAGTAAGAACTAAGCTTGCCAGAAGGTAAATTCTTGAGGGGCCTGGACACTAATAGGAGCCAAGTTTTCTTCGCTCACCGCACCATCGGCATTGACTCTCTGGCTGTTATCGGATGGATTCCCAGCACTTGGTGAATCGGCTTCGGAGCTTCTACCAAGACTAATCAATGATTTAGATAACAATGATTTTGGAGGAGACGCGAGAAGTTGCCTGGCTTCATCAATGAGCTGAGAAGCCTTGGAGGTAGCGGCATCTGGACCAAAAGTGGAAGACAAGGCCTCAATGGCTACACCCAACTTGGCGGCAATGTTAGTTACATTCATATTCAAGGTCAAGCGGCTAAGGAAAGTTTCCTCCTGTTGCTTGGCCAAGACCTTCTTCTCGTACTCCAATTGTCTCTCGATTGCTTCCAACTTCTTGAGCTTCAAGTCCACCTTGGTCAACTGCTGGTTAACCAACTGCTGGGTCATTTGGTGCAACTCTCTTTCCTCCATCGTGGCAAAGACGTGGCTACGAGCAGCAATGATACCGACGCCGGTAGCAGCAATTTCTTTGGTAGCCGCACTGCCCGAAGTAGCGTCAACTTTCTCGTCCTTACCTTTATTGATCTTCTCCGTCAATTTCGCGTCGGCCATGATGCAGGCCCGAGTCGAAGCAGCGGCAGCGACCTCCGGATCCACCAAACCGGCTAAAAAGGCTACGGTGCTGATGACGGGGTTGTCAGCTTGTGAGAAAGGCAAGTGCGGAGCATACTTCAAGACTCCTAAAGAGTCTACATCTTTCTCCAAGTAGGCATCTTCAATTGGTAACTGAAGGAAACGGATGATGCACTGCTCTGCCGATTTGTTGCCCACGTGTTCTGCTACCTGGACCCAGTCGTGCTTATACTGGGTTATGCCTTCGATCAACTTTTTCAAGTCGTCTTCGGACCAGCCAGATTTGGTGTCACCCGTTTGCAAGACCTTTGGCCTCTTGATTTGGGGTTTGCCGTTGGTGGTGTCATCGGAGTGGGAGCTTTCAGAATTGCCGTTGACGGTATCATCGGAGGATCGCTTTTTCGCCTCTGCAGATGGAACGTTGAGCAACTCCTTGACCCGGGAAAGATCGGGCAACTCCATTGGAGGCTTGAAGGTTTCAAATGGGAACAACCCACGTGGGGTGTCATAGGTGATTTGGTAGTCCTCGGTAGAAGGAGGCTCAACGATCTGTGGCATAAACTGGACATTCACCTGGTAGTTGATTAAACCCCATTTGGTCAAAAACTTGTGTACACGCAAGATTGTCGCGGCGTCACCGACCAAGTTGCGGCGACAGGAGGTGAGGGTCAAATATTCGTTGGGGTTCATTCTGTAGCCATTGATCATGAAGTTACGGTATCTCGCGTAAATCTCTGGGGTCTTGGATCTAAACTTCTTGTTGAAAAACTCTGGCAACGACTCCTGTTCAATCTTGTGGATGTTTTGGAACTTGAACCACGAAGCATACGATGGGATCACAATGGTATGTGTTTGTTTGACGTAGTCCTCTTCCTCTGCCGGTTCCTTCGCTGATTCATCTTCCTCAGCTTCGGTCTTGACTTCGTCCAAAGGCCTGAGAACCTCTGGGACTGCCACTGGAGAGTTATTACTCTCGGCGTCTTCCACATCCATTCTATCGGAGACTTGAATGTCATCGTTTGATAAGTCTTCGAGAGAAGGAGTATCCTTAATCTTCTTTGGTCTCTTTACGACCTCCTCTTCCTCCTCATCTATAGAATCGTCGTTTTCCTCTTTGAAGCCAAAGATGTCGTCATCAGCGTCAGACTTTTCAGCCGAATCTGCCTCTTTGTCAAATGGCTTGATGTCGTCGATGGAACTCAGCAGACTGGCATCGGCCATATCCACATCTGCATTCTGTTCCTGCGGGATAGGCGTCTCAATAACTTCAGGCTTCGCGGTCACCGACTCAGACTTTGACTCAGTCTCTGGGGGCGAGAGCTTAGGCTCACCGGCGGCTCCAAATAAAGCCGGGTCGAAGTCGTCGGTACCCGAGGAACTCTCCGCCACAACAGCTTCCGTAGGGGCTCGGGCAGGCTCGGACTCTGCCTCTCCAAACACACTTTGAAGTTCGGGATCAAGGGCATCCGAATGTGCTGGCGACCCAGAGATGGGATACGCTAGTTCAGGGGTCGCCCCGTCGAAGAGGTTGGATGACGGTGTATCTGGGACGGAACTCTCTACCCTGTCTTGGGTTGATTCTGGGATCTGTGGTGAGGCTTTAGAATCAATCGCCTCTGGCGCTGCTTTCTCGCGTGGGGAAGTTGTCTCACGCGAAGCTTCTGACAAAACATCGGACTCGACAGATTCAGCTGGCAACACAGGTTCGGTTGAAGAATCGGTCTGGGTTTCCGGTTGTGGGACAACAGAGGACTCGACGGACGATGGAATACTGGGCTCAGTACCCGGTTCTGGAGCCGTTTGCTGCAGTATTTGGGGCTGTTCAAACGAGAATTGGGCCGAAGCAAAGTCTGGCTCATCATCTCTGTCTCCAAATGCCGAGAAGTCAGGCCCTAAACTAGGATCACGCGACCCAAGCTCTGAACCCGGTTGTGAAGCCTCAGGGGCCGCTTCAGGAAAGGCAGACGACCCAAACGGCAGCGGCTGGTTGAAAATCTCCTGTTCCGTTTGTGGGTTGGAACCAAAGCCATCAGAGGCGAAGATGTTCTCATCAGCCTCCCGGCTTTCTTCGCGTCCGTCGCCTGAAACTGGAGTCTGGCCAAGGAGGTCAAACTGGTTATCCAAGTTTTCGTCCGCGTGGGGGCCATCCATTTCATCACCTGGAAAGGCTTCGTCACCAAAAAACGATTCGGAGGGCTTGTTGGAACCTTCGTGAGACATCTTTGCCCGTTATGAGTTGTTTGTAGCGTGCTGCCGGAATAACGTGGGGGAACGTGTATCAAATCAATTAAGCGAGTACGGGGAGTAAGCCAGCAGAGAAAGAGTCTGTCCTTTATGAATATATCTGTTAAACGCCGAGATTCTTCGCGGACAAGCGTGAATATCTCACTGTTTTCTTTATCACGGCGTGTTACCTTATTTTTCTCTGGCGCGTCTCGGGCATTCGCAAGCTGTCTCGCTCCGAAAGTCTTGTTACCCGGCTTCTGGCGTTCGCGGAAATTGAATCCGCGAAGCCCGCCACCGTAAAGCCATATGCAGCGCCACGCACAGCCACGTTATCATCCCTCCGAACCGCACGCTGAGAAATTACTGGGTCGCACATGTCCAAGGTCCTTGGTGCACTACAAGGATTTACAGGATGTTAGCAGGCTCCTGTCTGTACTGATAGCTACCAGCATTCTTTCGGGTTTGTGCTCGGCCAGTAATCTGAGGAAACGAAGTGGCAAATGGTTATGTTTTCGAGCAAATTATAGGTACCCCAGTGTGGAGTTTGAATCAGTCTTCACCATTACCCCACTGTAAGTTCCAAAATTCTGTAGTCCAGACCATCTATTCTTGAAAAATGATGCCGTTGCCAACAAAGTTGTCTACCAATACAATGAATAAAGATGATTTTCATTTGAACGACTGATCGGATATTCATTTTGTGAAACCATAAAACTGTTACCTCAGTGATTGAACTCCTCGTAAATTTACTTAAATGGCACGCCTTGCATTATAAATACGGGTATTTCATTAGTTATTCTTTATAAAGACCATTGAATTATTTGGCACGGGATAAAACGGAAAACAAATAGCGCCATATGCAAAAATCGAACATCAAAAATCAAGCACAAAAATCAAACTCATAACCTTCATAATCCATATTCCAAAACATAAAAATACACTCCTATACTGGTACTTGCGTGGGGAATGTCAACTATAGTGCTGCACAAATTACGCGCCGGGAAGAAGCGACATTCAATGACAGTCCACACACCTTCCTGACTCCAGCTACTGGACAAGGGCACCGAACGTTGTAAATGCTCTGAATGGGGACAAACCCCACTAAGCCTTTCTCGCTTCTTCTTCGATCTGGGTAATATCCCATCTCTTGACAATGTCCACTTGCAAACACCCAGTTACTATCTTCATGATGCTGGAGCCCCCTGGGTGGGGGTCGCCATCGATACAAACCGCCTCTTCCAAAGACTCCGTGTCAAATTTACCTGCACTGATCATTGCCCGCAACCTTGGCTCATACGAGTGCTGGAACGGTAGCTTCCCAACCGCCATGGTGTACAACATAACCCCAAACGCCCAGCAATCGGCCAGCGGGCCCAATGGCGGAGGTGACGGCAACAAAAGTTCTGGAGAGGCATACGGCAACGACCCGATGTGCGAATGTGGCAAATCCGGGTCCAGCAACGCCAGCACGCCCACTTCTGCGTTTACCGTTTTGTAGATATCAAGCAACGATTGTGAAAGAAGCTGTGGAAAGTTGAGCTGCGATTCGATACTTGCCTGCGACATCCATGAAGCGCTATTCGGGTTAGGAGACCCCGTGTACGATGGAGAATGGACGCTGACTGGAGTAAAGTTCGTCGAGGTAGGTGCATCGCCGTGGTGGCGTTTCTGCGAGTTCATACCAAACTTGGTGTCCCAATCCTCGTTCTTCATGGCAAGGGCATTCGAGTTGGATGTCATCTTCATAAGCTGTTGGTTGACCTTGTTCAACCGGATCATGCTCTTATGTTTCGTGAGCGAGGTTGAGGACAACGAACGCACTATTGACGGACGGCGAGAGCTGTTCCGCTTCGTGTAGAGCTGGGACATCCCAAAGTCACAAAGGATGATCTTTGGATCCGTGGTTAACTTATTGGCGTCTTCAACAAGACAGTTTTCCAACTTGAGGTCACCATGAACGATCCCTTGCTCCTCATGCATGTACCTTAACGCTCCCGTCATTTGAACCGCAACAGTCTTGATGATGGCCAAACGATCGGCACGGCTGATAAAGCTGATGGGGTTGTTGTACAACCCCCAGTTCTGGGTGACCTCAAAGAGGGTGCCCCCGTACACTTTTGTGGTGATACAGAAGATGATATGTTCTGTTTCGGTGTGATCAAGCAACGGCAAGATGTTTGGGTGGTTCAACCGGCCCCAGAGCTCCATTTCCTTGCGAAAGTGCTGCTTCACCGTCGGGTTTTTGGTCTTGACAATCTTGATAGCGCAGATCAGGCCGTCTGGGGCGACACATTCGCGCACAAACCCCCAAGCGCCGCACCCGATTACCCGGCCGAGCTCATGCCCTAGCACCATCGCCCCTCGTTCGTCCACGTTCTGTTTCTTCACCGCCGGTTGTTGAGGTGAGGTGTTGAAAAGCGAAGCAGCCGACGAGAACCTGGAGGAGGAGGAGAGAGAGCCGGGCAACAGCGTGTCGCGGTCCTTCTTCGGTCTCTTGTTGGTCTTCTTCAAGTACAACGAGAACAGCGAGTAGTCCACCAGGGGCTCAATGTCCATGAAGGTCTTGCGCCGCACAGAAAAGGGCAAGGAGCCGAAATTCGAGGGCAACTTGGCGTATATAGCGTCATAATCCACGTCTTCGGGCTTGTTTTTGTTGACAGCACTGGCAACCGCAGCGGTTCGAGCGACACCTGCCACAGAGGTGGTCCGGGGCTCAAGCGCCTCTCCCATGGCATCTCGCGTTCTAAAGTGGTTAGACCGCTTAGTCATCGCGATTGGTGCGACCTGCGCATGCAATTCGCTCAAGTTGACGTGGGAGGTTTCTCTCAGAGATACCTGGGAGTTGGTGCCTTCATCGTCCCCGAATGTGTACACATTGGAGGAGTTGAAGAGTGGCTGGGGAGCCGCTGCAAAGGTGCCTTGAGAAAAGGTATTCTGTGAGGCGGAGTCTCCTATCCAGTCGTTAAGCACTTGTCGGAAGTCCAACCCGGGAATATATTCGTCCTCCAACCCGAGAAGGTCGGAGCTGTCGTTGTTAGAGGAATGCTGGGGAACGTGCGTTTGGGAGGAGAGCTTGTAGTCCGGCTCCTCGTAGTTGGACTGGTGAAAGGGACGGTGCTTTTCGTCATCGTACAACCGTTCGCCAGTGTGTCTTGAGAAATTCTTGGACTCATTTTCCGAGTACACTCTCATGAGTTTGTTGATTCCGCTACCGCTGCCCTGGGGCTCGCGCTTGGTAATGGGTGTTTTCGCAAATCCACCGAAACGCAAGAAGCTGTCGTTCGGGGGGAGGCTATTATCTTCTTCCATGAAGCTATCTTCGTCATTTTCGTCAGCGGGGGCGAGTGAGAAGATAGCGCCTCTCTTGCCAATGCTGCTCTTCCGCTTATGGCCCATGATGCTGTTGCTAGTATTGGTGCCTCCAGCACTGCCGATGCCCCCAACACTACTGATGCCTCCGATGCTGTTACCTGTGGTATTTCGGTCAGTGCCAGAGTTGCCAAACCCAGTGGTTTTGGTGAACCCTTTGAACCCCAGCTCCGTAGGACTGGTGGAGAAGGAGTAGGACGAAACTTCCGGGGAAAACATCAAATCATGGAGCGTATCATTGTTGGTGGATTTATGCGAATAGGGGCGCTTTGGGATTTCCATTAAAGCGATGTGGAGGGTGGCGCTGGTGAAATGTGTGTTGCAGCGTTAAGTGCGGGGTCTGAGCGTGAACGGTGAGTATGTATGGGCGGTAGATATACCACTGGATCCAATCAGAATAAAGACTTGGAGTCTAATTGGAATGGTGAGGTGGTAGGGTGAGCAGTTAAATTCAATTTACGTGGCGCCATAAGAGAGTAGAGGGGAAGATTACGGCGCCTAAATATTTTGATAGGAGCAAAGCAAATTCTTACCAGAATAATAGAAGCGCGAAACTCCCGCAGGCTCTGACTCTGAATTCGCGACGCACCTCACTTTTTCGCCCCCCCTCCTGGGCACAGAGCGCCTGTCATTCATCGCCCGATTACGGCACGCCGGAATTAAGTTTACTCCGCTCGTGTTAGCCAATGGGACGATTACACCGCGATCCATTCCATCCACTTAAATACCAAAGACTGAGAAGAATACCGTAGACTAAGAAGAATACCGTAGACTAAGAAGAATACCATAGACCAAGGTTTCTACTTTAGGGGTAATGCATACATTCCTTTTAATTATAAATGCATTGGGGCCGAGGAAAGCCCGTTGGTGTAGGCGTGTTGCTAGAGGGATTTTGATTCCCGGTTGACGGGCCGTTTTTTCCACCAGCACGCAAGGTGCATGTATAGTATTACAGGGCCTGTCGCGCGTGTCTGACTGTCATGTTAGAGAGCGTGATATAGCAACACACAAGGAAGACGGTCAACTCAATAATCTCGCTTATCTTGTGCTATATATATATTGGACATTAATAATATATACTTGACGTAAGTCACATAGGCTGTTACTCTGAAAAAGGTTGGCCGTCAAGAAAAAGAGTAGCCCGATAATTAGAGAGGGTCCAGCTGCAGGGCCGTGGACCTTGAAACATGGAATCAAGCGGTATATGATCAACTCGGTGTGACAGGGATACATTATCTGCAAACTGCTGTTATAGGAATAGGATATCAGAAATTCAATCGTATTTGTTGGGTGTGGCTCCCTTTAGAACGGCAAGATTACGCTCGGATAGGCCCTCTGTAGCGTTAATAGAGTAAGAATTCTGCGACTCTTACATATATACTAGGAAGGTTCAGCACCACAGCCATCAAACCTGAAATTATTAGATTGGGTAATGTGTCTCCCACCAAGTATAAGACGTTTTAGATGCACCTAGGCACAATGCATTTATAATTAAAAGAAGTGTACACATTACCCCTGGAGTAGAAACCTTGGTCTATGGTATTCTTCTTAGTCTACGGTATTCTTCTTAGTCTACGGTATTCTTCTCAGTCTTTCGTATTTAAGTGGATGGAATGGATCGCGGTGTAGTTGTCATAAAAATCTATCGTCAAGAAAGAACCAATCCAATCATGCCACCTCAGCCTCTCCATAGGGCGCTATTTTGTAAAGGGCTATCTTTTGGTTTGGTCCCCAGCACGGTGTTACGTCCAACCGAAATATACTTATACCATAGGTGTACTAACGTAGGATCAAACAGGGTGAACGCTGTCGGTTAGAAATTCAGGTTGGGAAAACTGCATGGGCACTTTTTAGACTAAACCGCGCATTTCACCGCCGTATGTGAATGTCAGACCATGTTTTAAGTCATATGCACGCTTAAGCATGTGGGTTGACCCCGGTAAAAATCACTTCACTAGCCACTTCTAGAAATCTCGCGCGCCACGGAAAAAGTAAAAGTAGAGGGAATGCATACAGGATTAATTGCTCATCTCACCAGACAGTGTGAGATGTCAAGACGAGCAAATTAATTTCGCTCCATAACGATCCGGGCACAGGATATTTGCATATGCACGATCGGACTGGTCTTACATGATCATATAAATAGAGGATTCTCCTATGAGACATACGAATTCATATCGAACCATATCTACGATACAAAAACATAAAATGAAGCTCTTATCAGACGAAGAATCCACTGCCCACAGAAACGCCACGCTTATTGGTTGCGCCAAGGGTGCTGTCTTGGGTGCAGCTATTTCCACCAGTATTTTCACCTTGGGTGTCAAGAGATGGCCCGCTATTCGCAGATTGAATACTTCGATCAAGACGGCCATGTGTGTTATGCCCCCCCTTGCCTGTTTTTCGGTGTGGGGTGAGCTCGCATCCTTGGCGTTTGACGAAGATTTCTACCAGTCCGAGAAAAAGAGGCAGGATATGATCGAAGCACAGAAATACTGGAATGCCATGGATACCAAACAAAAGTGTATTCACACCTTATCCACTAACAGATACTCGATTCTCGGTGCTTCATGGGTCGGTTCTATGTGGGGTTCCTGGGCTCTTGTCAACAGAGATCCAATCATGACCAAAGCGCAGAAGATTGTTCAAGCCAGAATGTACGCCCAGGCATTGACCATTGTTTTGTTAATTGGGACCGTGTACTTGTCTATGTACGAAGAAGAGCATGGAATAAACCACGAGAATAATGACAGCAAGAATCAGTGGAAGAGGATCATTGCCGAAGCCGAAGCCAAGGGTAAGGCCAAGGCCGATGCTGAAGCTGCTGCCGCTGTCTAAGCCCGTGCACACCTCACCTATCCAATATCTCCAACCTCCGCTAACGATTGCTTCCATGACACTTCATGATCTCCCTGCATCATAATGACCCTGTCCACATAGTGTGCACTGCATACACACACACCTTTGCATGATGCCCGGCGCCTCGCCTTTCACTCTTACGACTTGACACGCTCTCTACCTTTTGTATAGATTGTATAATATATGAATTTCATCGCCAAGTCCAATTTCACAGGTCTATTACAAGTGCCCGAATTTCCCTCCACGGTGTAGACAAGACTGCCAGAGATATCAAATGAAACGACACAAGCTCTTCTACACTTCAATTCTTCTGTGGCTGAGGAGGGCCTGAGGCCGCGACCAACCATGAAGTAACGATTTAGTCAGCATGTCATCAACGAGGTATTTTTCTATCTCAAATAATTAGTTCCACATTCCCGAGGTCAAAAACACCCCGCAGATGACATGCCGCCTAAGTCGCCGCCAGGTATATGTATGCAGGGCAGCGATGATCGGCCTGCATCCGGTTTAGATTTCCGCGTTGATTTTAGGCACAGATACTCTCAGTTGACTGTCTTCTACACAACAATGTCAATAAAAGATGCAGTTTGTCAGCCATCAACTATTGTGGTCAAACAGCACATCCCATGACGTTGTGGGTGCACATATTTGCGCGATTCTACCGGCAAAAAATATTTCGCCCCTCCCTTGGTTCCAACCAGTATCCCCCATACATGAGTAGTGAAAATTTACCTATATCCGCACCATTTGTTAGTGTGTGGACAGCCCCAGGAAAAGACGAACTACCCGCGAGCACCTCGGACTTTTTATCAGCGCGGCTGCGTGCTATCCTACATCTCCCGGGAGGCCGGTGAGTATGTTCGAGCCGCCCGCGCCACCCGGCTTTCCCTAAAACCGTACACGCAGGTGGTGTAATGCGCCTCGTCTCGCCCCCTCAAACAGCTGATTCTGCCGCGAAACTTCGCAGCAAGCACCTTTAAATCACTCAGATTGACCACAAGCTGTGGCGAGTGCACTTTGAAAAAGAAACGACCGAGATACCAAACCTACAGCGATGGAACACACCGGCTCGAAAATCTAACGGGTCCGAAAAAGAAACGGCACCAGCGTATTTAAGCCCCAGCAACTCCTGCCCTTTTTGTGTCTTTTGTTTCTCTATTGAATTCAATCCAAACAATCTCAATTACAAATTATACATTCCCACAATGAAGTTAGTTTCTCAAGCTGAAGCCGATGCGCACTGGACCGCTACCGCTATTGGTGCGGCCAAGGGGACTTTCGTCGGTCTCGCGTTCTCCACTGCAATTTTTACCGTTGGTGCCAGGAGGTGGCCGGCGATCCGCAAGTTAAACACATCGGTCAAGGCGGCCATGTGGGTCATGCCAGCCGCGGCCCTGTACGCGTTGGGTGGTGAATTGGCCTCCACTGCGTTTGACCAGAAGATGTACCAGTCCGAACAAATGCACGAGGAGATGTTGCATTCACACCAGCACTGGGCCAGTTTGACCACCAAGGAAAAGGTTATCACCTCCTTGTCTGAAAACAGATACTCTGTTCTCGGTGCCTCGTGGGTCGGTTCTATGTGGGGTTCCTGGGTTCTTGTCAACAGAGATCCAATTATGACCAAAGCGCAGAAGATTGTCCAGGCCAGAATGTACGCCCAGGCGTTGACCATTGTTTTGTTGATTGGGACCGTGTACTTGTCAACCTACGAAAAGGACCACGGTATGGGCCCAAAAAGGAACTCTTCCAGAGTCCAATGGGAGAGAGTTCTTGCTCAAGCTGAGGCCAAAGCCGAGGCCAAGGTTGAGGCTGAAGCCGCTGCCGCTGCTACCAACTAAGAACGGCTTAGATTCACCCTGTCTGTCTGATTCTGCAACGCCCTAACGAACCCCTTGATACGTATAGATTTTAATATTATGTTTTCCATGAGCTTAATACCTCAGGTGGGTCTTCATTGGCCCGCACCATGTCGGGAATTGCTTCTGCGGCACGAACCGCATATTTGGAGGGAGAGAATAGGGTTGTCTCAAACGTCCACTAAAACAAACGTTTTCTTGGATATTTCGCTCGAATGGATTGAGATCTAGATAGTTCCGTATGTACTCAAATTATGCATCGCATGGACGTTTGTTTCTTTTTTGCACCACTGGGGAAACAGTATTTGTCGGCTGTATCTGTTGAGAGGATTAGATTTGAGAGGAGTAGGTTTGGGAAGACCAGGTTTGGGAGTTTATTTGACTAAAGGCATACTTAATGGAATGTTCTAGTCATACCATACAATGCAGTATCGTCTAAACGTATACTGGTAGCTGCGAGATATAACACATCCTTATCAGTCTAGATTAAGGTTGCTGGCAGCGATAGTAGAACAGATAATTGGCTATTCATAGGGACCTCTCTACATCTTTCAGTCGAGTTCGAGCCGGGCTGTAGTTATAAGATTAGTGTTTACGATGCACCCATAAACTGTATTGCTTTACGGTATAAGATTGGATTACTATGAAAGCATTGACAGCTTTGTAATGTATCGTAGCGTGGGAAGCTCAAGACCCCCCGTACTTTTGGTATTGCAAAATAATACTGATGGCTCATAAACGGATGTAAAGATCCATAGCTCCAGCGTTGTTATGTATCAACTGGCCCTTTCGGGTCTCGGGAACCAATTGAATCAACAATGGATTGTCAGTCTGGTGGAAGCACCGACAGTTCTATTCCTGAGCGGTTCCTGTCTCCTCTGATGTCTCACTGGATGCACCCTCGAGAATCGCATTCATTTTGGCCTCCAACTGGTCCAACATCTTCTCCATCTCGGCAGCCTTGGCCTCGGCCTCATTCAAACTCTTCAAGGCTTGGGAAAACTCCTGAGGGTTCACAGATGTTTCTGTCTCATCGGGTAAGCTAGCTTCGTTGGTCATGTTCTGATTTCGTAACAGTTAAAAAGACCCTCTATTCTGTCCCGAGGGTCATCCAGTAGCATATACACGGCAGCCTATCTTCAGCTATAGAGTATCAGACTGTGCCACGCACGTCTTTTACGCTTCTAAATTTGGAAATGTCGGGCGCTTGCCTCTTTTGGGCTGACTCAGTTCTGCGAGACCGGCACAGCTAAAAACCTGTTAGACGGTGAATCAGATACGTAAACCATAGATACCCCCTTGACCAGTGCTCCGCTATTCCCTGTTTCATCATGTCTGCCCCCCCTTTACCAGAAGGCTACGCGTTCAGAGCCGTCCAAAAGTCGGACTACACAAACGGCTACATCGAAACCTTAAAGGTGCTAACCACCACCGGTGACATTTCCGAGGCTCAGTTCCACAATTTGGTGCAGCACTGGGAAACCCACTCCCACATTTACAAGGCCCGGGCCATTACGGATGCCTCTGGGAAGATTGTTGCTACGGGCATGTTGGTGGTTGAGAAGAAGTTGATTCACAGCTGTGGCTCTGTCGGGCACATTGAGGACATTGCGGTGGCGAAAGATCAGCAAGGGAAGCAGTTAGGGAGGATCTTGATCGTGAGCTTGACGGCGTTGGCTAGGGACGCTGGCTGCTACAAAGTCATCTTGGACTGTTCTGAGCACAACAAGCCGTTCTACGAGAAGTGCGGCTACAAGCACGAAAGCTGCGCCATGGTTGTTAGATTGTAAACTACGGATAATATACAAATCACTTGATATTAAAATACAACTTTGGTATACAAGGCCCACGTTTTTAGATTTTCTCCAATGCTTCCACACTGACAATAGAGTTGCCCCTCACCACGACCGTGCCGATTTGGAGCTGCTCTTCCTTACTATCTTCACCCTCAGTCTTGCCTTTGGGCGCCGGGATGACTTGCACGCATTCACTTAAAGTCAAGTTCAAGAACACGTCGTAGCCTCTTAACGTACCGATGATCAGGCGGGAACCGTTTATGGAAACAGAAAGCTTCTTATCCATGTATTTCTTTAATTCTGGAGTCGAGAGCACCATTTTTTGTAGATGTGTATAGGAAAAGGAAGATGAATCGAAGACGGTTAAAGAGAGTATGGAAGATTACGAGTATGACAAACTGAATATGTACTCGATGCCCATCTCATCGTCTGATGTAAGAAAAAAGCGCTAAGTAAATCCTGCCTGACCACTGCACTACCTTTTCCAACCACTTTCCATTGTTTGGGTCAAAACCATGGGGTATCATTCTAGTTGTCGCTGCTTCCAGATACACAGTTTAAATTTGATCCCTATTTATTCCTTGTGCACATCCAATGAGTAATATCCCCGATATCACATCCATCTCGGATATTCTAACAACATCCCCACTTCAGTCCCACGCGGCTTCGCAACTTGGCGATGAGAATGTTCCTGCCAAGGAGAAGACTCCACTGCCAACCGCTCACCCACCTCTGGGCAGGACCAGAAGGTCCCATAGCGGCATTCTGACGCCAAAAGCCAAGAATCGAGGTGGAAACTCGGCCCTGGTTCCGTCTACACCTGCCGCCAGGTTGACCCAGAATTCCCCACGACTGAAACGGCTATCGCTTTCCGCAACTCGTTTATCATCTAAAGCTGCCACGGAGAGGAATTCCACCACGATAAGCAACAGCCCGGACAAAAGTCAAGATGTTCAGGATAAACACGTTCAAGACCAAACGGAAATTGTCAGTCTTTCGGAAAAGAGGCGGAAGTTGATGGACGAGCGCAAGGCCTTACTTGCGGAAAATGAAAGCCTAGAAGAAAAGATTGCAGAGTTCAAACGGGGGCACTCAGAGGTGAAGAAACTGCAGTTACTTGAAAGTAATGATGCTCAGTTTAAAGAAAAATATACAAAGTCACAGGGGACAGATAAGCCCAATGGACAACCCCTGGAGGAAGAAAATTTGCTACTTAACCTTTCCGCCAAACCGTCCACGGACCTTGCCAAAAGGGTTGCGTTTGCCAAGGCATTGTATGCGGATCTACTGGTTGAGAACCTCCAATCGCACGAAACGGTCAGAGACGAGGGGACGGTGAAGATTCAGCAGTTCACGTTGTGTTGGAACAAAATGTTAAAGGTTCGGCTGAAGATTAGTGTGGCAATGTTTAAAGCCAGCAGCGATCTGAACGGAACCACCAGACCGCCCCAGATCACAGGCATCGAAACTACCTTTGTCAAACCACACCAGTTTTTCCACACAATCAACAACAGTACTGCGATCTCTCGTGTGTCGTCTTATGAGGAGTTCATTCGGGTCCAGGCAAAGGCAAACAACTTGCCAAACATCATATCCATGATCAACAACGTTGTCACGCTTCTCAAGATGCGGATGAACTTTGTGTACCACATCCTCCATGGATTCTTCGTTCCAGTATCCTCCCCACGGCGCATCACGGTGAACGACGAAGAGCACACGTTGTTGTACCAGCGCATTCGGAAACTCCGTAACTCTTCTCATGCCACGGATATCACCAAGTTGCTTACATTGCCTCTCTCCATTCCGCTAAAAAAGGTAAACCAAGTTACGCTTTCTTCGTCTCAGAACCCCGGGACGGAGCTAGTGATTACGTGGGATATTGTGCTTGTTGATGATTTGACAGGTGAATGCGGCTCTAAAATCGAGTGCCATGCGTTAAACACCAAGACCGGTGCGATTGACAGCCTTGATGATTTGCCGGAGACTGTGGACGGCAATGTCAACCAAGCGTACCAGACAATGATTAAGAAGTTAGGGGTTACGCAGGGTTCCATCAAATTTGTCCAGAGCTTTTACGGCGGAGAGTAGGATGAAGCTCTTCACTCCCAGGGCAATAGTTAAATAGACAGTAAATTTCTTGCCAACTATTTTTAGGTTCTTGTGGCTTTTGGTAACTTTTTCAGATCTGGAGGATCCCATAATACCGATTATTGTCTCAGCTTATCTTCCACACTAAGTATTTACAGCGCTTTTTCAACCGTTATTCAGTTGGGCAGATACCTTATAGAGAGTTCTACCGTGTATCCCCAGCATTGCATATCCATTGAAATGTAATTCTACCCGCGACTGGATTAATTTTTTTTCTGGTTCATGGAAAACTGCAGCTCTTGGCGCGGTTGTAAATACTTATCCCCAACTTTAGTGCTCTAATTGATAAATACTCATTTCCTCTTCCGCAACCCCAGAGTTACCCCACTCTACTTTT